>NW_026061828.1:3037116-3355674 GCF_023897955.1 Schistocerca gregaria | reverse complement strand
TAATCGATACCTAAAACTTGAATTGTACTACTTCTTACCGGCTATTACATCAACTTAGAAGCTTCATCTGTGCTCTACTATGGTGATTTTAGTGTCTCCGCATACCGCAGCACGCGACATTGCTGTGTAGACGATAAGTACAACCATTTCAGAGAGAAGAGCGGCCAATGTGACGATCTGATTTAAGTCGATTCGATAACAAATGACGAAAACGGACGGATTTCTCAGGTTTTTACTACATATGAACACTTTTCACATTCTCCCGTGCAACTCGGCTGCTAGTACTCCTTTCATGCAGAATCTTAAGGTCCTAGCTCATGTCCAAGGCACCAAAGCCAGCTAAAAAGTCAATAATCGATACCAAAAACTTGAATTCTACTACTTCTTACTGGCTATTACATCAACCTAGAAGCTTCATCTGTGTTCTACTATGGTGCTTTTAGTGTGTCCACATACCGCAGCACGCGACATAGCTTTGCAGACGATAAGTACAACCGTTTCAGAGAGAAGAGCGGCCAATGTGACGATCTGGCTTTAAGTCGATTCGATAACAAATTACGTAAACGGACGGATTTCTAAGGTTTTTACTACATATGAACACTTTTCACATTCTCCCGTGCAACTCGGCTGCTAGTAATCCTTTCATGCAGAATGTTAAGGTCCTAGCTCATGTCCAAGGCACCAAAGCCAGCTAAAAAGTCAATAATCGATACCTAAGACTTGAATTGTACTACTTCTTACTGGCTATTACATTAACTTAGAAGCTTAATCTGTGTTCTACTATGGTGCTTTTAGTGTCTCCGCATACCGCAGCACGCGAAATAGCTTAGTAGACGATAAGTACAACCGTTTCCGAGAGCAGAGCGACCAATGTGACGATCTGGCTTTAAGTCGATTCGATAACAAATGACGAAAACGGACGGATTTCTCAGGTTTTTCTTACATATGAACACTTTTCACATTCTCCCGTGCAACTCGGCTGCTAGTCCTCCTTTCATGCTGAATCTTAAGGTCCTAGCTCATGTCCAAGGCACCAAAGCCAGCTAAAAAGTCAATAATCGATACCTAAAACTTGAATTGTACTACTTCTTACTGGCTATTACATCAACTTAGAAGCCTCATCTGTGTTCTACTATGCTGCTTGTAGTGTCTCAGCATACCGCAGCATGCGACATAGCTTTGCAGACGATAAGTACAAGCGTTTCAGGGAGAAGAGCGGCCAATGTGACGATCTGGCTTTAAGTCGATTCGATAACAAAAGACGAAAACGGACGAATTTCTCAGGTTTTTACTACATATGAACACTTTTCACATTCTCCCGTGCAACTCGGCTGTTAGTCCTCCTTTCATGCAGAATCTTAAGGTCCTAGCTCATGTCCAAGGCACCAAAGCCAGCTAAAAAGTCAATAATCGATACTTAAAACTTGAATTGTACTACTTCTTACTGGCTATTACATTAACTTAGAAGCTTCATCTGTGTTCTACTATGGTGCTTTTAGTGTCTCCGCATACCGCAGCACGCGACATAGATTAGTAGACGGTAAGTACAACCGTTTCAGAGAGAAGAGCGGCCAATGTGACGATCTGGCTTTATGTCGATTCGATAACAAATGACGAAAACGGACGGATTTCTCAGGTTTTTACTACATATGAACACTTTTAACATTCTCCTGTGCAACTCGGCTGCTAGTTCTCCTTTCATGCAGAATCGTAAGGTCCTAGCTCATGTCCAAGGCACCATAGCCAGCTAAAAAGTCAATAATCGATACCCAAAACTTGAATTGGATTACTTCTTATTGGCTATTACATCAACTTAGATGCTTCATCTGTTTCCTACTATGGTGACTTTAGTGTCTCCGCATACCGCAGCTCGCGACATAGCCTTGCAGACGATAAATACAAGCGTTTCAGAGAGACGAGCGGCCAATGTGACGATCTGGCTTTAAGTCGATTCGATAACAAATGACGAAAACGGACGAATTTCTCAGGTTTTTACTACATATGAACACTTTTCACATTCTCCCGTGCTACTCGGCTGCTAGTCCTCCTTTAATGCAGAATATTAAGGTCCTAGCTCATGTCCAAGGCACCAAAGCTAGCTAAAAAGTCAATAATCGATACCTAAAACTTGAATTGTACTACTTCTTACTGGCTATTACATCAACTTAGAAGCCTCATCTGTGTTCTACTATGCTGCTTGTAGTGTCTCAGCATACCGCAGCATGCGACATAGCTTTGCAGACGATAAGTACAAGCGTTTCAGAGAGAAGAGCGGCCAATGTGACGATCTGGCTTTAAGTCGATTCGATAACAAATTACGAAAACGGACGGATTTCTCAGCTTTTTACTACATATGAACACTTTTCACATTCTGCCGTGCAACTCGGCTGCTAGTCCTCCTTTCATGCAGAATCTTAAGGTCCTAGCTCATGTCCAAGGCACCAAAGCCAGCTAAAAAGTCAATAATAGATACCTAAAACTTGAATTGTACTACTTCTTACTGGCTATTACATCAACTTAGATGCTTCATCTGTGTTCTACTATGGTAATTTTAGTGTCTCCACATACCGCAGCACGCGACATAGCTTTGCAGTCGATAAGTACACCCGTTTCAGAGAGAAGAGCGGCCAATGTGACGATCTGGCTTTAAGTCGATTCGATAACAAATGACGAAAACGGACGGATTTCTCAGGTTTTTACTACATATGAACACTTTTCACATTATCACGTGCAACTCCGCTGCTAGTCCTCCTTTCATGCAGAATCTTAAGGTCCTAGCTCATGTCCAAGGCACTAAAGCCAGCTAAAAAGTCAATAATCGATATCTAAAACTTGAATTGTACTATTTCTTACTGGCTATTACATCAACTTAGAAGGTTCATCTGTGTTCTACTATGGTGCTTTTAGTGTCTCCACATACCGCAGTACGCGACATAGCTTTGCAGACGATAAGTACAACCGTTTCAGAGAGAAGAGCGGCCAATGTGATGATCTGGCTTTAAGTCGATTCGATAACAAATGACGAAAACGGACGGATTTGTCAGGTTTTTATTACATATGAACACTTTTCACATTCTCCTGTGCAACTCGGCTGCTAGACCTCCTTTCATGCTGAATCTTAAGGTCCTAGCTCATGTCAAAGGCACCAAAGCCAGCTAAAAAGTCAATAATCGATACCGAAAACTTGAATTGGATTACTTCTTACTGGCTATTACATCAACTTAGATGCTTCATCTGTTTCCTACTATGGTGATTTTAGTGTCTCCGCATACCGCAGCTCGCGACATAGCTTTGCAGACGATAAATACAAGCGTTTCAGAGAGAAGAGCGGCCAATGTGACGATCTGGCTTTAAGTCGATTCGATTACAAATGATGAAAACGGACGAATTTCTCAGGTTTTTACTACATATGAACACTTTTCACATTCTCCCGTGCTACTCGGCTGCTAGTCCTCCTTTCATGCAGAATCTTAAGGTCCTAGCTCATGTCCAAGGCATCAAAGCTAGCTAAAAAGTCAATAATCGATACCTAAAACTTGAATTGTACTACTTCTTACCGGCTATTACATCAACTTAGAAGCTTCATCTGTGCTCTACTATGGTGATTTTAGTGTCTCCGCATACCGCAGCACGCGACATTGCTGTGTAGACGATAAGTACAACCATTTCAGAGAGAAGAGCGGCCAATGTGACGATCTGATTTAAGTCGATTCGATAACAAATGACGAAAACGGACGGATTTCTCAGGTTTTTACTACATATGAACACTTTTCACATTCTCCCGTGCAACTCGGCTGCTAGTACTCCTTTCATGCAGAATCTTAAGGTCCTAGCTCAAGTCCAAGGCACCAAAGCCAGCTAAAAAGTCAATAATCGATACCAAAAACTTGAATTCTACTACTTCTTACTGGCTATTACATCAACTTAGAAGCTTCATCTGTGTTCTACTATGGTGCTTTTAGTGTGTCCACATACCGCAGCACGCGACATAGCTTTGCAGACGATAAGTACAACCGTTTCAGAGAGAAGAGCGGCCAATGTGACGATCTGGCTTTAAGTCGATTCGATAACAAATTACGTAAACGGACGGATTTCTAAGGTTTTTACTACATATGAACACTTTTCACATTCTCCCGTGCAACTCGGCTGCTAGTAATCCTTTCATGCAGAATGTTAAGGTCCTAGCTCATGTCCAAGGCACCAAAGCCAGCTAAAAAGTCAATAATCGATACCTAAGACTTGAATTGTACTACTTCTTACTGGCTATTACATTAACTTAGAAGCTTAATCTGTGTTCTACTATGGTGCTTTTAGTGTCTCCGCATACCGCAGCACGCGAAATAGCTTAGTAGACGATAAGTACAACCGTTTCCGAGAGCAGAGCGACCAATGTGACGATCTGGCTTTAAGTCGATTCGATAACAAATGACGAAAACGGACGGATTTCTCAGGTTTTTATTACATATGAACACTTTTCACATTCTCCCGTGCAACACGGCTGCTAGTCCTCCTTTCATGCAGAATCATAAGGTCCTAGCTCACGTCCAAGGCACCAAAGCCAGCTAAAAAGTCAATAATCGATACCTAAAACTTGAATTCTACTACTTCTTACTGGCTATTACATTAACTTAGAAGCTTCATCTGTGTTCTACTATGGTGCTTTTAGTGTCTCCACATACCGCAGCACGCGACATAGCTTAGTAGACGATAAGTACAACCGTTTCCGAGAGCAGAACGGCCAATGTGACGATCTGGCTTTAAGTCGATTCGATAACAAATGACGAAAACGGACGGATTTCTCAGGTTTTTATTACATATGAACACTTTTCACATTCTCCCGTGCAACTTGGCTGCTAGTCCTCCTTTCATGCTGAATCTTAAGGTCCTAGCTCATGTCCAAGGCACCAAAGCTAGCTAAAAAGTCAATAATCGATACCTAAAACTTGAATTTTACTACTTCTTACTGGCTATTACTTCAACTTAGAAGCCTCATCTGTGTTCTACTATGCTGCTTGTAGTATCTCAGCATACCGCAGCATGCAACATAGCTTTGCAGACGATAAGTACAAGCGTTTCAGAGAGAAGAGCGGCCAATGTGACGATCTGGCTTTAAGTCGATTCGATAACAAATGACGAAAACGGACGGATTTCTCAGGTTTTTATTACATATGAACACTTTTCACATTCTCCCGTGCAACTCGGCTGCTAGTCCTCCTTTCATGCAGAATCTTAAGGTCCTAGCTCATGTCCAAGGCACCAAAGCCAGCTAAAAAGTCAATAATCGATACCCAAAACTTGAATTGTACTACTTCTTACTGGCTATTACATCAACTTAGAAGCCTCATCTGTGTTCTACTATGCTGCTTGTAGTATCTCAGCATACCGCAGCATGCAACATAGCTTTGCAGACGATAAGTACAAGCGTTTCAGAGAGAAGAGCGGCCAATGTGACGATCTGGCTTTAAGTCGATTCGATAACAAATGACGAAAACGGACGGATTTCTCAGGTTTTTATTACATATGAACACTTTTCACATTCTCCCGTGCAACTCGGCTGCTAGTCCTCCTTTCATGCAGAATCTTAAGGTCCTAGCTCATGTCCAAGGCACCAAAGCCAGCTAAAAAGTCAATAATCGATACCCAAAACTTGAATTGGATTACTTCTTACTGGCTATTACATCAACTTAGATGCTTCATCTGTGTTCTACTATGGTAATTTTAGTGTCTCCACATACCGCAGCACGCGACATAGCTTTGCAGACGATAGGTACACCCGTTTCAGAGAGAAGAGCGGCCAATGTGACGATCTGGCTTTAAGTCGATTCGATAACAAATGACGAAAACGGACGGATTTCTCAGGTTTTTACTACATATGAACACTTTTCACATTCTCCCGTGCAACTCGGCTGCTAGTCCTCCTTTCATGCAGAATCTTAAGGTCCTAGCTCATGTCCAAGGCACCAAAGACAGCTAAAAAGTCAATAATCGATACCTAAAACTTGAATTGGACTACTTCTTACTGGCTATTACATCAACTTAGAAGCTTCATCTGTTTTCTACTATGGTGCTTTTCCTGTTTCCGCCTACGACAACACGCGACATAGCTATGAAGACGATAAGTACAACCGTTTCCGAGAGCAGACCGGCCAATGTGACGATCTGGCTTTAAGTCGATTCGATAACAAATTACGAAAACGGACGGATTTCTTAGCTTTTTACTACATATGAACACTTTTCACATTCTCCCCTGCAACTCGGCTGCTAGTCCTCCTTTCATGCAGAATCTTAAGGTCCTAGCTCATGTCCAAGGCACCAAAGCCAGCTAAAGAGTCAATAATAGATACCTAAAACTTGAATTGTACTTCTTCTTACTGGCTATTACATCAACTTAGAAGCTTGGTCTGTGTTCTACTATGGTGATTTTAGTGTCTCCGCATACCGCAGCTCGCGACATAGCCTTGCAGACGATAAATACAAGCGTTTCAGAGAGAAGAGCGGCCAATGTGACGATCTGGCTTTAAGTCGATTCGATAACAAATGACGAAAACGGACGAATTTCTCAGGTTTTTACTACATATGAACACTTTTCACATTCTCCCGTGCTACTCGGCTGCTAGTCCTCATTTCATGCAGAATCTTAAGGTCCTAGCTCATGTCCAAGGCACCAAAGCTAGCTAAAAAGTCAATAATCGATACCTAAAACTTGAATTGTACTACTTCTTACTTGCTATTACATCAACTTAGAAGCGTCATCTGTGTTCTACTATGCTGCTTGTAGTGTCTCAGCATACCGCAGCATGCGACATAGCTTTGCAGACGATAAGTACAAGCGTTTCAGAGAGAGGAGCGGCCAATGTGACGATCTGGCTTTAAGTCGATTCGATAACAAATGACGAAAACGGACGAATTTCTCAGGTTTTTACTACATATGAACACTTTTCACATTCTCCCGTGCAACTCGGCTCTTAGTCCTCCTTTCATGCAGAATCGTAAGGTCCTAGCTCATGTCCAAGGCACCAAGGCCAGCTAAAAAGTCAATAATCGATACCTAAAACTTGAATTGGACTACTTCTTACTGGCTATTACATCAACTTAGAAGCTTCATCTGTTTTCTACTATGGTGCTTTTCCTGTTTCCGCCTACGACAACACGCGACATAGCTTTGCAGACGATAAGTACAACCGTTTCCGAGAGCAGACCGGCCAATGTGACGATCTGGCTTTAAGTCGATTCGATAACAAATTACGAAAACGGACGGATTTCTCAGCTTTTTACTACATATGAACACTTTTCACATTCTCCCCTGCAACTCGGCTGCTAGTCCTCCTTTCATGCAGAATCTTAAGGTCCTAGCTCATGTCCAAGGCACCAAAGCCAGCTAAAGAGTCAATAATAGATACCTAAAACTTGAATTGTACTTCTTCTTACTGGCTATTACATCAACTTAGAAGCTTGGTCTGTGTTCTACTATGGTGATTTTAGTGTCTCCGCATACCGCAGCACGCGACATAGCTTTGCAGACGATAAGTACAAGCGTTTCGGAGAGAAGAGGGGCCAATGTGACTATCTGGCTTTAAGTCGATTCGATAACAAATGACGAAAACGGTCGGATTTCTCAGGTTTTTATTACATATGAACACTTTTCACATTCTCCCGTGCAACTCGGCTGCTAGTCCTCCTTTCATGCAGAATCTTAAGGTCCTAGCTCATGTCCAAGGCACCAAAGCCAGCTAAAAAGTCAATAATCGATACCTAAAACTTGAATTGTACTATTGCTTACTGGCTATTACATCAACTTAGAAGGTTCATCTGTGTTCTACTATGGTGCTCTTAGTGTCTCCACATACCGCAGTACGCGACATAGCTTTGCAGACGATAAGTACAAGCGTTTCAGAGAGAAGAGCGGCCAATGTGACGATCTGGCTTTAAGTCGATTCGATAACAAATGACGAAAACGGACGAATTTCTCAGGTTTTTACTACATATGAACACTTTTCACATTCTCCCGTGTAACTCGGCTGCTAGTCCTCCTTTCATGCAGAATCTTAAGGTCATAGCTCATGTTCAAGGCACCAAAGCCAGCTAAAAAGTCAATAATCGATACCCAAAACTTGAATTGTACTACTTCTTACTGGCTATTACATTAACTTAGAAGCTTCATCTGTGTTCTACTATGGTGCTTTTAGTGTCTCCGCATACCGCAGCACGCGACATAGCTTAGTAGACGATAAGTACAACCGTTTCAGAGAGAAGAGCGGCCAATGTGACGATCTGGCTTTAAGTCGATTCGATAACAAATGATGAAAACGGACGGATTTCTCAGGTTTTTATTACATATGAACACTTTTCACATTCTCCCGTGCAACTCGGCTGCTAGTCCTCCTTTCATGCAGAATCTTAAGGTCCTAGCTCATGTCCAAGGCACCAAAGCCAGCTAAAAAGTCAATAATCGATACCCAAAACTTGAATTGGATTACTTCTTACTGGCTATTACATCAACTTAGATGCTTCATCTGTGTTCTACTATGGTAATTTTAGTGTCTCCACATACCGCAGCACGCGACATAGCTTTGCAGACGATAGGTACACCCGTTTCAGAGAGAAGAGCGGCCAATGTGACGATCTGTCTTTAAGTCGATTCGATAACAAATAACGAAAACGAACGGATTTCTCAGGTTTTTACTACATATGAACACTTTTCACATTCTCCCGTGCAACTCGGCTGCTAGTCCTCCTTTCATGCAGAATCTTAAGGTCCTAGCTCATGTCCAAGGCACCAAAGACAGCTAAAAAGTCAATAATCGATACCTAAAACTTGAATTGTACTATTGCTTACTGGCTATTACATCAACTTAGAAGGTTCATCTGTGTTCTACTATGGTGCTTTTAGTGTCTCCACATACCGCAGTACGCGACATAGCTTTGCAGACGATAAGTACAACCGTTTCAGAGAGAAGAGCGGCCAATGTGACGATCTGGCTTTCAGTCGATTCGATAACAAATGACGAAAACGGACGGATTTCTCAGGTTTTTACTACATATGAAGACTTTTCACATTCTCCCGTGCAACTCGGCTGCTAATCCTCCTTTCATGCAGAATCGTAATGTCCTAGCTAAGGTCCAAGGCACCAAGCCAGCTAAAAAGTCAATAATCGATACCTAAAACTTGAATTGGACTACTTCTTACTGGCTATTACATCAACTTAGAAGCTTCATCTGTTTTCTACTATGGTGCTTTTCCTGTTTCCGCCTACGACAACACGCGACATAGCTTTGCAGACGATAAGTACAACCGTTTCCGAGAGCAGACCGGCCAATGTGACGATCTGGCTTTAAGTCGATTCGATAACAAATTACGAAAACGGACGGATTTCTCAGCTTTTTACTACATATGAACACTTTTCACATTCTCCCCTGCAACTCGGCTGCTAGTCCTCCTTTCATGCAGAATCTTAAGGTCCTAGCTCATGTCCAAGGCACCAAAGCCAGCTAAAGAGTCAATAATAGATACCTAAATCTTCAATTGTACTTCTTCTTACTGGCTATTACATCAACTTAGAAGCTTGGTCTGTGTTCTACTATGGTGATTTTAGTGTCTCCGCATACCGCAGCACGCGACATAGCTTTGCAGACGATAGGTACACCCGTTTCAGAGAGAAGAGCGGCCAATGTGACGATCTGGCTTTAAGTCGATTCGATAACAAAAAACGAAAACGGACGGATTTCTCAGGTTTTTACAACATATGAACACTTTTCACATTCTCCCGTGCAACTCGGCTGCTAGTCCTCCTTTCATGCAGAATCTTAAGGTCCTAGCTCATGTCCAAGGCACCAAAGACAGATAAAAAGTCAATAATCGATACCTAAAACTTGAATTGTACTATTGCTTACTGGCTATTACATCAACTTAGAAGGTTCATCTGTGTTCTACTATGGTGCTTTTAGTGTCTCCACATACCGCAGTACGCGACATAGCTTTGCAGACGATAAGTACAACCGTTTCAGAGAGAAGAGCGGCCAATGTGATGATCTGGCTTTAAGGCGATTCGATAACAAATGACGAAAACGGACGGATTTCTCAGGTTTTTACTACATATGAAGACTTTTCACATTCTCCCGTGCAACTCGGCTGCTAATCCTCCTTTCATGCAGAATCGTAAGGTCCTAGCTAATGTCCAAGGCACCAAAGACAGCTAAAAAGTCAATAATCGATACCTAAAACTTGAATTGGACTACTTCTTACTGGCTATTACATCAACTTAGAAGCTTCATCTGTTTTCTACTATGGTGCTTTTCCTGTTTCCGCCTACGACAGCACGCGACATAGCTTTGCAGACGATAAGTACAACCGTTTCCGAGAGCAGATCGGCCAATGTGACGATCTGGCTTTAAGTCGATTCGATAACAAATTACGAAAACGGACGGATTTCTCAGCTTTTTACTACATATGAACACTTTTCACATTCTCCCCTGCAACTCGGCTGCTAGTCCTCCTTTCATGCAGAATCTTAAGGTCCTAGCTCATGTCCAAGGCACCAAAGCCAGCTAAAGAGTCAATAATAGATACCTAAAACTTGAATTGTACTTCTTCTTACTGGCTATTACATCAACTTAGAAGCTTGGTCTGTGTTCTACTATGGTGATTTTAGTGTCTCCGCATACCGCAGCACGCGACATAGCTTTGCAGACGATAAGTACAAGCGTTTCGGAGAGAAGAGGGGCCAATGTGACTATCTGGCTTTGAGTCGATTCGATAACAAATGACGAAAACGGTCGGATTTCTCAGGTTTTTAATACATATGAACACTTTTCACATTCTCCCGTGCAACTCGGCTGCTAGTCCTCCTTTCATGCAGAATCTTAAGGTCCTAGCTCATGTCCAAGGGACCAAAGCCAGCTAAAAAGTCAATAATCGATACCTAAAACTTGAATTGGATTACATCTTACTGGCTATTACATCAACTTAGATGCTTCATCTGTGTTCTACTATGGTAATTTTAGTGTCTCCACATACCGCAGCACGCGACATAGCTTTGCAGACGATAAGTACAACCGTGTCAGAGAGAAGAGCGGCCAATGTAATGATCTGGCTTTAAGTCGATTCGATAACAAATGACGAAAACGGAAGGATTTCTCAGGTTTTTACTACATATGAACACTTTTCACATTCTCCCGTGCAACTCGGCTGCTAGTCCTCCTTTCATGTTGAATCTTAAGGTCCTAGCTCATGTCCAAGGCACCAAAGCCAGCTAAAAAGTCAATAATCGATACCCATAACTTGAATTGCATTACTTCTTACTGGCTATTACATCAACTTAGATGCTTCATCTGTTTCCTACTATGGTGACTTTAGTGTCTCCGCATACCGCAACTTGCGACATAGCCTTGCAGACGATAAATACAAGCGTTTCAGAGAGAAGAGCGGCCAATGTGACGATCTGGCTTTAAGTCGATTCGATAACAAATGACGAAAACGGACGAATTTCTCAGGTTTTTACTACATATGAACACTTTTCACATTCTCCCGTGCTACTCGGCTGCTAGTCCTCCTTTCATGCAGAATCTTAAGGTCCTAGCTCATGTCCAAGGCACCAAAGCTAGCTAAAAAGTCAATAATCGATACCTAAAACTTGAATTGTACTACTTCTTACTGGCTATTACATCAACTTAGAAGCCTCATCTGTGTTCTACTATGCTGCTTGTAGTGTCTCAGCATACCGCAGCATGCGACATAGCTTTGCAGACGATAAGTACAAGCGTTTCAGAGAGAGGAGCGGCCAATGTGACGATCTGGCTTTAAGTCGATTCGATAACAAATGACGAAAACGGACGAATTTCTCAGGTTTTTACTACATATGAACACTTTTCACATTCTCCCGTGCAACTCGGCTGTTAGTCCTCCTTTCATGCAGAATCTTAAGGTCCTAGCTCATGTCCAAGGCACCAAAGCCAGCTAAAGAGTCAATAATAGATACCCAAAACTTGAATTGTACTTCTTCTTACTGTCTATTACATCAACTTAGAAGCTTGGTCTGTGTTCTACTATGGTGATTTTAGTGTCTCCGCATACCGCAGCACGCGACATAGCTTTGCAGACGATAAGTACAAGCGTTTCGGAGAGAAGAGGGGCCAATGTGACTATCTGGCTTTAAGTCGATTCGATAACAAATGACGAAAACGGTCGGATTTCTCAGGTTTTTATTACATATGAACACTTTTCACATTCTCCCGTGCAACTCGGCTGCTAGACCTCCTTTCATGCAGAATCTTAAGGTCCTAGCTCATGTCCAAGGCACCAAAGCCAGCTAAAAAGTCAATAATCGATACCTAAAACTTGAATTGGATTACTTCTTACTGGCTATTACATCAACTTAGATGCTTCATCTGTTTTCTACTATGGTAATTTTAGTGTCTCCACATACCGCAGCACGCGACATAGCTTTGCAGTCGATAAGTACAACCGTTTCAGAGAGAAGAGCGGCCAATGTGACGATCTGGCTTTAAGTCGATTCGATAACAAATGACGAAAACGGACGGATTTGTCAGGTTTTTACTACATATGAACACTTTTCACATTCTCACGTGCAACTCGGCTGCTCGTCCTCCTTTCATGCAGAATCTTAAGGTCCTAGCTCATGTCCAAGGCACTAAAGCCAGCTAAAAAGTCAATTATCGATATCTAAAACTTGAATTGTACTATTTCTTACTTGCTATTACATCAACTTAGAAGGTTCATCTGTGTTCTACTATGGTGCTTTTAGAGTCTCCACATACCGCAGCACGCGACATAGCTTTGCAGGCGATAAGTACACCCGTTTCAGAGAGAAGAGCGGCCAATGTGACGATCTGGCTTTAAGTCGATTCGATAACAAATGACGAAAACGGACGGATTTCTCAGGTTTCTACTACATATGAACACTTTTCACATTCTCCCGTGCAACTCGGCTGCTAGTCCTCCTTTCATGCAGAATCTTAAGGTCCTAGCTCATGTCCAAGGCACCAAAGCCAGCTAAAAAGTCAATAATCGATACCTAAAACTTGAATTGGATTACTTCTTACTGGCTATTACATCAACTTAGATGCTTCATCTGTGTTCTACTATGGTAATTTTAGTGTCTCCACATACCGCAGCACGCGACATAGCTTTGCAGTCGATAAGTACACCCGTTTCAGAGAGAAGAGCGGCCAATGTGACGATCTGGCTTTAAGTCGATTCGATAACAAATGACGAAAACGGACGGATTTCTCAGGTTTTTACTACATATGAACACTTTTCACATTCTCACGTGCAACTCGGCTGCTAGTCCTCCTTTCATGCAGAATCTTAAGGTCCTAGCTCATGTCCAAGGCACTAAAGCCAGCTAAAAAGTCAATAATCGATATCTAAAATTTGAATTGTACTATTTCTTACTTGCTATTACATCAACTTAGAAGGTTCATCTGTGTTCTACTATGGTGCTTTTAGTGTCTCCACATACCGCAGCACGCGACATAGCTTTGCAGACGATAAGTACACCCGTTTCAGAGAGAAGAGCGGCCAATGTGACGATCTGGCTTTAAGTCGATTCGACAACAAATGACGAAAACGGACGGATTTCTCAGGTTTTTACTACATATGAACACTTTTCACATTCTCCCGTGCAACTCTGCTGCTAGTCCTCCTTTCATGCAGAATCTTAAGGTCCTAGCTCATGTCCAAGGCACCAAAGCCAGCTAAAAAGTCAATAATCGATACCTAAAACTTGAATTGTACTATTTCTTACTGGCTATTACATCAACTTAGAAGGTTCATCTGTGTTCTACTATGGTGCTTTTAGTGTCTCCACATACCGCAGTACGCGACATAGCTTTGCAGACGATAAGTACAACCGTTTCAGAGAGAAGAGCGGCCAATGTGATGATCTGGCTTTAAGTCGATTCGATAACAAATGACGAAAACGGACGGATTTCTCAGGTTTTTATTACATATGAACACTTTTCACATTCTCCTGTGCAACTCGGCTGCTAGACCTCCTTTCATGCAGAATCTTAAGGTCCTAGCTCATGTCCAAGGCACCAAAACCAGCTTAAAAGTCAATAATCGATACCTAAAACTTGAATTGTACTACTTCTTACTGGCTATTACATCAACTTAGAAGGTTCATCTGTGTTCTACTATGGTGCCTTTAGTGTCTCCGCATACCGCAGCACGCTACATAGCTTTGCAGACGATAAGTACAAGTGTTTCAGAGAGAAGAGCGGCCAATGTGACGATCTGGCTTTAAGTCGATTCGATAACAAATGACGAAAACGGACGAATTTCTCAGGTTTTTACTACATATGAACACTTTTCACATTCTCCCGTGCAACTCGGCTGTTAGTCCTCCTTTCATGCAGAATCTTAAGGTCCTAGCTCATGTCCAAGGCACCAAAGCCAGCTAAAGAGTCAATAATAGATACCCAAAACTTGAATTGTACTTCTTCTTACTGTCTATTACATCAACTTAGAAGCTTGGTCTGTGTTCTACTATGGTGATTTTAGTGTCTCCGCATACCGCAGCACGCGACATAGCTTTGCAGACGATAAGTACAAGCGTTTCGGAGAGAAGAGGGGCCAATGTGACTATCTGGCTTTAAGTCGATTCGATAACAAATGACGAAAACGGTCGGATTTCTCAGGTTTTTATTACATATGAACACTTTTCACATTCTCCCGTGCAACTCGGCTGCTAGACCTCCTTTCATGCAGAATCTTAAGGTCCTAGCTCATGTCCAAGGCACCAAAGCCAGCTAAAAAGTCAATAATCGATACCTAAAACTTGAATTGGATTACTTCTTACTGGCTATTACATCAACTTAGATGCTTCATCTGTTTTCTACTATGGTAATTTTAGTGTCTCCACATACCGCAGCACGCGACATAGCTTTGCAGTCGATAAGTACAACCGTTTCAGAGAGAAGAGCGGCCAATGTGACGATCTGGCTTTAAGTCGATTCGATAACAAATGACGAAAACGGACGGATTTGTCAGGTTTTTACTACATATGAACACTTTTCACATTCTCACGTGCAACTCGGCTGCTAGTCCTCCTTTCATGCAGAATCTTAAGGTCCTAGCTCATGTCCAAGGCACTAAAGCCAGCTAAAAAGTCAATTATCGATATCTAAAACTTGAATTGTACTATTTCTTACTTGCTATTACATCAACTTAGAAGGTTCATCTGTGTTCTACTATGGTGCTTTTAGAGTCTCCACATACCGCAGCACGCGACATAGCTTTGCAGGCGATAAGTACACCCGTTTCAGAGAGAAGAGCGGCCAATGTGACGATCTGGCTTTAAGTCGATTCGATAACAAATGACGAAAACGGACGGATTTCTCAGGTTTCTACTACATATGAACACTTTTCACATTCTCCCGTGCAACTCGGCTGCTAGTCCTCCTTTCATGCAGAATCTTAAGGTCCTAGCTCATGTCCAAGGCACCAAAGCCAGCTAAAAAGTCAATAATCGATACCTAAAACTTGAATTGGATTACTTCTTACTGGCTATTACATCAACTTAGATGCTTCATCTGTGTTCTACTATGGTAATTTTAGTGTCTCCACATACCGCAGCACGCGACATAGCTTTGCAGTCGATAAGTACACCCGTTTCAGAGAGAAGAGCGGCCAATGTGACGATCTGGCTTTAAGTCGATTCGATAACAAATGACGAAAACGGACGGATTTCTCAGGTTTTTACTACATATGAACACTTTTCACATTCTCACGTGCAACTCGGCTGCTAGTCCTCCTTTCATGCAGAATCTTAAGGTCCTAGCTCATGTCCAAGGCACTAAAGCCAGCTAAAAAGTCAATAATCGATATCTAAAATTTGAATTGTACTATTTCTTACTTGCTATTACATCAACTTAGAAGGTTCATCTGTGTTCTACTATGGTGCTTTTAGTGTCTCCACATACCGCAGCACGCGACATAGCTTTGCAGACGATAAGTACACCCGTTTCAGAGAGAAGAGCGGCCAATGTGACGATCTGGCTTTAAGTCGATTCGACAACAAATGACGAAAACGGACGGATTTCTCAGGTTTTTACTACATATGAACACTTTTCACATTCTCCCGTGCAACTCTGCTGCTAGTCCTCCTTTCATGCAGAATCTTAAGGTCCTAGCTCATGTCCAAGGCACCAAAGCCAGCTAAAAAGTCAATAATCGATACCTAAAACTTGAATTGTACTATTTCTTACTGGCTATTACATCAACTTAGAAGGTTCATCTGTGTTCTACTATGGTGCTTTTAGTGTCTCCACATACCGCAGTACGCGACATAGCTTTGCAGACGATAAGTACAACCGTTTCAGAGAGAAGAGCGGCCAATGTGATGATCTGGCTTTAAGTCGATTCGATAACAAATGACGAAAACGGACGGATTTCTCAGGTTTTTATTACATATGAACACTTTTCACATTCTCCTGTGCAACTCGGCTGCTAGACCTCCTTTCATGCAGAATCTTAAGGTCCTAGCTCATGTCCAAGGCACCAAAACCAGCTTAAAAGTCAATAATCGATACCTAAAACTTGAATTGTACTACTTCTTACTGGCTATTACATCAACTTAGAAGGTTCATCTGTGTTCTACTATGGTGCCTTTAGTGTCTCCGCATACCGCAGCACGCTACATAGCTTTGCAGACGATAAGTACAAGTGTTTCAGAGAGAAGAGCGGCCAATGTGACGATCTGGCTTTAAGTCGATTCGATAACAAATGACGAAAACGGACCGATTTCTAAGGTTTTTACTACATATGAACACTTTTCACATTCTCCGGTGCAACTCGGCTGCTAGTAATCCTTTCATGCAAAATGGTAAGGTCCTAGCTCATGTCCAAGGCACCAAAGCCAGCTAAAAAGTCAATAATCGATACCTAAGACTTGAATTGTACTACTTCTTACTGGCTATTACATTAACTTAGAAGCTTAATCTGTGTTCTACTATGGTGCCTTTAGTGTCTCCGCATACCGCAGCACACGACATAGCTTAGTAGACGATAAGTACAACCGTTTCCGAGAGCAGAGCGACCAATGTGACGATCTGGCTTTGAGTCGATTCGATAACAAATGACGAAAACGGACGGATTTCTCAGGTTTTTATTACATATGAACACTTTTAACATTCTCCCGTGAAACACGTCTGCTAGTCCTCCTTTCATGCAGAATCATAAGGTCCTAGCTCATGTCCAAGGCACCAAAGCCAGCTAAAAAGTCAATAATCGATACCTAAAACTTGAATTCTACTACTTCTTACTGGCTATTACATTAACTTAGAAGCTTCATCTGTGTTCTACTATGGTGCTTTTAGTGTCTCCGCATACCGCAGCACGTGACATAGCTTAGTAGACGATAAGTACAACCGTTTCCGAGAGCAGAACGGCCAATGTGACGATCTGGCTTTAAGTCGATTCGATAACAAATGACGAAAACGGACGAATTTCTCAGGTTTGTACTACATATGAACACTTTTCACATTCTCCCGTGCTACTCGGCTGCTAGTCCTCCTTTCATGCAGAATCTTAAGGTCCTAGCTCATGTCCAAGGCACCAAAGCCAGCTAAAAAGTCAATAATCGATACCTAAAACTTGAATTGTACTACTTCTTACTGGCTATTACATCAACTTAGAAGCCTCATCTGTGTTCCACTATGCTGCTTGTAGTATCTCAGCATACCGCAGCATGCAACATAGCTTTGCAGACGATAAGTACAAGCGTTTCAGAGAGAAGAGCGGCCAATGTGACGATCTGGCTTTAAGTCGATTCGATAACAAATGACGAAAACGGACGAATTTCTCAGGTTTTTACTACATATGAACACTTTTCACATTCTCCCGTGCTACTCGGCTGCTAATCCTCCTTTCATGCAGAATCGTAATGTCCTAGCTAATGTCCAAGGCACCAAAGACAGCTAAAAAGTCAATAATCGATACCTAAAACTTGAATTGTACTACTTCTTACTGGCTATTACATCAACTTAGAAGCTTCATCTGTGTTCTACTATGGTGCTTTTAGTGTCTCCGCATACCGCAGCACGCGACATTGCTTTGTAGACGATAAGTACAACCGTTTCAGAGAGAAGAGCGGCCAATGTGACGATCTGGCTTTAAGTCGATTCGATAACAAATGACGAAAACGGACGGATTTCTCAGGTTTTTACTACATATGAACACTTTTCACATTCTCCCGTGCAACTCGGCTGCTAGTCCTCCTTTCATGCAGAATTTTAAGGTCCTAGCTCATGTCCAAGGCATCAAAGCTATTTAAAAAGTCAATAATCGATACCTAAAACTTGAATTGTACTACTTCTTACTGGCTATTACATCAACTTAGAAGCTTCATCTGTGTTCTACTATGGTGCTTTTAGTGTCTCCGCATACCGCAGCACGCGGCATTGCTTTGTAGACGATAAGTACAACCGTTTCAGAGAGAAGAGCGGCCAATGTGACGATTTGGCTTTAAGTCGATTCGATAACAAATGACGAAAACGGACGGATTTCTCAGGTTTTTACTACATATGAACACTTTTCACATTCTCCCGTGCAACTCGGCTGATAGTCCTCCTTTCATGCAGAATTTTAAGGTCCTAGCTCATGTCCAAGGCACCAAAGCCAGCTAAAAAGTCAATAATCGATACCTTAAACTTGAATTCTACTACTTCTTACTGGCTATTACATCAACTTAGAAGCTTCATCTGTGTTCTACTATGGTGCTTTTAGTGTCTCCACATACCGCAGCACGCGACATAGCTTTGCAGACGATAAGTACAACCGTTTCAGAGAGAAGAGCGGCCAATGTGACGATCTGGCTTTAAGTCGATTCGATAACAAATGACGAAAACGGACGGATTTCTAAGGTTTTTACTACATATGAACACTTTTCACATTCTCCCGTGCAACTCGGCTGGTAGTAATCCTTTCATGCAGAATCTTAAGGTCCTAGCTCATGTCCAAGGCACCAAAGCCAGCTAAAAAGTCAATAATCGATACCTAAAACTTGAATTGTACTACTTCTTCCTGGCTATTACATCAACTTAGAAGCTTCATCTGTGTTCTACTACGGTGCTTATAGTTTCTCCGCATACCGCAGCACGCGACATAGTTTTACAGACGATAAGTACACCCGTTTCAGAGAGAAGAGCGGCCAATGTGACGATCTGGCTTTAAGTCGATTCGATAACAAATGACGAAAACGGACGGATTTCTCAGGTTTTTACTACATATGAACACTTTTCACATTCTCCCGTGCAACTCGGCTGCTAGTCCTCCTTTCATGCAGAAACTTAAGGTCGTAGCTCATGTCCAAGGCACCAAAGCCAGCTAAAAAGTCAATAATCGATACCTAAAACTTGAATTGGACTACTTCTTACTGGCTATTACATCAACTTAGAAGCTTCATCTGTGTTCTACTATGGTGCTTTTCCTGTTTCCGCCTACGGCAACACGCGACATAGCTTTGCAGACGATAAGTACAACCGTTTCCGAGAGCAGAGCGGCCAATGTGACGATCTGGCTTTAAGTCGATTCGATAACAAATGACGAAAACGGACGGATTTCTCAGGTTTTTACTACATATGAACACTTTTCACATTTTCCCCTGAAACTCGGCTGCTAGTCCTCCTTTCACGCAGAATCTTAAGGTCCTAGCTCATGTCCAAGGCACCAAAGCCAGCTAAAAAGTCAACAATCGATACCTAAAACTTGAATTGGACTACTTCTTACTCGCTATTACATCAACTTAGAAGCTTCATCTGTGTTCTACTATGGTGCTTTTCCTGTTTCCGCCTACGGCAACACGCGACATGGCTTTGCAGACGATAAGTACAACCGTTTCCGAGAGCAGAGCGGACAATGTGACGATCTGGCTTTAAGTTGATTCGATAACAAATGACGAAAACGGACGAATTTCTCAGGTTTTTACTACATATGAACACTTTTCACATTCTCCCGTGCTATTCGGCTGCTAGTCCTCCTTTCATGCTGAATCTTAAGGTCCTAGCTCAAGTCCAAGGCATCAAAGCCAGCTAAAAAGTCAATAATCGATAAATAAAGCTTTAATTGTACTACTTCTTACTTGCTATTACATCAACTTAGAAGCTTCATCTGTGTTCTACTATGGTGCTTTTATTGTGTCCACATACCGCAGCACGCGACAAAGCTTTGCAGACGATAAGTACAACTTTTTCAGAGAGAAGAGCGGCCAATGTGACGATCTGGCTTTAAGTCGATTCGATAACAAATGACGAAAACGGACGGATTTCTCAGGTTTTTACTACATATGAACACTTTTCACATTCTCCCGTGCAACTCGGCTGCTAGTCCTCCTTTCATGCAGAATTTTAAGGTACTAGCTCATGTCCAAGGCACCAAAGCCAGCTAAAAAGTCAATAATCGATACATAAAACTTGAATTGTACTACTTCTTACTGGCTATTACATCAACTTAGAAGCTCCATCTGTGTTCTACTATGGTGCTTTTAGTGTCTCCGCATACCGCAGCACGCGACATAGCTTTGCAGACGATAAGTACAACCGTTTCAGAGAGAAGAGCGGCCAATTTGACGATCTGGCTTTAAGTCGATTCGATCACAAATGACGAAAACGGACGGATGTCTCAGGTTTTTAATACATGTGAACACTTTTCACATTCTCCCGTGCAACTGGGCTGCTAGTCCTCCTTTTATGCAGAATCTTAAAGTCCTAGCTCATGTCCAAGGCACAAAAAGCCAGCTAAAAAGTCAATAATCGATACATAAATCTTAACTTGGTCTACTTCTTACTGGCTATTACATCAACTTAGAAGCTTCATCTGTGTTCTACTATGGTGCTTTTCTGTTTCCGCCTACGGCAAAACGCGACATTGCTTTGCAGACGATAAGTACAACCGTTTCCGAGAGCAGAGCGGCCAATGTGACGATCTGGCTTTAAGTCGATTCGATAACAAATGACGAAAACGGACGGATTACTCAGGTTTTTACTTCATATGAACCCTTTTTACATTCTCCCCTGCAACTCGGCTGCTAGTCATCCTTTCATGCAGAATCATAAGGTCCTAGCTCATGTCCAAGGCACCAAAGCTAGCTAAAGAGTCAATAATCGATACCTAAAACATGAATTGTACTACTTCTTACTGGCTATTACATCAACTTAGAAGCTTCATCTGTGTTCTACTATGCTGCTTGTAGTGTCTCAGCATACCGCAGCATACGACATAGCTTTGCAGACGATAAGTACAAGCGTTTCTGAGAGCAGAGCGACCAATGTGACGATCTGGCTTTAAGTCGATTCGATAACAAATGACAAAAACGGACGGATTACTCAGGTCTTTACTTCATATGAACACTTTTTACATTCTCCCCTGCAACTCGGCTGCTAGTCCTCCTTTCATGCAGAATCTTAAGGTCCTAGCTCATGTCCAAGGTACCAAAGCTAGCTAAAAAGTCAATAATCGATACCTAAAACGTGAATTGTACTACTTCTTACTGGCTATTACATCAACATTGAAGCTTCATCTGTGTTCTACTATGCTGCTTGTAGTGTCTCAGCATACCGCAGCATGCGACATAGCTTTGCAGACGATAAGTACAAGCGTTTCAGAGAGAAGAGCGGCCAATGTGTCGATCTGGCTTTAAGTCGATTCCATAACAAATGAGGAAAACGGACGAATTTCTCAGGTTTTTACTACATATGAACACTTTTCACATTTTCCCGTGCTACTCGGCTGCTAGTCCTCCTTTCATGCAGAATCTTAAGGTCCTAGCTCATGTCCAAGGCACCAAAGCTAGCTTAAAAGTCAATAATCGATACCTAAAACTTGAATTGTACTACTTCTTACTGGCTATTACATCAACTTAGAAGCTTCATCTGTGTTCTACTATGCTGCTTGTAGTGTCTCAGCATACCGCAGCATACGACATAGCTTTGCAGACGATAAGTACAAGCGTTTCAGAGAGAAGAGCGGCCAATGTGACGATCTGGCTTTAAGTCGATTCGATAACAAATGACGAAAACGGACGAATTTCTCAGGTTTTTACTTCATATGAACACTTTTTACATTCTCCCCTGCAACTCGGCTGCTAGTCCACCTTTCATGCAGAATCTTAAGGTCCTAGCTCATGTCCAAGGCACCAAAGCCAGCTAAAAAGTCAATAATCGATACCTAAAACTTGTATTGTACTACTTCTTACTGGCTATTACATCAACTTAGAAGCTCCATCTGTGTTCTACTATGGTGATTTTAGTGTCTCCGCATACCGCAGCACGCGACATAGCTTTGTAGACAATAAGTACCACCGTTTCAGAGAGAAGAGCGGTCAATGTGACGATCTGGCTTTAAGTCGATTCGATAACAAATGACGAAAACGGACGGATTTCTCAGGTTTTTACTACATATGAACACTTTTCACATTCTCCTGTGCAACTCGGCTGCTAGTCCTCCTTTCATGCAGAATCTTAAGGTCCTAGCTCATGTCCAAAGCACCAAAGCCAGCTAAAAAGTCAATAATCGATACCTAAAACTTGAATTGTACTACTTCTTACTGGCTATTACATCAACTTAGAAGCTTCATCTGTGTTCTACTATGGTGCTTTTAGTGTCTCCGCATACCGCAGCACGCGACATTGCTTTGTAGACGATAAGTACAACCGTTTCAGAGAGAAGAGCGGCCAATGTGACGATCTGGCTTTAAGTCGATTCGATAACAAATGACGAAAACGGACGGATTTCTCAGGTTTTTACTACATATGAACACTTTTCACATTCTCCCGTGCAACTCGGCTGCTAGTCCTCCTTTCATGCAGAATTTTAAGGTCCTAGCTCATGTCCAAGGCATCAAAGCTATTTAAAAAGTCAATAATCGATACCTAAAACTTGAATTGTACTACTTCTTACTGGCTATTACATCAACTTAGAAGCTTCATCTGTGTTCTACTATGGTGCTTTTAGTGTCTCCGCATACCGCAGCACGCGACATTGCTTTGTAGACGATAAGTACAACCGTTTCAGAGAGAAGAGCGGCCAATGTGACGATTTGGCTTTAAGTCGATTCGATAACAAATGACGAAAACGGACGGATTTCTCAGGTTTTTACTACATATGAACACTTTTCACATTCTCCCGTGCAACTCGGCTGATAGTCCTCCTTTCATGCAGAATTTTAAGGTCCTAGCTCATGTCCAAGGCACCAAAGCCAGCTAAAAAGTCAATAATCGATACCTTAAACTTGAATTCTACTACTTCTTACTGGCTATTACATCAACTTAGAAGCTTCATCTGTGTTCTACTATGGTGCTTTTAGTGTCTCCACATACCGCAGCACGCGACATAGCTTTGCAGACGATAAGTACAACCGTTTCAGAGAGAAGAGCGGCCAATGTGACGATCTGGCTTTAAGTCGATTCGATAACAAATGACGAAAACGGACGGATTTCTAAGGTTTTTACTACATATGAACACTTTTCACATTCTCCCGTGCAACTCGGCTGGTAGTAATCCTTTCATGCAGAATGTTAAGGTCCTAGCTCATGTCCAAGGCACCAAAGCCAGCTAAAAAGTCAATAATCGATACCTAAAACTTGAATTGTACTACTTCTTCCTGGCTATTACATCAACTTAGAAGCTTCATCTGTGTTCTACTACGGTGCTTATAGTTTCTCCGCATACCGCAGCACGCGACATAGTTTTACAGACGATAAGTACACCCGTTTCAGAGAGAAGAGCGGCCAATGTGACGATCTGGCTTTAAGTCGATTCGATAACAAATGACGAAAACGGACGGATTTCTCAGGTTTTTACTACATATGAACACTTTTCACATTCTCCCGTGCAACTCGGCTGCTAGTCCTCCTTTCATGCAGAAACTTAAGGTCGTAGCTCATGTCCAAGGCACCAAAGCCAGCTAAAAAGTCAATAATCGATACCTAAAACTTGAATTGGACTACTTCTTACTGGCTATTACATCAACTTAGAAGCTTCATCTGTGTTCTACTATGGTGCTTTTCCTGTTTCCGCCTACGGCAACACGCGACATAGCTTTGCAGACGATAAGTACAACCGTTTCCGAGAGCAGAGCGGCCAATGTGACGATCTGGCTTTAAGTCGATTCGATAACAAATGACGAAAACGGACGGATTTCTCAGGTTTTTACTACATATGAACACTTTTCACATTTTCCCCTGAAACTCGGCTGCTAGTCCTCCTTTCACGCAGAATCTTAAGGTCCTAGCTCATGTCCAAGGCACCAAAGCCAGCTAAAAAGTCAACAATCGATACCTAAAACTTGAATTGGACTACTTCTTACTCGCTATTACATCAACTTAGAAGCTTCATCTGTGTTCTACTATGGTGCTTTTCCTGTTTCCGCCTACGGCAACACGCGACATGGCTTTGCAGACGATAAGTACAACCGTTTCCGAGAGCAGAGCGGACAATGTGACGATCTGGCTTTAAGTTGATTCGATAACAAATGACGAAAACGGACGAATTTCTCAGGTTTTTACTACATATGAACACTTTTCACATTCTCCCGTGCTATTCGGCTGCTAGTCCTCCTTTCATGCTGAATCTTAAGGTCCTAGCTCAAGTCCAAGGCATCAAAGCCAGCTAAAAAGTCAATAATCGATAAATAAAGCTTTAATTGTACTACTTCTTACTTGCTATTACATCAACTTAGAAGCTTCATCTGTGTTCTACTATGGTGCTTTTATTGTGTCCACATACCGCAGCACGCGACAAAGCTTTGCAGACGATAAGTACAACTTTTTCAGAGAGAAGAGCGGCCAATGTGACGATCTGGCTTTAAGTCGATTCGATAACAAATGACGAAAACGGACGGATTTCTCAGGTTTTTACTACATATGAACACTTTTCACATTCTCCCGTGCAACTCGGCTGCTAGTCCTCCTTTCATGCAGAATCTTAAGGTCCTAGCTCATGTCCAAGGCACCAAAGCCAGCTAAAAAGTCAATAATCGATACATAAAACTTGAATTGTACTACTTCTTACTGGCTATTACATCAACTTAGAAGCTCCATCTGTGTTCTACTATGGTGCTTTTAGTGTCTCCGCATACCGCAGCACGCGACATAGCTTTGCAGACGATAAGTACAACCGTTTCAGAGAGAAGAGCGGCCAATTTGACGATCTGGCTTTAAGTCGATTCGATCACAAATGACGAAAACGGACGGATGTCTCAGGTTTTTAATACATGTGAACACTTTTCACATTCTCCCGTGCAACTGGGCTGCTAGTCCTCCTTTTATGCAGAATCTTAAAGTCCTAGCTCATGTCCAAGGCACAAAAAGCCAGCTAAAAAGTCAATAATCGATACATAAATCTTAACTTGGTCTACTTCTTACTGGCTATTACATCAACTTAGAAGCTTCATCTGTGTTCTACTATGGTGCTTTTCTGTTTCCGCCTACGGCAAAACGCGACATTGCTTTGCAGACGATAAGTACAACCGTTTCCGAGAGCAGAGCGGCCAATGTGACGATCTGGCTTTAAGTCGATTCGATAACAAATGACGAAAACGGACGGATTACTCAGGTTTTTACTTCATATGAACCCTTTTTACATTCTCCCCTGCAACTCGGCTGCTAGTCATCCTTTCATGCAGAATCATAAGGTCCTAGCTCATGTCCAAGGCACCAAAGCTAGCTAAAGAGTCAATAATCGATACCTAAAACATGAATTGTACTACTTCTTACTGGCTATTACATCAACTTAGAAGCTTCATCTGTGTTCTACTATGCTGCTTGTAGTGTCTCAGCATACCGCAGCATACGACATAGCTTTGCAGACGATAAGTACAAGCGTTTCGGAGATAAGAGCGGCCAATGTGACTATCTGGCTTTAAGTCGATTCGATAACAAATGACGAAATCGGACGCATGTATCAGGTTTTTACTGCATATGAACACTTTTCACATTCTTCCGTGCAACTCGGCTGCTAGTCCTCCTTACATGCAGGATCTTAAGGTCCTAGCTCATGTCGAAGGCACTAAAGCCAGCTAAAAAGTCAATAATCGATACCTAAAACTTGAATTGTACTACTTCTTACTGGCTATTACATCAACTTAGAAGCTTCATCTGTGTTCTACTATGGTGCTTTTCTGTTTCCGCCTACGGCAACAGGCGACATAGCTTTGCAGACGATAAATACAACCGTTTCTGAGAGCAGAGCGACCAATGTGACGATCTGGCTTTAAGTCGATTCGATAACAAATGACAAAAACGGACGGATTACTCAGGTCTTTACTTCATATGAACACTTTTTACATTCTCCCCTGCAACTCGGCTGCTAGTCCTCCTTTCATGCAGAATCTTAAGGTCCTAGCTCATGTCCAAGGTACCAAAGCTAGCTAAAAAGTCAATAATCGATACCTAAAACGTGAATTGTACTACTTCTTACTGGCTATTACATCAACATAGAAGCTTCATCTGTGTTCTACTATGCTGCTTGTAGTGTCTCAGCATACCGCAGCATGCGACATAGCTTTGCAGACGATAAGTACAAGCGTTTCAGAGAGAAGAGCGGCCAATGTGTCGATCTGGCTTTAAGTCGATTCCATAACAAATGAGGAAAACGGACGAATTTCTCAGGTTTTTACTACATATGAACACTTTTCACATTTTCCCGTGCTACTCGGCTGCTAGTCCTCCTTTCATGCAGAATCTTAAGGTCCTAGCTCATGTCCAAGGCACCAAAGCTAGCTTAAAAGTCAATAATCGATACCTAAAACTTGAATTGTACTACTTCTTACTGGCTATTACATCAACTTAGAAACTTCATCTGTGTTCTACTATGCTGCTTGTAGTGTCTCAGCATACCGCAGCATACGACATAGCTTTGCAGACGATAAGTACAAGCGTTTCAGAGAGAAGAGCGGCCAATGTGACGATCTGGCTTTAAGTCGATTCGATAACAAATGACGAAAACGGACGAATTTCTCAGGTTTTTACTTCATATGAACACTTTTTACATTCTCCCCTGCAACTCGGCTGCTAGTCCACCTTTCATGCAGAATCTTAAGGTCCTAGCTCATGTCCAAGGCACCAAAGCCAGCTAAAAAGTCAATAATCGATACCTAAAACTTGTATTGTACTACTTCTTACTGGCTATTACATCAACTTAGAAGCTCCATCTGTGTTCTACTATGGTGATTTTAGTGTCTCCGCATACCGCAGCACGCGACATAGCTTTGTAGACAATAAGTACCACCGTTTCAGAGAGAAGAGCGGTCAATGTGACGATCTGGCTTTAAGTCGATTCGATAACAAATGACGAAAACGGACGGATTTCTCAGGTTTTTACTACATATGAACACTTTTCACATTCTCCTGTGCAACTCGGCTGCTAGTCCTCCTTTCATGCAGAATCTTAAGGTCCTAGCTCATGTCCAAAGCACCAAAGCCAGCTAAAAAGTCAATAATCGATACCTAAAACTTGAATTCTACTACTTCTTACTGGCTATTACATCAACTTAGAAGCTTCATCTGTGTTCTACTATGGTGCTTTTATTGTGTCCGCATACCGCAGCACGCGACATAGCATTGCAGACGATAAGTACAACTTTTTCAGAGAGAAGAGCGGCCAATGTGACGATCTGGCTTTAAGTCGATTCGATAACAAATGACGAAAACGGACGCATTTCTCAGGTTTTTACTACATATGAAGACTTTTCACATTCTCCCGTGCAACTCGGCTGCTAGTCCTCCTTTCATGCAGAATCTTAAGGTCCTAGCTCATGTCCAAGGTACCAAAGCCAGCAAAAAAGTCACTAATCGATACCAAAAACTTGAATTCTACTACTTCTTGCTGGCTATGACATCAACTTAGAAGCTTCATCTGTGTTCTACTATGGTGCTTTTAGTGTCTCCGCATACCGCAGCACGCGACATAGCTTTGCAGACGATAAGTACAACCGTTTCAGAGAGAAGAGCGGCCAATGTGACGATCTGGCTCTATGTCGATTCGATAACAAATGACGAAAACGGACGGATTTCTCAGGTTTTTACTACATATGAACACTTTTCACATTCTCCCGTGCAACTAGGCTGCTAGTCCTCCTTTCATGCAGAATCTTAAGGTCCTAGCTGATGTCCGGGGCACCAAAGCCAGCTAAAAAGTCAATAATCAATACCTAGAACTTGAATTGTACTACTTCTTACTGGCTATTACATCAACATAGAAGCTTCATCTGTGTTCTACTATGCTGCTTGTAGTGTCTCAGCATACCGCAGCATGCGACATAGGTTTGCAGTCGATAAGTACAAGCGTTTCAGAGAGAAGAGCGGCCAATGTGACGATCTGGCTTTAAGTCGATTCGATAACAAATGACGAAAACGGACGAATTTCTCAGGTTTTTACTACATATGAACACTTTTCACATTTTCCCGTGCTACTCGGCTGCTAGTCCTTCTTTCATGCAGAATCTTAAGGTCCTAGCTCATGTCCAAGGCACCAAAGCCAGCTTAAAAGTCAATAATCGATACCTAAAACTTGAATTGTACTACTTCTTACTGGCTATTACATCAACTTAGAAACTTCATCTGTGTTCTAATATGCTGCTTGTAGTGTCTCAGCATACCGCAGCATACGACATAGCTTTGCAGACGATAAGTACAAGCGTTTCAGAGGGAAGAGCGGCCAATGTGACGATCTGGCTTTAAGTCGATTCGATAACAAATGACGAAAACGGACGAATTTCCCAGGTTTTTACTACATATGAACACTTTTCACATTCTCCCGTGCAACTCGGCTGCTAGTCCTCCTTTCATGCAGAATCTTAAGGTCCTAGCTCATGTCCAAGGCACCAAAGCCAGCTAAAAAGTCAATAATCGATACCTAAAACTTGAATTGGACTACTTCTTACTCGCTATTACATCAACTTAGAAGCTTCATCTGTGATCTCATATGGTGCTTTTAGTGTCTCCACATACCGCAGCACGTGACATAGCTTTGTAGACGATAAGTACAACCGTTTCAGAGAGAAGAGCGGCCAATGTGACGATCTGGCTTTAAGTCGATTCGATAACAAATGACGAAAACGGACGAATTTCCCAGGTTTTTACTACATATGAACACTTTTCACATTCTCCCGTGCAACTCGGCTGCTAGTCCTCCTTTCATGCAGAATCTTAAGGTCCTAGCTCATGTCCAAGGCACCAAAGCCAGCTAAAAAGTCAATAATCGATACCTAAAACTTGAATTGGACTACTTCTTACTCGCTATTACATCAACTTAGAAGCTTCATCTGTGATCTCATATGGTGCTTTTAGTGTCTCCACATACCGCAGCACGTGACATAGCTTTGTAGACGATAAGTACAACCGTTTCAGAGAGAAGAGCGGCCAATGTGACGATCTGGCTTTAAGTCGATTCGATAACAAATGACGAAAACGGACGGATTTCTCAGGTTTTTACTTCATATGAACACTTTTTACATTCTCCCCTGCAACTCGGCTGCTAGTCCACCTTTCATGCAGAATCTTAAGGTCCTAGCTCATGTCCAAGGCACCAAAGCCAGCTAAAAAGTCAATAATCGATACCTAAAACTTGTATTGTACTACTTCTTACTGGCTATTACATCAACTTAGAAGCTCCATCTGTGTTCTACTATGGTGATTTTAGTGTCTCCGCATACCGCAGCACGCGACATAGCTTTGTAGACGATAAGTACAACTTTTTCAGAAAGAAGAGCGGCCAATGTGACGATCTGGCTTTAAGTCGATTCGATAACAAATGACGAAAACGGACGGATTTCTCAGGTTTTTACTACATATGAAGACTATTCACATTCTACCGTGCAACTCGGCTGCTAGTCCTCCTTTCATGCAGAATCTTAAGGTCCTAGCTCATGTCCAAGGTACCAAAGCCAGCAAAAAAGTCACTAATCGATACCAAAAACTTGAATTCTACTACTTCTTGCTGGCTATGACATCAACTTAGAAGCTTCATCTGTGTTCTACTATGGTGCTTTTAGTGTCTCCGCATACCGCAGCACGCGACATAGCTTTGCAGACGATAAGTACAACCGTTTCAGAGAGAAGAGCGGCCAATGTGACGATCTGGCTCTATGTCGATTCGATAACAAATGACGAAAACGGACGGATTTCTCAGGTTTTTACTACATATGAACACTTTTCACATTCTCCCGTGCAACTCGGCTGCTAGTCCTCCTTTCATGCAGAATCTTAAGGTCCTAGCTCATATCCAAGGCACCAAAGCTATCTAAAAAGTCAATAGTCGATACCTAAAACGTGAATTGTACTACTTCTTACTGGCTATTACATCAACATAGAAGCTTCATCTGTGTTCTACTATGCTGCTTGTAGTGTCTCAGCATACCGCAGCATGCGACATAGGTTTGCAGTCGATAAGTACAAGCGTTTCAGAGAGAAGAGCGGCCAATGTGACGATCTGGCTTTAAGTCGATTCGATAACAAATGACGAAAACGGACGAATTTCTCAGGTTTTTACTACATATGAACACTTTTCACATTTTCCCGTGCTACTCGGCTGCTAGTCCCTCTTTCATGCAGAATCTTAAGGTCCTAGCTCATGTCCAAGGCACCAAAGCCAGCTTAAAAGTCAATAATCGATACCTAAAACTTGAATTGTACTACTTCTTACTGGCTATTACATCAACTTAGAAACTTCATCTGTGTTCTAATATGCTGCTTGTAGTGTCTCAGCATACCGCAGCATACGACATAGCTTTGCAGACGATAAGTACAAGCGTTTCAGAGGGAAGAGCGGCCAATGTGACGATCTGGCTTTAAGTCGATTCGATAACAAATGACGAAAACGGACGAATTTCCCAGGTTTTTACTACATATGAACACTTTTCACATTCTCCCGTGCAACTCGGCTGCTAGTCCTCCTTTCATGCAGAATCTTAAGGTCCTAGCTCATGTCCAAGGCACCAAAGCCAGCTTAAAAGTCAATAATCGATACCTAAAACTTGAATTGGACTACTTCTTACTCGCTATTACATCAACTTAGAAGCTTCATCTGTGATCTCATATGGTGCTTTTAGTGTCTCCACATACCGCAGCACGTGACATAGCTTTGTAGACGATAAGTACAACCGTTTCAGAGAGAAGAGCGGCCAATGTGACGATCTGGCTTTAAGTCGATTCGATAACAAATGACGAAAACGGACGGATTTCTCAGGTTTTTACTTCATATGAACACTTTTTACATTCTCCACTGCAACTCGGCTGCTAGTCCACCTTTCATGCAGAATCTTAAGGTCCTACCTCATGTCCAAGGCACCAAAGCCAGCTAAAAAGTCAATAATCGATACGTAAAACTTCAATTGTACTACTTCTTACTGGCTATTACATCAACTTAGAAGCTTCATCTGTGTTCTACTATGGTGATTTTAGTGTCTCCGCATACCGCAGGACGCGACATAGCTTTGCAGACGATAAGTACAACCGTTTCAGAGAGAAGAGCGACCAATGTGACGATCTGGCTTTAAGTCGATTCGATAACAAATGACAAAAACGGACGGATTACTCAGGTCGTTACTTCATATGAACACTTTTTACATTCTCCCCTGCAACTCGGCTGCTAGTCCTCCTTTCATGCAGAATCTTAAGGTCCTAGCTCATGTCCAAGGCACCAAAGCTAGCTAAAAAGTCAATAATCGATACCTAAAACGTGAATTGTACTACTTCTTACTGGCTATTACATCAACATAGAAGCTTCATCTGTGTTCTACTATGCTGCTTGTAGTGTCTCAGCATACCGCAGCATGCGACATAGCTTTGCAGACGATAAGTACAAGCGTTTCAGAGAGAAGAGCGGCCAATGTGACGATCTGGCTTTAAGTCGATTCGATAACAAATGACGAAAACGGACGAATTTCTCAGGTTTTTACTACATATGAACACTTTTCACATTTTCCCGTGCTACTCGGCTGCTAGTCCTCCTTTCATGCAGAATCTTAAGGTCCTAGCTCATGTCCAAGGCACCAAAGCTAGCTTAAAAGTCAATAATCGATACCTAAAACTTGTATTGTACTTCTTCTTACTGGCTATTACATCAGCTTAGAAGCTCCATCTGTGTTCTACTATGGTGATTTTAGTGTCTCCGCATACCGCAGCACGCGACATAGCTTTGTAGACGATAAGTACCACCGTTTCAGAGAGAAGAGCGGCCAATGTGACGATCTGGCTTTAACACAATTCGATAACAAATGACGAAAACGGACGGATTTCTCGGGTTTTTACTACATATGAACACTTTTCACATTCTCCCGTGCAACTCGGCTGCTAGTTCTCCTTTCATGCAGAATCTTAAGGTCCTAGCTCATGTCCAAGGCACCAATGCTAGCTAAAAAGTCAATAATCGATACCTAAAACTTGTATTGTACTACTTCTTACTGGCTATTACATCAACTTAGAAGCTCCATCTGGGTTCTACTATGGTGATTTTAGTGTCTCCGCATACCGCAGCACGCGACATAGCTTTGTAGACGATAAGTACCACCGTTTCAGAGAGAAGAGCGGCCAATGTGACGATCTGGCTTTAAGTCGATTCGATAACAAATGACGAAAACGGACGGATTTCTCAGGTTTTTACTACATATGAACACTTTTCACATTCTCCCGTGCAACTCGGCTGCTAGTCCTCCTTTCATGCAGAATCTTAAGGTCCTAGCTCATGTCCAAGGCACCAAAGCCAACTAAAAAGTCAATAATCGATACCTATAACTTGAATTCTACTACTTCTTACTGGCTATTACATCAACTTAGAAGCTTCATCTGTGTTCTACTATGGTGCTTTTATTGTGTCCGCATACCGCAGCACGCGACATAGCTTTGCAGACGATAAGTACAACTTTTTCAGAGAGAAGAGCGGCCAATGTGACGATCTGGCTTTAAGTCGATTCGATAACAAATGACGAAAACGGACGGATTTCTCAGGTTTTTTCTACCTATGAAGACTTTTCACATTCTCCCGTGCAACTCGGCTGCTAGTCCTCCTTTCATGCAGAATCTTAAGGTCCTAGCTCATGTCCAAGGTACCAAAGCCAGCAAAAAAGTCACTAATCGATACCAAAAACTTGAATTCTACTACTTCTTGCTGGCTATGACATCAACTTAGAAGCTTCATCTGTGTTCTACTATGGTGCTTTTAGTGTCTCCGCATACCGCAGCACGCGACATAGCTTTGCAGACGATAAGTACAACCGTTTCAGAGAGAAGAGCGGCCAATGTGACGATCTGGCTCTATGTCGATTCGATAACAAATGACGAAAACGGACGGATTTCTCAGGTTTTTACTACATATGAACACTTTTCACATTCTCCCGTGCAACTCGGCTGCTAGTCCTCCTTTCATGCAGAATCTTAAGGTCCTAGCTCATATCCAAGGCACCAAAGCTAGCTAAAAAGTCAATAGTCGATACCTAAAACGTGAATTGTACTACTTCTTACTGGCTATTACATCAACTTAGAAGCTTCATCTGTGTTCTACTATGCTGCTTGTAGTGTCTCAGCATACCGCAGCATGCGACATAGCTTTGCAGTCGATAAGTACAAGCGTTTCAGAGAGAAGAGCGGCCAATGTGACGATCTGGCTTTAAGTCGATTCGATAACAAATGACGAAAACGGACGAATTTCTCAGGTTTTTACTACATATGAACACTTTTCACATTTTCCCGTGCTACTCGGCTGCTAGTCCTTCTTTCATGCAGAATCTTAAGGTCCTAGCTCATGTCCAAGGCACCAAAGCCAGCTAAAAAGTCAATAATCGATACCTAAAACTTGAATTGGACTACTTCTTACTCGCTATTACATCAACTTAGAAGCTTCATCTGTGATCTCATATGGTGCTTTTAGTGTCTCCACATACCGCAGCACGTGACATAGCTTTGTAGACGATAAGTACAACCGTTTCAGAGAGAAGAGCGGCCAATGTGACGATCTGGCTTTAAGTCGATTCGATAACAAATGACGAAAACGGACGGATTTCTCAGGTTTTTACTTCATATGAACACTTTTTACATTCTCCCCTGCAACTCGGCTGCTAGTCCACCTTTCATGCAGAATCTTAAGGTCCTAGCTCATGTCCAAGGCACCAAAGCCAGCTAAAAAGTCAATAATCGATACCTAAAACTTGAATGGTATTACTTCTTACTGGCTATTACATCAACTTAGAAGCTCCATCTGTGTTCTACTATGGTGATTTTAGTGTCTCCGCATACCGCAGCACGCGACATAGCTTTGTAGACGATAAGTACCACCGTTTCAGAGAGAAGAGCGGCCAATGTGACGATCTGGCTTTAAGTCGATTCGATAACAAATGACGAAAACGGACGGATTTCTCAGGTTTTTACTACATATGAACACTTTTCACATTCTCCCGTGCAACTCGGCTGCTAGTCCTCCTTTCATGCAGAATCTTAAGGTCCTAGCTCATGTCCAAGGCACCAAAGCCAACTAAAAAGTCAATAATCGATACCTATAGCTTGAATTCTACTACTTCTTACTGGCTATTACATCAACTTAGAAGCTTCATCTGTGTTCTACTATGGTGCTTTTATTGTGTCCGCATACCGCAGCACGCGACATAGCTTTGCAGACGATAAGTACAACTTTTTCAGAGAGAAGAGCGGCCAATGTGACGATCTGGCTTTAAGTCGATTCGATAACAAATGACGAAAATGGACGGATTTCTCAGGTTTTTACTACATATGAACACTTTTCACATACTCCCGTGCAACGCGGCCCCTAGTCCTCGTTTCATGCAGAATCATAAGGTCCTAGCTCATGTCCAAGGCACCAAAGCCAGCTAAAAAGTCAATAATCGATACCTAAATCTTGAATTGGACTACTTCTTACTGGCTATTACATCAACTTAGAAGCTTCATCTGTGTTCTACTATGGTGCTTTTAGTGTCTCCGCATACCGCAGCACGCGACATAGCTTTGCAATCGATAAGTACAACCGTTTCAGAGTGAAGAGCGGCTAATGTGACGATCTGGCTTTAAGACGATTCGATAACAAATGACGAAAACGGACGGATTTCTCGGGTTTTTACTACATATGAATACTTTTCACATTCTCCCATGCAAATCGGCTGCTAGTCCACCTTTCATGCAGAATCTTAAGGTCCTAGCTCATGTCCGAGGCACCAAAGCCAGCTAAAAAGTCAATAATCAATACCTAAAACTTGAATTGTACTACTTCTTACTGGCTATTACATCTACTTAGAAGCTTCATCTGTGTTCTACTATAATGCTTGTAGTGTCTCAGCATACCGCAGCATGCGACATAGCTTTGCAGACGATAAGTACAACTTTTTCAGAGAGAAGAGCGGCCAATGTGACGACCTGGCTTTAAGTCGATTTGATAACAAATGACGAAAATGGACGGATATCTCAGGTTTTTACTACATATGCACACTTTTCACATTCTCCCGTGCTACTCGGCTGCTAGCCCTCCTTTCATGCAGAATATTAAGGTCCTAGCTCATGTCCAAGGCACCAAAGCCAGCTAAAAATTCAATATTCAATACCTAAAACTTGAATTGTACTACTTCTTACTGGCTATTACATCAACTTAGAAGCTTCATCTGTGTTCTACTATGGTGCTTTTAGTGCCTCCGCATACCGCAGCACGCGACATAGCATTGCAGACGATAAGTACAAGCGTTTCAGAGAGAAGAGCGGCCAATTTGACGATCTGGCTTTAAGTCGATTCGATAACAAATGACGAAAACGGACCGATTTCTCAGGTTTTTACTACATATGAACACTTTGCACATTCTCCCTTGCAACTCGGCTGCTAGTCCTCCTTTCATGCAGAATCTTAAGGCCCTAGCTCATGTCCAAGGCACCAAAGCCAGCTAAAAAGTCAATAATCAATACCTAAAACTTGAATTGTACTACTTCTTCCTGGCTATTACATCAACTTAGAAGCTTCATCTGTGTTCTACTACGGTGCTTTTAGTTTCTCCGCATACCGCAGCACGCGACATAGTTTTGCAGACGATAAGTACAACCGTTTCAGAGAGAAGAGCGGCCAATGTGACGATCTGGCTTTAAGTCGATTCGATAACAAATGACGAAAACGGACGGATGTCTCAGGTTTTTACTACATATGAACACTTTTCACATTCTCCCGTGCAACTCGGCTGCTAGTCCTCCCTCATGCAAAATCTTAAGTTCCTAGCTCGTGTCCAAGGCACCAAAGAAGGGTAAAAAGTCAATAACCGATACCTAAAACTTTAATTGTACTACTTCTTACTGGCTATTACATCAACTTAGAAGCTCCATCTGTGTTCTACTATGGTACTTTTAGTGTCTCCGCATATCGCAGCTCGCGACATAGCTTTGTAGAGGATAAGTACAACCGTTTCAGAGAGAAGAGCGGCCAATGTGACGATCTTGCTTTAAGTAATTTCGATAACAAATGACGAAAACGGACCGATTTCTCAGGTTTTTGCTACATATGAACACTTTTCACATTCTCCCGTGCAACTCGGCTGCTAGTCCTCCTTTCATGCAGAATCATAAGGTGCAAGCTCATGTCCAAGTCACCAAAGCTGGCTAAATGTCAATAATCGATACCTAAAACTTGAATTGTACTACTTCTTACTGGCTATTACATCAACTTAGAAGCTTCATCTGTGTTCTACTATGGTGCTTTTAGTGTCTCCGCATACCGCAGCACGCGACATAGCTTTGCAATCGATAAGTACAACCGTTTCAGAGTGAAGAGCGGCTAATGTGACGATCTGGCTTTAAGACGATTCGATAACAAATGACGAAAACGGACGGATTTCTCGGGTTTTTACTACATATGAATACTTTTCACATTCTCCCATGCAAATCGGCTGCTAGTCCTCCTTTGATGCAGAATGTTAAGGTCCTAGGTCATGTCCAAGGCACCAAAGCCAGCTAAAAAGTCAATAGTCGATACCTAAAATTTGAATTGTACTACTTCTTCCTGGCTATTACGTCGAATTAGAAGCTTCATCTGTGTTCTACTATGGTGCTTTTATTGTCTCCGCATACCGCTGCAAGCGACATAGCTTTGCAGACGATAAGTACAACCGTTTCAGAGAGAAGAGCGGCCAATGTGACGATCTGGCTTTAAGTCAATTCGATAACAAATGACGAAAACGATCGGATTTCTCAGGTTTTTACTACATATGAACACTTTTCACATTCTCCCGTGCAACTCGGCTGCTAGTCCTCCTTTCATGCAGAATCTTAAGGTCCTAGCTGATGTCCGGGGCACCAAAGCCAGCTAAAAAGTCAATAATCAATACCTAGAACTTGAATTGTACTACTTCTTACTGGCTATTACATCAACTTAGAAGCTTCATCTGTGTTCTACTATGCTGCTTGTAGTGTCTCAGCATACCGCAGCATGCGACATAGCTTTGCAGACGATAAGTACAAGCGTTTCAGAGAGAAGAGCGGCCAATGTGACGATCTGGCTTTAAGTCGATTCGAAAACAAATGACGATAACGGACGAATTTCTCAGGTTTTTACTACTTATGTACACTTTTCACATCCTCCCGTGCAACTCGGCTGCTAGTCTTCCTTTCATGCAGAATCTTAAGGTCCTAGCTCATGTCCAAGGCACCAAAGCTAGCTAAAAAGTCAATAATCGATACCTAAAACTTGAATTGTACTACTTCTTACTGGCTATTACATCAACTTAGAAGCTTCATCTGTGTTCTACTATGGTGCTTTTTGTGCCTCAGCATACCGCAGCACGCGACATAGCATTGCAGACTATAAGTACAAGCGTTTCAGAGAGAAGAGCGGCCAATGTGACGATCTGGCTTTAAGTCGATTCGATAACAAATCACGAAAACGGACGGATGTCTCAGGTTTTTACTACATATGAACACTTTTCGCATTCTCCCGTGCAACTCGGCTGATAGTCCTCCTTCATGCAAAATCTTAATTTCCTAGAACGTGTCCAAGGCACCAAAGAAGGGTAAAAAGTCATTAACTGATACCTAAAACTTTAATTGGACTACTTCTTACTGGCTATTACATCAACTTAGAAGCTTCATCTGGGTTCTACTATGGTGCTTTTAGTGTGTCCGCATACCGCAGCACGCGACATAGCTTTGCAGACGATAAGTACAACTTTTTCAGAGAGAAGAGCGGCCAATGTGACGACCTGGCTTTAAGTCGATTTGATAACAAATGACGAAAATGGACGGATATCTCAGGTATTTACTACATATGAACACTTTTCACATTCTCCCGTGCAACTCGGCTGCTAGCCCTCCTTTCATGCAGAATATTAAGGTCCTAGCTCATGTCCAAGGCACCAGAGCCAGCTAAAAATTCAATATTCAATACCTAAAACTTGAATTGTACTACTTCTTACTGGCTATTACATCAACTTAGAAGCTTGATCTGTGTTCTACTATGGTGACTTTAGTGTCTCAGCATACCGCAGCACGCGACATAGCTTTGCAGACGATAAGTACAACCGTTTCAGAGAGAAGAGCGGCCAATGTGACGATCTGGCTTTAAGTCGATTCGATAACAAATGACGAAAACGGACGGATTTCTCAGGTTTTTACTACATATGAACACTTTTCACATTCTCCCGTGCAACTCGGCTGCTTGTCCTCCTTTCATGCAGAATCATAAGGTCCTAGCTAATGTCCAAGGCACCAAAGCTAGCTAAAAAGTCAATAATCGATACCTAAAACTTGAATTGTACTACTTCTTACTGGCTATTACATCAACTTAGAAGCTTCATCTGTGTTCTACTATGGTGCTTTTAGTGTCTCCGCATACCGCAGCACGCGACATAGCTTTGCAATCGATAAGTACAACCGTTTCAGAGAGAAGAGCGGCTAATTTGACGATCTGGCTTTAAGTCGATTCGATAACAAATGACGAAAACGTACGGATTTCTCGGGTTTTTACTACATATGAACACTTTTCACATCCTCCCATGCAAATCGGCTGCTAGTCCTCCTTTCATACAGAATGTTAAGGTCCTAGCTTTTGTCCAAGGCACCAAAGCCAGCTAAAAATTCTATAATCGATACCTAAATCTTGAATTGGACTACTTCTTACTGGCTATTACATCAACTTAGAAGTTTCATCTGTGTTCTACTATGGTGCGTTTCCTGTTTCCGCCTACGGCAATACGCGACATAGCTTTGCAGACGATAAGTACAACCGTTTCAGAGAGAAGAGCGGCCAATGTGACGATGTGGCTTTAAGTCGATTCGATAACAAATCACGAAAACGGACGGATGTCTCAGGTTTTTACTACATATGAACACTTTTCGCATTCTCCCGTGCAACTCGGCTGATAGTCCTCCTTCATGCAAAATCTTAATTTCCTAGAACGTGTCCAAGGTACCAAAGAAGGGTAAAAAGTCATTAACTGATACCTAAAACTTTAATTGGACTACTTCTTACTGGCTATTACATCAACTTAGAAGCTTCATCTGGGTTCTACTATGGTGATTTTAGTGTGTCCGCATACCGCAGCACGCGACATAGCTTTGCAGACGATAAGTACAACCGTTTCAGAGAGAAGAGCGGACAATGTGACGATCTGGCTTTAAGTCGATTCGATAACAAATGACGAAAACGGACGGATGTCTCAGGTTTTTACTGCATATGAACACTTTTCACATTATCCCGTGCAACTCGGCTGCTAGTCCTCCTTTCATGCAGAATCTTAAGGTCCTAGCTCATGTCCAAGGCACCAAAGCTAGCTAAAAAGTCAATAATCGATACCTAAAACTTGAATTGTACTACTTCTTACTGGCTATTACATCAACTTAGATGCTTCATCTGTGTTCTACTATGGTGATTTTAGTGTCTCCGCATACCGCAGCACGCGACATAGCTTTCCAGACGATAAGTACAACCGTTTCAGAGAGAAGAGCGGCCAATGTGACGATCTGGCTTTAAGTCGATTCGATAACAAATGACGAAAACGGACGGATTTCTCAGGTTTTTACTACATATGAACACTTTTTACATTCTCCCGTGCAACTCGGCTGATAGTCCTCCTTTATGCAAAATCTTAATTTCCTAGCTCGTGTCCAAGGCACCAAAGAAGGGTAAAAGTCATTAACCGATACCTAAAACTTTAATTGTACTACTTCTTACTGGCTATTACATCAACTTAGAAGCTTCATCTGTGTTCTACTATGGTGCTTTTATTGTGTCCGCATACCGCAGCACGCGACATAGTTTTGCAGACGATAAGTACAACCGTTTCAGAGAGAAGAGCGGCCAATGTGACGATCTGGCTTTAAGTCGATTCGATAACAAATGACGAAAATGGACGGATTTCTCAGGTTTTTACTACATATGAACACTTTTCACATACTCCCGTGCAACGCGGCCGCTAGTCCTCGTTTCATGCAGAATCATAAGGTCCTAGCTCATGTCCAAGGCACCAAAGCTAGCTAAAAAGTCAATAATCGATACCTAAAACTTGAATTGTACTACTTCTTACTGGCTATTACATCAACTTAGAAGCTTCATCTGTGTTCTACTATGGTGCTTTTAGTGTCTCCGCATACCGCAGCACGCGACATAGCTTTGCAATCGATAAGTACAAACGTTTCAGAGAGAAGAGCGGCTGATTTGACGATCTGGCTTTAAGTCGATTCGATAACAAATGACGAAAACGGACGGATGTCTCAGGTTTTTACTGCATATGAACACTTTTCACATTCTCCCGTGCAACTCGGCTGCTAGTCCTCCTTTCATACAGAATGTTATGGTCCTAGCTTTTGTCCAAGGCACCAAAGCCTGCTAAAAAGTCAATAATCGATACCTAAAACTTGAATTGTACTACTTCTTCCTGGCTATTACGTCAACTTAGAAGCTTCATCTGTGTTCTACTATGGTGCTTTTCCTGTTTCCGCCTACGGCAACACGCGACATAGCTTTGCAGACGATAAGTACAACCGTTTCAGAGAGAAGAGCGGGCAATGTGACGATCTGGCTTTAAGTCGTTTCGATAACAAATGACGAAAACGGATGGATTTCTCATGTTTTTACTACATATGAACACTTTTCACATTCTCCCGTGCAACTCGGCTGCTAGTCCTCCTTTATTGGAGAATCTTAAGGTCCTAGCTCATGTCCAAGGCACCAAAGCCAGCTAAAAAGTCAATAATCGATACCGAAAACGCGAATTGTACTACTTCTTACTGCATAATACATGAACTTAGAAGCTTCGTCTGTGTTCTACTGTGGTGATTTTAGTGTCTCCGCATACCGCAGCACGTGACATAGCTTCGCAGACGATAAGTACAAGTGTTTCAGAGGGAAGAGCGGCCAATGTGATGATCTGGCTTTAAGTCGATTCGATAACAAATGACGAAAACGGACGAATTTCTCAGGTTTTTACTACATATGAACACTTTTCACACTCTCCCGTGTTACTCGGCTGCTAGTCCTCCTTTCGTGCAGAATCTTAAGGTCCTAGCTCATGTCCAAGGCACCAAAGCTAGATAAAAAGTCAATAATCGATACCTAAAACTTGAATTGTACTACTTCTTACTGGCTATTACATCAACTTAGAAGCCTCATCTGTGTTCTACTATGCTGCTTGTAGTGTCTCAGCGTACCGCAGCATGCGACATAGCTTTGCAGACGATAAGTACAAGCGTTTCAGAGAGAAGAGCGGCCAATGTGACGATCTGGCTTTAAGTCGATTCGATAACAAATGACGAAAACGGACGGATGTCTCAGGTTTTTACTACATATGAACACTATTCACATTCTCCCGTGCAACTCGGCTGCTAGTCCTACTTCATGCAAAATCTAAATTTCCTAGCTGATGTCCAAGGCACCAAAGAAGGGTAAAAAGTCAATAACCGATACCTAAAACTTGAATTGTACTACTTCTTACTGGCTATTACATCAACTTAGAAGCTTCATCTGTGTTCTACTATGGTGCTTTTAGTGTCTCCGCATACCGCAGCACGCGACATTGCTTTGTACACGATAAGTACAACCGTTTCAGAGAGAAGAGCGGCCAATGTGACGATCTGGCTTTAAGTCGATTCGATAACAAATGACGAAAACGTACGGATTTCTCAGGTTTTTACTACATATGAACACTTTTCACATTCTCCCGTGCAACTCGGCTGCTAGTCCTCCTTTCATGCAGAATCTTAAGGTCTTAGCTCATGTCCAAGGTACCAAAGCCAGCTAAAAAGTCAATAATGGATACCTAAAACTTGAATTCTACTACTTCTTACTGGCTATTACATCAACTTAGGAGCTTCATCTGTGTTCTACTATGGTGCTTTTAGTGTCTCCGCATACCGCAGCACGCGACATAGCTTTGCAGACGATAAGTACAACCGTTTCAGAGAGAAGAGCGGCCAACGTGACGATCTGGCTTTAAGTCGATTCGATAACAAATGACGAAAACGGACGGATTTCTAAGGTATTTTTTTACATATGAACACTTTTCACATTCTCCCGTGCAACTCGGCTGGTAGTAATCCTTTCATGCAGAATGTTAAGGTCCTAGCTCATGTCCAAGGCACCAAAGCTAGCTAAAAAGTCAATAATCGATACCTAAAACTTGAATTGTACTACATCTTACTGGCTATTACATCAACTTAGAAGCTTCATCTGTGTTCTACTATGCTGCTTGTAGTGTCTCAGCATACCGCAGCATGCGACATAGCTTTGCAGACGATAAGTACAAGCGTTTCAGAGAGAAGAGCGGCCAATGTGACGATCTGGCTTTAAGTCGATTCGAAAACAAATGACGATAACGGACGAATTTCTCAGGTTTTTACTACTTATGAACACTTTTCACATCCTCCCGTGCAACTCGGCTGCTAGTCTTCCTTTCATGCAGAATCTTAAGGTCCTAGCTCATGTCCAAGGCACCAAAGCTAGCTAAAAAGTCAATAATCGATACCTAAAACTTGAATTGTACTACTTCTTACTGGCTATTACATCAACTTAGAAGCTTCATCTGTGTTCTACTATGGTGCTTTTTGTGCCTCAGCATACCGCAGCACGCGACATAGCATTGCAGACTATAAGTACAAGCGTTTCAGAGAGAAGAGCGGCCAATGTGACGATCTGGCTTTAAGTCGATTCGATAACAAATCACGAAAACGGACGGATGTCTCAGGTTTTTACTACATATGAACACTTTTCGCATTCTCCCGTGCAACTCGGCTGATAGTCCTCCTTCATGCAAAATCTTAATTTCCTAGAACGTGTCCAAGGCACCAAAGAAGGGTAAAAAGTCATTAACTGATACCTAAAACTTTAATTGGACTACTTCTTACTGGCTATTACATCAACTTAGAAGCTTCATCTGGGTTCTACTATGGTGCTTTTAGTGTGTCCGCATACCGCAGCACGCGACATAGCTTTGCAGACGATAAGTACAACTTTTTCAGAGAGAAGAGCGGCCAATGTGACGACCTGGCTTTAAGTCGATTTGATAACAAATGACGAAAATGGACGGATATCTCAGGTATTTACTACATATGAACACTTTTCACATTCTCCCGTGCAACTCGGCTGCTAGCCCTCCTTTCATGCAGAATATTAAGGTCCTAGCTCATGTCCAAGGCACCAGAGCCAGCTAAAAATTCAATATTCAATACCTAAAACTTGAATTGTACTACTTCTTACTGGCTATTACATCAACTTAGAAGCTTGATCTGTGTTCTACTATGGTGACTTTAGTGTCTCAGCATACCGCAGCACGCGACATAGCTTTGCAGACGATAAGTACAACCGTTTCAGAGAGAAGAGCGGCCAATGTGACGATCTGGCTTTAAGTCGATTCGATAACAAATGACGAAAACGGACGGATTTCTCAGGTTTTTACTACATATGAACACTTTTCACATTCTCCCGTGCAACTCGGCTGCTTGTCCTCCTTTCATGCAGAATCATAAGGTCCTAGCTAATGTCCAAGGCACCAAAGCTAGCTAAAAAGTCAATAATCGATACCTAAAACTTGAATTGTACTACTTCTTACTGGCTATTACATCAACTTAGAAGCTTCATCTGTGTTCTACTATGGTGCTTTTAGTGTCTCCGCATACCGCAGCACGCGACATAGCTTTGCAATCGATAAGTACAACCGTTTCAGAGAGAAGAGCGGCTAATTTGACGATCTGGCTTTAAGCCGATTCGATAACAAATGACGAAAACGTACGGATTTCTCGGGTTTTTACTACATATGAACACTTTTCACATCCTCCCATGCAAATCGGCTGCTAGTCCTCCTTTCATACAGAATGTTAAGGTCCTAGCTTTTGTCCAAGGCACCAAAGCCAGCTAAAAATTCTATAATCGATACCTAAATCTTGAATTGGACTACTTCTTACTGGCTATTACATCAACTTAGAAGTTTCATCTGTGTTCTACTATGGTGCGTTTCCTGTTTCCGCCTACGGCAATACGCGACATACCTTTGCAGACGATAAGTACAACCGTTTCAGAGAGAAGAGCGGCCAATGTGACGATGTGGCTTTAAGTCGATTCGATAACAAATCACGAAAACGGACGGATGTCTCAGGTTTTTACTACATATGAACACTTTTCGCATTCTCCCGTGCAACTCGGCTGATAGTCCTCCTTTATGCAAAATCTTAATTTCCTAGCTCGTGTCCAAGGCACCAAAGAAGGGTAAAAGTCATTAACCGATACCTAAAACTTTAATTGTACTACTTCTTACTGGCTATTACATCAACTTAGAAGCTTCATCTGTGTTCTACTATGGTGCTTTTATTGTGTCCGCATACCGCAGCACGCGACATAGTTTTGCAGACGATAAGTACAACCGTTTCAGAGAGAAGAGCGGCCAATGTGACGATCTGGCTTTAAGTCGATTCGATAACAAATGACGAAAATGGACGGATTTCTCAGGTTTTTACTACATATGAACACTTTTCACATACTCCCGTGCAACGCGGCCGCTAGTCCTCGTTTCATGCAGAATCATAAGGTCCTAGCTCATGTCCAAGGCACCAAAGCTAGCTAAAACTCAATAATCGATACCTAAAACTTGAATTGTACTACTTCTTACTGGCTATTACATCAACTTAGAAGCTTCATCTGTGTTCTACTATGGTGCTTTTAGTGTCTCCGCATACCGCAGCACGCGACATAGCTTTGCAATCGATAAGTACAAACGTTTCAGAGAGAAGAGCGGCTGATTTGACGATCTGGCTTTAAGTCGATTCGATAACAAATGACGAAAACGGACGGATGTCTCAGGTTTTTACTGCATATGAACACTTTTCACATTCTCCCGTGCAACTCGGCTGCTAGTCCTCCTTTCATACAGAATGTTAAGGTCCTAGCTTTTGTCCAAGGCACCAAAGCCTGCTAAAAAGTCAATAATCGATACCTAAAACTTGAATTGTACTACTTCTTCCTGGCTATTACGTCAACTTAGAAGCTTCATCTGTGTTCTACTATGGTGCTTTTCCTGTTTCCGCCTACGGCAACACGCGACATAGCTTTGCAGACGATAAGTACAACCGTTTCAGAGAGAAGAGCGGGCAATGTGACGATCTGGCTTTAAGTCGTTTCGATAACAAATGACGAAAACGGATGGATTTCTCATGTTTTTACTACATATGAACACTTTTCACATTCTCCCGTGCAACTCGGCTGCTAGTCCTCCTTTATTGGAGAATCTTAAGGTCCTAGCTCATGTCCAAGGCACCAAAGCCAGCTAAAAAGTCAATAATCGATACCGAAAACGCGAATTGTACTACTTCTTACTGCATATTACATGAACTTAGAAGCTTCGTCTGTGTTCTACTGTGGTGATTTTAGTGTCTCCGCATACCGCAGCACGTGACATAGCTTCGCAGACGATAAGTACAAGTGTTTCAGAGGGAAGAGCGGCCAATGTGATGATCTGGCTTTAAGTCGATTCGATAACAAATGACGAAAACGGACGAATTTCTCAGGTTTTTACTACATATGAACACTTTTCACACTCTCCCGTGTTACTCGGCTGCTAGTCCTCCTTTCGTGCAGAATCTTAAGGTCCTAGCTCATGTCCAAGGCACCAAAGCTAGCTAAAAAGTCAATAATCGATACCTAAAACTTGAATTGTACTACTTCTTACTGGCTATTACATCAACTTAGAAGCCTCATCTGTGTTCTACTATGCTGCTTGTAGTGTCTCAGCGTACCGCAGCATGCGACATAGCTTTGCAGACGATAAGTACAAGCGTTTCAGAGAGAAGAGCGGCCAATGTGACGATCTGGCTTTAAGTCGATTCGATAACAAATGACGAAAACGGACGGATGTCTCAGGTTTTTACTACATATGAACACTATTCACATTCTCCCGTGCAACTCGGCTGCTAGTCCTACTTCATGCAAAATCTAAATTTCCTAGCTGATGTCCAAGGCACCAAAGAAGGGTAAAAAGTCAATAACCGATACCTAAAACTTGAATTGTACTACTTCTTACTGGCTATTACATCAACTTAGAAGCTTCATCTGTGTTCTACTATGGTGCTTTTAGTGTCTCCGCATACCGCAGCACGCGACATTGCTTTGTACACGATAAGTACAACCGTTTCAGAGAGAAGAGCGGCCAATGTGACGATCTGGCTTTAAGTCGATTCGATAACAAATGACGAAAACGTACGGATTTCTCAGGTTTTTACTACATATGAACACTTTTCACATTCTCCCGTGCAACTCGGCTGCTAGTCCTCCTTTCATGCAGAATCTTAAGGTCTTAGCTCATGTCCAAGGTACCAAAGCCAGCTAAAAAGTCAATAATGGATACCTAAAACTTGAATTCTACTACTTCTTACTGGCTATTACATCAACTTAGGAGCTTCATCTGTGTTCTACTATGGTGCTTTTAGTGTCTCCGCATACCGCAGCACGCGACATAGCTTTGCAGACGATAAGTACAACCGTTTCAGAGAGAAGAGCGGCCAACGTGACGATCTGGCTTTAAGTCGATTCGATAACAAATGACGAAAACGGACGGATTTCTAAGGTATTTTTTTACATATGAACACTTTTCACATTCTCCCGTGCAACTCGGCTGGTAGTAATCCTTTCATGCAGAATGTTAAGGTCCTAGCTCATGTCCAAGGCACCAAAGCTAGCTAAAAAGTCAATAATCGATACCTAAAACTTGAATTGTACTACATCTTACTGGCTATTACATCAACTTAGAAGCTTCATCTGTGTTCTACTATGCTGCTTGTAGTGTCTCAGCATACCGCAGCATGCGACATAGCTTTGCAGACGATAAGTACAACCGTTTCAGAGAGAAGAGCGACCAATGTGACGATCTGGCTTTAAGTCGATTCGATAACAAATGACGAAAACGGACGGATTTCTCAGGTATTTTTTTACATATGAACACTTTTCACATTCGCCCGTGCAACTCGGCTGCTAGTCCTTCTTACATGCAGAATCTTAAGGTCCTAGCTCATGTCGAAGGCACCAAAGCCAGCTAAAAAGTCAATAATCGATACCTAAAACTTGAATTGGATTACTTCTTACTGGCTATTACATCAACTTAGATGCTTCATCTGTGTTCTACTATGGTAATTTTAGTGTCTCCACATACCGCAGCACGCGGCAAAGCTTTGCAGACGATAAGTACAAACGTTTCAGAGAGAAGAGCGGCCAATGTGACGATCTGGCTTTAAGTCGATTCGATAACAAATGACGAAAACGGATGGATTTCTAAGGTTTTTACTACATATGAACACTTTTCACATTCTCCCGTGCAACTCGGATGCTAGTCCTCCTTTCATGCAGAATTTTAAGGTACTAGCTCATGTCCAAGGCACCAAAGCCAGCTAAAAAGTCAATAATCGATACCTAAAACTTGAATTGTACTACTTCTTAATGGCTATTACATCAACTTAGAAGCTCCATCTGTGTTCTACTATGGTGCTTTTAGTGTCTCCGCATACCGCAGCACGCGACATAGCTTTGCAGACGATAAGTACAGCCGTTTCAGAGAGAAGAGCGGCCAATGTGACGATCTGGCTTTAAGTCGATTCGATAACAAATGACGAAAACGGACGGATTTCTCAGGTTTTTACTACATATGAACACTTTTCACATTCACCCGTGCAACTCGGCTGCTAGTCCTCCTTTCATGCTGAATCTTAAGGTCCTAGCTCATGTCCAAGGCACCAAAGCCAGCTAAAGATCAATATTCAATACCTAAAACTTGAATTGTTCTACTTCTTACTGGCTAATACATCAACTTAGAAGCTTGATCTGTGTTCTACTATGGTGCTTTTAGTGTCTCAGCATACCGCAGCACGCGACATAGCTTTGCAGACGATAAGTACAACCGTTTCAGAGAGAAGAGTGGCCAATGTGACGATCTGGCTTTATGTCGATTCGATAACAAATCACGAAAACGGACGGATTACTCAGGTTTTTACTTCATATGAACACATTTTACATTCTCCCCTGCAACTCGGCTGCTAGTCCTCCTTTCATGCAGAATCTCAAGGTCCTATCTCATGTCCAAGTCACCAAAGCCAGCTAAAAAGTCAATAATCGATACCTAAAACTTGAATTGTACTACTTCTTACTGGCTATTACATCAACTTAGAAGCTTCATCTGTGTTTTACTATGCTGCTTGTAGTGTCTCAGCATACCGCAGCATGCGACATAGCTTTGCAGACGATAAGTACAAGCGTTTCAGAGAGAAGAGCGGCCAATGTGAAGATCTGGCTTTAAGTCGAATCGATAACAAATGACGAAAACGGACGGATTTCTCAGGTTTATACTACATATGAACACTTTTCACATTCTCCCGTGCTACTCGGCTGCTAGTCCTCCTTTCATGCAGAATCGTAAGGTCATAGCTCATGTCCAGATAACCAAAGCCAGCTAAAAAGTCAATAATCGATACCTAAAACTTGAATTGTACTACTTCTTACTGGCTATTACATCAACTTAGTTGCTCCATCTGTGTTCTACTATGGTGATTTTAGTGTCTCCGCATACCGCAGCACGCGACATAGCTTTGTAGACGATAAGTACAACCGTTTCAGAGAGAAGAGCGGCCAATGTGACGATTTGGCTTTAAGTCGATTCGATAACAAATGACGAAAACGGATGAATTTCTCAGGTTTTTACTACATATGAACACTTTTCACATTCTCCCGTGCTACTCGGCTGCTAGTCCTCCTTTCATGCAGAATCTTATGGTCCTAGCTCATGTCCAAGGCACCAAAGCCAGCTAAAAAGTCAATAATCGATACCTAAAACTTGAATTGGACTACTTCTTACTCGCTATTACATCAACTTAGAAGCTTCATCTGTGTTCTACTATAGTGCTTTTAGTGTCTCCACACACCGCAGCACGCGACATAGCTTTGCAGACGATAAGTACATCCGTTTCAGAGAGAAGAGCGGCCAATGTGACGATCTGGCTTTAAGTCGATTCGATAAGAAATGACGAAAACGGATGGATTTCTAAGGTTTTTACTACATATGAACACTTTTCACATTCTCCAGTGCAACTCGGCTGCTAGTCCTCCTTTCATGCAGAATCTTAAGGTCCTAGCTCATGTCCAAGGCACCAAAGCCAGCTAAAAAGTCAATAATCGATACCTAAAACTTGAATTGTACTACTTCTACTGGCTATTACATCAACTTAGAAGCTTCATCTGTGTTCTACTATGGTGCTTTTAGTGTCTCCGCATACCGCAGCACGCGACATAGCTTTGCAGACGATAAGTACAACCGTTTCAGAGAGAAGAGCGGCCAATGTGACGATCTGGCTTTAAGTCGATTCGATAACAAATGACGAAAACGGACGGATGTCTCAGGTTTTTAATACATATGAACACTTTTCACATTCTCCCGTGCAACTGGGCTGCTAGTCCTCCTTTTATGCAGAATCTTAAAGTCCTAGCTCATGTCCAAGGCACCAAAGCCAGCTAAAAAGTCAATAATCGATACCTAAATCTCTAATTGGTCTACTTCTTACTGGCTATTACATCAACTTAGAAGCTTCATCTGTGTTCTACTATGGTGCTTTTCCGTTTCCGCCTACGGCAACACGCGACATACCTTTGCAGACGATAAGTACAACCGTTTCTGAGAGCAGAGCGACCAATGTGACGATCTGGCTTTAAGTCGATTCGATAACAAATGACGAAAACGGACGGATTACTCAGGTCTTTACTTCATATAAACACTTTTTACATTCTCCCCTGCAACTCGGCTGCTAGTCCTCCTTTCATGCAGAATCTTAAGGTCCTAGCTCATGTCCAAGGCACCAAAGCCAGCTAAAAAGTCAATAATCGATACCTAAAACTTGAATTGTACTACTTCTTACTGGCTATTACATCAACATAGAAGATTCATCTGTGTTCTACTATGCTGCTTTTAGTGTCTCAGCATACCGCAGCATGCGACATAGCTTTCCAGACGATAAGCACAAGCGTTTCAGAGAGAAGAGCGGCCAATGTGACGATCTGGCTTTAAGTCGATTCCATAACAAATGAGGAAAACGGACGAATTTCTCAGGTTTTTACTACATATGAACACTTTTCACATTCTCCCGTGCTACTCGGCTGCTAGTCCTCCTTTCATGCAGAATCTTAAGGTCCTAGCTCATGTCCAAGGCACCAAAGCTAGCTAAAAAGTCAATAATCGATACCTAAAACTTGAATTGTACTACTTCTTACTGGCTATTACATCAACTTAGAAACTTCATCTGTGTTCTACTATGCTGCTTGTAGTGTCTCAGCATACCGCAGTATGCGACATAGCTTTGCAAACGATAAGTACAACCGTTTCAGAGAGAAGAGCGGCCAATGTGACGATCTGGCTTTAAGTCGATTCGATAACAAATGACGAAAACGGACGAATTTCCCAGGTTTTTACTACATATGAACACTTTTCACATTCTCCCGTTCTACTCGGCTGCTAGTCCTCCTTTCATGCAGAATCTTAAGGTCCTAGCTCATGTCCAAGGCACCAATGCTAGCTAAAAAGTCAGTAATCGATACCTAAAACTTTAATTTTACTACTTCTTACTGGCTATTACATCAACTTAGAAGCTTCATCTGTGTTCTACTATGGTGCTTATATTGTGTCCGCATACCGCTGCACGCGACATAGCTTTGCTGACGATAAGTACAACTTTTTCAGAGAGAAGAGCGGCCAATGTGACGATCTGGCTTTAAGTCGATTCGATAACAAATGACGAAAACGGACGGATTTCTCAGGTTTTTTCTACATATGAAGACTTTTCACATTCTCCCGTGCAACTAGGCTGCTAGTCCTCCTTTCATGCAGAATCTTAAGGTACTAGCTCATGTCCAAGGTACCAAATCCAGCAAAAAAGTCAATAATCAATACCAAAAACTTGAATTCTACTACTTCTTACTGGCTATTACATCAACTTAGAAGCTTCATCTGTGTTCTACTATGGTGCTTTTAGTGTCTCCGCATACCGCAGCACGCGACATAGCTTTGCAGACGATAAGTACCACCGTTTCAGAGAGAAGAGCGGCCAATGTGACGATCTGGCTCTATGTCGATTCGATAACAAATGACGAAAACGGACAGATTTCTCAGGTTTTTACTACATATGAACACTTTTCACATTCTCCCGTGCAATTCGGCTGCTAGTCCTCCTTTCATGCAGAATCTTAAGGTCCTAGCTCATGTCCAAGGCACCAAAGCCAGCTAAAAAGTCAATAATCGATACCTAAAACTTGAATTGGACTACTTCTTACTCGCTATTACATCAACTTAGATGCTTCATCTGTGTTCTACTATGGTGCTTTTCCTGTTTCCGCCTACGGCAACACGCGACATAGCTTTGCAGACGATAAGTACAACCGTTTCAGAGAGAAGAGCGGCCAATGTGACGATCTGGCTTTAAGTCGATTCGATAACAAATGACGAAAACGGACGGATTTCTCACGTTTTTACTTCATATGAACACTTTTTACATTCTCCCCTGCAACTCGGCTGCTAGTCCTCCTTTCATGCAGAATCTTAAGGTCCTAGCTCATGTCCAAGGCACCAAAGCCAGCTAAAAAGTCAATAATCGATACCTAAATCTTGAATTGTACTACTTCTTACTGGCTATTACACCACCTTAGAAGCATCATTTGTGTTCTACTATGGTGCTTTTAGTGTCTCCGCATATCGCAGCACGCGACATAGCTTTGTAGACGATAAGTACAACCGTTTCAGAGAGAAGAGCGGCCAATGTGACGATCTGGCTTTAAGTCGATTCGATAACAAATGACGAAAACGGACCGATTTCTCAGGTTTTTACTACATATGAAAACTTTTCACATTGTCCCTTGCAACTAGGCTGCTAGTCCTCCTTTCATGCAGAATCTTAAGGTCCTAGATCATGTCCAAGGCACCAAAGACAGCTAAAAAGTTAATAGTCGATACCTAAAACTTGAATTGTACTTCTTCTTCCTGGCTATTACGTCAAATTAGAAGCTTCATCTGTGTTCTACTATGGTGCTTTTATTGTCTCCGCATACCGCAGCATGCGACATAGCTTTGCAGACGATAAGTACAACCGTTTCAGAGAGAAGAGCGGCCAATGTGACGATCTGGCTTTAAGTCGATTCGATAACAAATGACGAAAACGGACGAATTTCTTAGGTTTTTACTACATATGAACACTTTTCACATTCTCCCGTGCAACTCGGCTGCTAGTCCTCCTTTCATGCAGAATCTTAAGGTCCTGGCTCATGTCCAAGGCACCAAAGCCAGCTAAAAAGTCAATAATCAATACCTAAAACTTGAATTGTACTACTTCTTACTGGCTATTACATCAACTTCGAAGCTTCATCTGTGTTCTACTATGCTGCTTGTAGTGTTTCAGCATACCGCACCATGCGACATAGCTTTGCAGACGATGAGTACAAGCGTTTCAGAGAGAAGAGCGGCCAATGTGACGATCTGGCTTTAAGTCGATTCGAAAACAAATGACGAAAACGGACGGATTTCTCAGGTTTTTACTACTTATGAACACTTTTCACATTCTCCCGTGCAACTCGGCTGCTAGTCCTCCTTTCATGCAGAATCTTAAGGTCCTAGCTCATGTCCAAGGCACCAAAGCTAGCTAAAAAGTCAATAATCGATACCTAAAACTTGAATTGTACTACTTCTTACTGGCTATTACATCAACTTAGAAGCTTCATCTGTGTTCTACTATGATGCTTTTAGTGCCTCCGCATACCGCAGAACGCGACATAGCTTTGCAGACGATAAGTACAAGCGTTTCAGAGAGAAGAGCGGCCAATGTGACGATCTGGCTTTAAGTCGATTCGATAACAAATGACGAAAACGGACGGATGTCTCAGGTTTTTACTACATATGAACACTTTTCACATTCTCCCGTGCAATTCGGCTGATAGTCCTCCTTCATGCAAAATCTTAATTTCCTAGAACGTGTCCAAGGCACCAAAGAAGGGTAAAAAGTCATTAACTGATTCCTAAAACTTTAATTGTACTACTTCTTACTGGCTATTACATCAACTTAGAAGCTTCATCTGGGTTCTACTATGGTGCTTTTAGTGTGTCCGCATACCGCAGCACGCGACATAGCTTTGCAGACGATAAGTACAACTTTTTCAGAGAGAAGAGCGGCCAATGTGACGATCTGGCTTTAAGTCGATTCGATAACAAATGACGAAAATGGACGGATATCTCAGGTTTTTACTACAAATGAACACTTTTCACATTCTCCCGTGCAACTCGGCTGCTAGCCCTCCTTTCATGCAGAATATTAAGGTCCTAGCTCATGTCCAAGGCACCAAAGCCAGCTAAAAATTCAATATTCAATACCTAAAACTTGAATTGTACTACTTCTTACTGGCTATTACATCAACTTAGAAGCTTGATCTGTGTTCTACTATGGTGCTTTTAGTGTCTCAGCATACCGCAGCACGCGACATAGCTTTGCAGACGATAAGTACAACCGTTTCAGAGAGAAGATCGGCCAATATGACGATCTGGCTTTAAGTCGATTCGATAACAAATCACGAAAACGGACGGATTTCTCAGGTTTTTACTACATATGAACACTTTTCACATCTCCCGTGCAACTCGGCTGCTAGTCCTCCTTTCATGCAGAATCATAAGGTCCTAGCTCATGTCCAAGGCACCAAAGCTAGCTAAAAAGTCAATAATCGATACCTAAAACTTGAATTGTACTACTTCTTACTGGCTATTACATCAACTTAGAAGCTTCATCTGTGTCCTACTATGGTGCTTTTAGTGTCTCCGCATACCGCAGCACGCGACATAGCTTTGCAATCGATAAGTACAACCGTTTCAGAGAGAAGAGCGGCTAATATGACCATCTGGCTTTAGGTCGATTCGATAACAAATGACGAAAACGGACGGATTTCTCGAGTTTTTACTACATATGAACACTTTTAACATTCTGCCATGCAAATCGGCTGCTAGTCCTCCTTTCATACAGAATGTTAAGGTCCTAGCTTTTATCCAAGGCACCAAAGCCAGCTAAAAAGTCAATAACCGACACCTAAAACTTGAATTGTACTACTTCTTCCTGGCTATTACGTCAACTTAAAAGCTTCATCTGTGTTCTACTATGGTGCTTTTAGTGTTTCCGCATACCGCAGCACGCGACATAGCTTTGCAGACGATAAGTACAACCGTTTCAGAGAGAAGAGCGGCCAATGTGACGATCTGGCTTTAAGTCGATTCGATAACAAATGACGAAAACGGACGAATTTCTTAGGTTTTTACTACATATGAAAACTTTTCACATTCCCCCGTGCAACTCGGCTGCTAGTCCTCCTTTCATGCAGATTCTTAAGGTCCTAGCTCATGTCCAAGGCACCAAAGCCAGCTAAAAAGTCAATAATCGATACCTAAATCTTGAATTGGACTACTTCTTACTGGCTATTACATCAACTTAGAAGTTTCATCTGTGTTCTACTATGGTGCTTTTCCTGTTTCCGCCTACGGCAACACGCGACATAGCTTTGCAGACGAAAAATACAACTGTTTCAGAGAGAAGAGCGGCCAATGTGACGGTCTGGCTTTAAGTCGATTCGATAACAAATGAAGAAAACGGACCGATTTCTCAGGTTTTTACTACATATGAACACTTTTCACATTCTCCCGTGCAACTCGGCTGCTGGTCCTCCTTTAATGCAGAATCTTAAGGTCCTAGCTCATGTCCAAGGCACCAAAGCCAGCGAAAAAGTCAACAACCGATACCTAAAACTTGAATTGTACTACTGCTTACTGGCTATTACATCATCTTAGAAGCTTCATCTGTGTTCTACTATGGTGCTTTTAGCGTCTCCGAATACCGCAGTACGCGACATAGCTTTGCAGACGATAAGTACAACCGTTTCAGAGAGAAGAGCGGCCAATGTGACGATCTGGCTTTAAGTAGATTCGTTAATAAATGACGAAAACGGACGGATTTCTCAGGTTTTTACTACATATGAACACTTTTCACATTCTCCCGTGCAACTCGGCTGATAGTCCTCCTTCATGCAAAATCTTAATTTCCTAGCTCGTGTCCAAGGCACCAAAGAAGGGTAAAAAGTCATTAACTGAGACCTAAAACTTTAATTGTACTACTTCTTACTGGCTATTACATCAACTTAGATGCTTCATCTGTGTTCTACTATGGTGCTTATAGTGTCTCAGCATACCGCAGCACGCGACATAGCTTTGCAGACGATAAGTACAATCGTTTCAGAGAGAAGAGCGGCCAATGTGACGATCTGGCTTTAAGTCGATGCGATAACAAGTGACGAAAACGGACGGATTTCTCAGGTTTTTACTACATATGAACACTTTTCATATTCTCCCGTGCAACGCGGCTTCTAGTCCTTCTTTCATGCAGAATCATAAGGTCCTAGCTCATGTCCAAGGCACCAAAGCTAGCTAAAAAGTCAATAATCGATACCTAAAACTTGAATTGTACTACTTCTTACTGGCTATTACATCAACTTAGAAGCTTAATCTGTGTTCTACTATGGTGCTTTTAGTGTCTCCGCATACCGCAGCACGCGAGATAGCTTTCCAATCGATAAGTACAACCGTTTCAGAGAGAAGAGCGGCTAATTTGACGATCTGGCTTTAAGTCGATTCGATAACAAATGACGAAAACGGACGGATTTCTCGGGTTTTTACCACATATTAACACTTTTCACATACTCCCATGCAAATCGGCTGCTAGTATTCCTTTCATACAGAATGTTAAGGTCCTAGCTTTTGTCCAAGGCACCAAAGCCAGCTAAAAAGTCAATAATCGATACCTAAATCTTTAATTGTACTACTTCTTCCTGGCTATTACGTCAACTTAGAAGCTTCATCTGTGTTCTACTATGGTGTTTTTAGTGTCTCCGCATACCGCAGCACGCGACATAGCATTGCAGACGATAAGTACAACCGTTTCAGAGAGAAGAGCGGCCAATGTGACGATCTGGCTTTAAGTCGATTCGATAACAAATGACGAAAACGGATGGATTTCTCAGGTTTTTACTACATATGAACACTTTTCACATTCTCCCGTGCAACTCGGCTGCTAGTCCTCCTTTATTGGAGAATCTTAAGGTCCTAGCTCATGTCCAAGTCACCAAAGCCAGCTAAAAAGTCAATAATCGATACCTAAAACGCGAATTGTACTACTTCTTACTGCATATTACATCAACTTAGAAGCTTCATCTGTGTTCTACTGTGGTGATTTTAGTGTCTCCGCATACCGCAGCACGTGACATAGCTTCGCAGACGATAAGTACAACCGTTTCAGAGAGAAGAGCGGCCAATGTGACGATCTGGCTTTAAGTCGGTTCGATAACAAATGACGAAAACGAACGGATTTCTAAGGTTTTTACTACATATGAACACGTTTCACATTCTCCCGTGCAACTCGGCTGCTAGTCCTCCTTTCATGCAGAATCTTAAGGTACTAGCTCATGTCCAAGGCACCAAAGCCAGCTAAAAAGTCAATAATCGATACCTAAAACTTGAATTGTACTACTTCTTACTGGCTATTACATCAACTTAGAAGCTTCATCTGTGTTCTACTATGGTGCTTTTAGTGTCTCCGCATACCGCAGCACGCGACATAGCTTTGCAGACGATAAGTACAACCGTTTCAGAGAGAAGAGCGGCCAATGTGACAGTCTGGCTTTAAGTCGATTCGATAACAAATGACGAAAACGGACGTATTTCTCAGGTTTTTACTACATTTGAACACTTTTACATTCCCCCATGCAACTCGGCTGCTAGTCCTCCTTTCATGCAGAATATTAAGGTCCTACCAGATGTCCAAGGCACCAAAACCGAGCTAAAAAGTCAATAATCGATACCTAAATCTTGAATTGGACTACTTCTTACTGGCTATTACATCAACTTAGAAGCTTCATCTGTGTTCTACTATGGTGCTTTTCCTGTTTCCGCCTACGGCAACATGCGACATACCTTTGAAGACGATAAGTAAAACCGTTTCAGAGAGAAGAGCGGCCAATGTGACGATCTGGCTTTAAGTCGATTCGATAACAAATGACGAAAACGGACGGATTTCTCAGGTTTTAACTACATATGAACACTTTTCACATTCTCCCGTGCAACTCGGCTGCTAGTCCTCCTTTCATGCAGAATCTTAAGGTCCTAGCTCATGTCCAAGGCACCAAAGCCAGCTAAAAGTTCCATATTCAATACCTAAAACTTGAATTGTACTACTTCTTACTGGCTATTACATCAACTTAGAAGCTTCATCTGTGTTCTACTATGGTGCTTTTCCTGTTTCCGCCTACGGCAACACGCGACATAGCTTTGCAGACGATAAGTACAACCGTTTCAGAGAGAAGAGCGGCCAATGTGACGATCTGGCTTGAAGTCGATTCGATAACAAATGACGAAAACGGACGGATTTCTCAGGTTTTTACTACATATGAACACTTTTCACATTCTCCCGTGCAACTCGGCTGCTAGTCCTCCTTTCATGCAGAATCTTAAGGTCCTAGCTCATGTCTAAGGCACCAAAGCCAGCTAAAAGTCAATAATCAATACCTAAAACTTGAATTGTACTACTTCTTACTGGCTATTACATCAACTTACAAGCTTCATGTGTGTTCTACTACGGTGGTTTTAGTTTCTCCGCATACCGCAGCACGCGACATAGTTTTGCAGACGATAAGTACAACCGTTTCAGAGAGAAGAGCGGCCAATGTGACGATCTGGCTTTAAGTCGATTCGATAACATATGACAAAAACTGATGGATGTCTCAGGTATTTACTACATATGAACACTTTTCACATTCTCCCGTGCAACTCGGCTGCTAGTCCTCCTTTCATGCAGAATCTTAAGGTCCTAGCTCATGTCCAAGGCACCAAAGCCAGCTAAAAAGTCAATAATCGATACATAAAACTTGAATTGGATTACTTCTTACTAGCTATTACATCAACTTAGATGCTTCATCTGTGTTCTACTATGGTGATTTTAGTGTCTCCGCATACCGCACCACGCGACATAGCTTTGCAGACGATAAGTGCAACAGTTTCAGAGAGAAGAGCAGCCAATGTGACGATCTGGCTTTAAGTCGATTCGATAACAAATGACGAAAACGGACGGATTTCTCAGGTTTTTACTACATATGAACACTTTTCACATTCTCCCATGCAACTCGGCTGCTAGTCCTCCTTTAATGCAGAATCTTAAGGTGCTAGCTCATGTCTAAGGCACCAAAGCCAGCTAAAAGTTCAATATTCAATACCTGAAACTTGAATTGGATTACTTCTTACTGGCTATTACATCAACTTAGATGCTTCATCTGTGTTCTACTATGGTGCTTTTAGTGTGTCCGCATACCGCAGCACGCGACATAGCTTTGCAGACGATAAGTACAACCGTTTCAGAGAGAAGAGCGGCCAATGTGACGATCTGGCTTGAAGTCGATTCGATAACAAATGACGAAAACGGACGGATGTCTCAGCTTTTTACTGCATATGAACACTTTTCACATTCGCCCGTGCAACTCGGCTGCTAGTCCTCCTTTCATGCAGAATCTTAAGGTCCTAGCTCATGTCCAAGGCACCAAAGCCAGCTAAAAAGTCAATAATCGATAACTAAAACTTGAATTTTACTACTTCTTACTGGGTATTACATCAACTTAGAAGCTTAATCTGTGTTCTACTATGGTGCTTTTAGTGTCTCCGCATACCGCAGCACGCGACATAGCTTTGCAGACGATAAGTACAACCGTTTCAGAGAGAAGAGCGGCCAATGTGACGATCTGGCTTTAAGTCGATTCGATAACAAATGACGAAAACGGACGTATTTCTCAGGTTTTTACTACATTTGAACACTTTTCACATTCCCCCATGCAACTCGGCTGCTAGTCCTCCTTTCATGCAGAATATTAAGGTCCTAGCTCATGTCCAAGGCACCAAAGCCAGCTAAAAAGTCAATAATCGATACCTAAATTTTGAATTGGACTACTTCTTACTGGCTATTACATCAACTTAGAAGCTTCATCTGTGTTCTACTATGTTGCTTTTCCTGTTTCCGCCTACGGCAACACGCGACATACCTTTGAAGACGATAAGTACAACCGTTTCAGAGAGAAGAGCGGCCAATGTGACGATCTGGCTTTAAGTCGATTCGATAACAAATGACGAAAACGGACGGATTTCTCAGGTTTTTACTACATATGAACACTTTTCACATTCTCCCGTGGAACTCGGCTGCTAGTCCTCCTTTCATGCAGAATCTTAAGGTCCTAGCTCATGTCCAAGGCACCAAAGCCAGCTAAAAAGTCAATAATCGATACCTAAAACTTGAATTGGATTACTTCTTACTGGCTATTTCATCAACTTAGATGCTTCATCTGTGTTCTACTATGGTGATTTTAGTGTCTCCGCATACCGCAGCACGCGACATAGCTTTGCAGACGATAGGTACAAGCGTTTCAGAGAAAAGGGCGGCCAATGTGACAATCTGGCTTTAAGTCGATTCGATAACAAATGACGAAAACGGACGGATTTCTAAGGTTTTTACTACATATGAACACTTTTCACGTTCTCCCGTGCAACTCGGCTGCTAGTCCTCCTTTCATGCAGAATGTTAAGGTCCTAGCTCATGTCCAAGGCACCAAAGCCAGCTAAAAAGTCAATAATCGATACCTAAAACATGCATTGTACTACTTCTTACTGGCTATTACATCAACTTAGAAGCTTCATCTGTGTTCTACTATGGTGCTTTTAGTGTCTCTGCACACCGCAGCACGCGACATAGCTGTGCAGACGATAAGTACTAGCGTTTCAGAGAGAAGAGCGGCCAATGTGACGATCTGGCTTTAAGTCGATTCGATAACAAATGACGAAAACGGACGGATTTCTAAGGTTTTTACTACATATGAACACTCTTCACATTCTCCCGTGCAACTCGGCTGCTAGTCCTCCTTCATGCAATATCTTAAGTTTCTAGCTCGTGTCCAAGGCACCAAAGAATGGTAAAAAGTCAATAACCGATACATAAAACTTGAATTTTATTTCTTCTTACTGGCTATTACATCAACTTAGAAGCTTCATCTGTATTCTACTATGGTGCTTTTAGTGTGTCCGCATACCGCAGCACGCGACATAGCTTTGCAGACGATAAGTACAACCGTTTCAGAGAGAAGAGCGGCCAATGTGACGATCTGGCTTTAAGTCGATTCGATAACAAATGACGAAAACGGACGGATGTCTCAGGTTTTTACTGAATATGAACACTTTTCACATTCTCCCGTGCAACTCGGCTGCTAGTCCTCCTTTCATGCAGAATCTTAAGGTCCTAGCTCATGTCCAAGGCACCAAAGCCAGCTAAAAAGTCAATAATCGATACCTAAAACTTGAATTGGATTACTTCTTACTAGCTATTACATCAACTTAGATGCTTCATCTGTGTTCTACTATGGTGATTTTAGTGTCTCCGCATACCGCACCACGCGACATAGCTTTCCAGACGATAAGTGCAACAGTTTCAGAGAGAAGAGCAGCCAATGTGACGATCTGGCTTTAAGTCGATTCGATAACAAATGACGAAAACGGACGGATTTCTCAGGTTTTTACTACATATGAACACTTTTCACATTCTCCCATGCAACTCGGCTGCTAGTCCTCCTTTAATGCAGAATCTTAAGGTCCTAGCTCATGTCCAAGGCACCAAAACCAGCTAAAAAGTCAATAATCGATACCTAAAACTTGAATTGGATTACTTCTTACTGGCTATTACATCAACGTAGATGCTACATCTGTGTTCTACTATGGTGATTTTAGTGTCTCCGCATACCGCAGCACGCGATATAGCTTTGCAGACGATTGGTACAAGCGTTTCAGAGAGAAGAGCGGCCAATGTGACAATCTGGCTTTAAGTCGATTCGATTACAAATGACGAAAACGGACAGATTTCTAAGGTTTTTACTACATATGAACACTTTTCACGTTCTCCCGTGCAACTCGGCTGCTAGTCCTCCTTTCATGCAGAATGTTAAGGTCCTAGCTCATGTCCAAGGCACCAAAGCCAGCTAAAAAGTCAATAATCGATAACTAAAACTTGAATTTTACTACTTCTTACTGGGTATTACATCAACTAAGAAGCTTAATCTGTGTTCTACTATGGTGCTTTTAGTGTCTCCGCATACCGCAGCACGCGACATAGCTTTGCAGACGATAAGTACAACCGTTTCAGAGAGAAGAGCGGCCAATGTGACGATCTGGCTTTAAGTCGATTCGATAACAAATGACGAAAACGGACGTATTTCTCAGGTTTTTACTACATTTGAACACTTTTCACATTCCCCCATGCAACTCGGTTGCTAGTCCTCCTTTCATGCAGAATATTAAGGTCCTAGCTAATGTCCAAGGCACCAAAGCCAGCTAAAAAGTCAATAATCGATACCTAAATTTTGAATTGGACTACTTCTTACTGGCTATTACATCAACTTAGAAGCTTCATCTGTGTTCTACTATGGTGCTTTTCCTGTTTCCGCCTACGGCAACACGCGACATACCTTTGAAGACGATAAGTACAACCGTTTCAGAGAGAAGAGCGGCCAATGTGACGATCTGGCTTTAAGTCGATTCGATAACAAATGACGAAAACGGACGGATGTCTCTGCTTTTTACTGCATATGAACACTTTTCACATTCTCCCGTGCAACTCGGCTGCTAGTCCTCCATTCATGCAGAATCTTAAGGTACTAGCTCATGTCCAAGGCACCAAAGCCAGCTAAAAAGTCAATAATCGATATCTAAAACTTGAATTGGATTACTTCTTACTGGCCATTACATCAACTTAGATGCTTCATCTGTGTTCTACTATGGCGATTTTAGTGTCTCCGCATAACGCAGCACGCGACATAGCTTTGCAGACGATAAGTGCAACCGTTTCAGAGAGAAGAGCAGCCAATGTGACGATCTGGCTTTAAGTCGATTCGATAACAAATGACGAAAACGGACGGATTTCTCAGGTTTTTACTACATATGAACACTTTTCACATTCTCCCGTGCAACTCGGCTGCTATTCCTCCTTTAATGCAGAATCTTAAGGTCCTAGCTCATGTCCAAGGCACCAAAGCCAGCTAAAAAGTCAATAATCGATACCTAAAACTTGAATTGGATTACTTCTTACTGGCTATTACATCAACTTAGATGCTACATCTGTGTTCTACTATGGTGATTTTAGTGTCTCCGCATACCGCAGCACGCGACATAGCTTTGCAGACGATAGGTACAAGCGTTTCAGAGAGAAGAGCGGCCAATGTGACAATCTGGCTTTAAGTCGATTCGATTACAAATGACGAAAACGGACGGATTTCTAAGGTTTTTACTACATATGAACACTTTTCACATTCGCCCGTGCAACTCGGCTGCTAGTCCTCCTTTCATGCAGAATCTTAAGGTCCTAGCTCATGTCCAAGGCACCAAAGCCAGCTAAAAAGTCAATAATCGATAACTAAAACTTGAATTTTACTACTTCTTACTGGGTATTACATCAACTTAGAAGCTTAATCTGTGTTCTACTATGGTGCTTTTAGTGTCTCCGCATACCGCAGCACGCGACATAGCTTTGCAGACGATAAGTACAACCGTTTCAGAGAGAAGAGCGGCCAATGTGACGATCTGGCTTTAAGTCGATTCGATAACAAAGGACGAAAACGGACGTATTTCTCAGGTTTTTACTACATTTGAACACTTTTCACATTCCCCCATGCAACTCGGTTGCTAGTCCTCCTTTCATGCAGAATATTAAGGTCCTAGCTCATGTCCAAGGCACCAAAGCCAGCTAAAAAGTCAATAATCGATACCTAAATTTTGAATTGGACTACTTCTTACTGGCTATTACATCAACTTAGAAGCTTCATCTGTGTTCTACTATGGTGCTTTTCCTGTTTCCGCCTACGGCAACACGCGACATACCTTTGAAGACGATAAGTACAACCGTTTCAGAGAGAAGAGCGGCCAATGTGACGATCTGGCTTTAAGTCGATTCGATAACAAATGACGAAAACGGACGGATTTCTCAGGTTTTTACTACATATGAACACTTTTCACATTCTCCCGTGGAACTCGGCCGCTAGTCCTCCTTTCATGCAGAATCTTAAGGTCCTAGCTCATGTCCAAGGCACCAAAGCCAGCTAAAAAGTCAATAATCGATACCTAAAACTTGAATTGGATTACTTCTTACTGGCTATTACATCAACTTAGATGCTTCATCTGTGTTCTACTATGGTGATTTTAGTGTCTCCGCATACCGCAGCACGCGACATAGCTTTGCAGACGATAGGTACAAGCGTTTCAGAGAAAAGGGCGGCCAATGTGACAATCTGGCTTTAAGTCGATTCGATAACAAATGACGAAAACGGACGGATTTCTAAGGTTTTTACTACATATAAACACATTTCACGTTCTCAAGTGCAACTCGGCTGCTAGTCCTCCTTTCATGCAGAATGTTAAGGTCCTAGCTCATGTCCAAGGCACCAAAGCCAGCTAAAAAGTCAATAATCGATACCTGAAACATGCATTGTACTACTTCTTACTGGCTATTACATCAACTTAGAAGCTTCATCTGTGTTCTACTATGGTGCTTTTAGTGTCTCTGCACACCGCAGCACGCGACATAGCTGTGCAGACGATAAGTACTAGCGTTTTAGAGAGAAGAGCGGCCAATGTGACGATCTGGCTTTAAGTCGATTCGATAACAAATGACGAAAACGGACGGATTTCTAAGGTTTTTACTACATATGAACACTTTTCACATTCTTCATGCAACTCGGCTGCTAGTCCTCCTTCATGCAAAATCTTAAGTTTATAGCTTGTGTCCAAGGCACCAAAGCCAGCTAAAAAGTCAATAACCGATACATAAAACTTGAATTTTATTTCTCCTTACTGGCTATTACATCAACTTAGAAGCTTCATCTGTATTCTACTATGGTGCTTTTAGTGTGTCCGCATACCGCAGCACGCGACATAGCTTTGCAGACGATAAGTACAACCGTTTCAGAGAGAAGAGCGGCCAATGTGACGATCTGGCTTTAAGTCGATTCGATAACAAATGACGAAAACGGACGGATGTCTCAGGTTTTTACTGAATATGAACACTTTTCACATTCTCCCGTGCAAATCGGCTGCTAGTCCTCCTTTCATGCAGAATCTTAAGGTCCTAGCTCATGTCCAAGGCACCAAAGCCAGCTAAAAAGTCAATATTCAATACCTAAAACTTGAATTGGATTACTTCTTACTGGCTATTACATCAACTTAGATGCTTCATCTGTGTTCTACTATGGTGCTTTTAGTGTGTCCGCATACCGCAGCACGCGACATAGCTTTGCAGACGATAAGTACAACCGTTTCAGAGAGAAGAGCGGCCAATGTGACGATCTGGCTTTAAGTCGATTCGATAACAAATGACGAAAACGGACGGATGTCTCTGCTTTTTACTGCATATGAACACTTTTCACATTCTCCCGTGCAACTCGGCTGCTAGTCCTCCTTTCATGCAGAATCTTAAGGTCCTAGCTCATGTCCAAGGCACCAAAGCCAGCTAAAAAGTCAAAAATCGATAACTAAAACTTGAATTTTACTACTTCTTACTGGCTATTACATCAACTTAGAAGCTTAATCTGTGTTCTACTATGGTGCTTTTAGTGTCTCCGCATACCGCAGCACGCGACATAGCTTTGCAGACGATAAGTACAACCGTTTCAGAGAGAAGAGCGGCCAATGTGACGATCTGGCTTTAAGTCGATTCGATAACAAATGACGAAAACGGACAGATTTCTCAGGTTTTTACTACATATGAACACTTTTCACATTCTCCCGTGCAACTCGGCTGATAGTCCTCCTTTCATGCAGAATCTTAAGGTCCTAGCTCATGTCCAAGGCACCAATGCCAGCTAAAAAGTCAATAATCGATACCTAAAATCTCGAATTGTACTACATCTTACTGGATATTACATCAACTTAGAAGCTTCATCTGTGTTCCACTGTGGTGATTTTAGTGTCTCCGCATACCGCAGCACGTGACATAGCTTTACAGACGATAAGTACAACCGTTTCAGAGAAAAGAGCGGCCAATGTGACGATCTGGCTCTATGTCGATTCGATAACAAATGACGAAAAAAGGACGTATTTCTCAGGTTTTTACTACATTTGAACACTTTTCACATTCCCCCATGCAACTCGGTTGCTAGTCCTCCTTTCATGCAGAATATTAAGGTCCTAGCTCATGTCCAAGGCACCAAAGCCAGCTAAAAAGTCAATAATCGATAACTAAAACTTGAATTTTACTACTTCTTACTGGGTATTACATCAACTTAGAGCTTAATCTGTGTTCTACTATGGTGCTCTTAGTGTCTCCGCATACCGCAGCACGCGACATAGCTTTGCAGACGATAAGTACAACCGTTTCAGAGAGAAGAGCGGCCAATGTGACGATCTGGCTTTAAGTCGATTCGATAACAAATGACGAAAACGGACGTATTTCTCAGGTTTTTACTACATTTGAACACTTTTCACATTCCCCCATGCAACTCGGTTGCTAGTCCTCCTTTCATGCAGAATATTAAGGTCCTAGCTCATGTCCAAGGCACCAAAGCCAGCTAAAAAGTCAATAATCGATACCTAAATTTTGAATTGGACTACTTCTTACTGGCTATTACATCAACTTAGAAGCTTCATCTGTGTTCTACTATGGTGCTTTTCCTGTTTCCGCCTACGGCAACACGCGACATACCTTTGAAGACGATAAGTACAACCGTTTCAGAGAGAAGAGCGGCCAATGTGACGATCTGGCTTTAAGTCGATTCGATAACAAATGACGAAAACGGACAGATTTCTCAGGTTTTTACTACATATGAACACTTTTCACATTCTCCCGTGGAACTCGGCTGCTAGTCCTCCTTTCATGCAGAATCTTAAGGTCATAGCTCATGTCCAAGGCACCAATGCCAGCTAAAAAGTCAATAATCGATACCTAAAATCTCGAATTGTACTACATCTTACTGGATATTACATCAACTTAGAAGCTTCATCTGTGTTCTACTGTGGTGATTTTAGTGTCTCCACATACCGCAGCACGTGACATAGCTTTACAGACGATAAGTACAACCGTTTCAGAGAAAAGAGCGGCCAATTTGACGATCTGGCTTTAAGTCGATTCGATAACAAATGACAAAAACGGACGGATTTCTAATGTTTTTACTACATATGAACACTTTTCACATTCTCCCGTGCAACTCGGCTGCTAGTCCTCCTTTCATGCAGAATCGTATGGTCCTAGCTCATGTCCAAGGCACCAAAGCCAGCTATAAAGTCAATAATCGATACCTAAAACATGCATTGTACTACTTCTTACTGGCTATTACATCAACTTAGAAGCTTCATCTGTGTTCTACTATGGTGCTTTTAGTGTCTCTGCACACCGCAGCACGCGACATAGCTGTGCAGACGATAAGTACTAGCGTTTCAGAGAGAAGAGCGGCCAATGTGACGATCTGGCTTTAAGTCGATTCGATAACAAATGACGAAAACGGACGGATTTCTAAGGTTTTTACTACATATGAACACTTTTCACATTCTCCCGTGCAACTCGGCTGCTAGTCCTCCTTTCATGCAGAATCGTAAGGTCCTAGCTCATGTCCAAGGCACCAAAGCCAGCTAAAAAGTCAATAATCGATACCTACAACTTGAATTGTACTACTTCTTACCTTCTATTACATCAACTTAGAAGCTTCATCTGTGTTCTACTATGGTGATTTTAGTGTCTCCGCATAACGCAGCATGCGACATTGCTTTGTAGACGATAAGTACAACCGTTTCAGAGAGAAGAGCGACCAATGTGACGATCTGGCTTTAAGTCGATTCGATAACAAATGACGAAAACGGACGGATTTCTCAGGTTTTTTTTTTTTTTAGATATGAACACTTTTTACATTCTCCCGTGCAACTCGGCTGCCAGTCCTCCTTTCATGCAGAATGTTAAGGTCCTAGCTCATGTCCAAGTCACCAAAGCCAGCTAAAAAGTCAATAATCGATACCTAAAACTTGAATTGGACTACTTCTTACTGGCTATTACATCAACTTAGATGCTTCTTCTGTGTTCTACTATGGTGATTTCAGTGTCTCCGCATACCGCAGCCCGCGACATAGCTTTGCAGACGAGAAATACAACCGTTTCAGAGAGAAGAGCGGCCATTGTGACGATCTGGCTTTAAGTCGATTCGATAACAAATGACGAAAACGGACGGATTTCTCAGGTTTTTACTACATATGAACACTTTTCACATTCTCCCGTGCAACTCGGCTGCTAGACCTCCTTCATGCAAAGTCTTAAGTTCCTACCTCGTGTCCAAGGCACCAAAGAAGATTAAAAAGTCAATAACAGATACCTAAAACTTGAATTTTACTACTTCTTACTGGCTATTACATCAACTTAGAAGCTTCATCTGTGTTCTACTATTGTGCTTTTAGTGTATCCGCATACCGCAGCACGCGACATAGCTTTGCAGACGATAAGTACAACCGTTTCAGAGAGAAGAGCGGCCAATGTGACGATCTGGCTTTAAGTCGATTCGATAACAAATGACGAAAACGGACAGATTTCTCAGGTTTTTACTACATATGAACACTTTTCACATTCTCCCGTGGAACTCGGCTGCTAGTCCTCCTTTCATGCAGAATCTTAAGGTCCTAGCTCATGTCCAAGGCACCAATGCCAGCTAAAAAGTCAATAATCGATACCTAAAATCTCGAATTGTACTACATCTTACTGGATATTACATCAACTTAGAAGCTTCATCTGTGTTCCACTGTGGTGATTTTAGTGTCTCCGCATACCGCAGCACGTGACATAGCTTTACAGACGATAAGTACAACCGTTTCAGAGAAAAGAGCGGCCAATGTGACGATCTGGCTCTATGTCGATTCGATAACAAATGACGAAAAAAGGACGTATTTCTCAGGTTTTTACTACATTTGAACACTTTTCACATTCCCCCATGCAACTCGGTTGCTAGTCCTCCTTTCATGCAGAATATTAAGGTCCTAGCTCATGTCCAAGGCACCAAAGCCAGCTAAAAAGTCAATAATCGATAACTAAAACTTGAATTTTACTACTTCTTACTGGGTATTACATCAACTTAGAGCTTAATCTGTGTTCTACTATGGTGCTCTTAGTGTCTCCGCATACCGCAGCACGCGACATAGCTTTGCAGACGATAAGTACAACCGTTTCAGAGAGAAGAGCGGCCAATGTGACGATCTGGCTTTAAGTCGATTCGATAACAAATGACGAAAACGGACGTATTTCTCAGGTTTTTACTACATTTGAACACTTTTCACATTCCCCCATGCAACTCGGTTGCTAGTCCTCCTTTCATGCAGAATATTAAGGTCCTAGCTCATGTCCAAGGCACCAAAGCCAGCTAAAAAGTCAATAATCGATACCTAAATTTTGAATTGGACTACTTCTTACTGGCTATTACATCAACTTAGAAGCTTCATCTGTGTTCTACTATGGTGCTTTTCCTGTTTCCGCCTACGGCAACACGCGACATACCTTTGAAGACGATAAGTACAACCGTTTCAGAGAGAAGAGCGGCCAATGTGACGATCTGGCTTTAAGTCGATTCGATAACAAATGACGAAAACGGACAGATTTCTCAGGTTTTTACTACATATGAACACTTTTCACATTCTCCCGTGGAACTCGGCTGCTAGTCCTCCTTTCATGCAGAATCTTAAGGTCATAGCTCATGTCCAAGGCACCAATGCCAGCTAAAAAGTCAATAATCGATACCTAAAATCTCGAATTGTACTACATCTTACTGGATATTACATCAACTTAGAAGCTTCATCTGTGTTCTACTGTGGTGATTTTAGTGTCTCCACATACCGCAGCACGTGACATAGCTTTACAGACGATAAGTACAACCGTTTCAGAGAAAAGAGCGGCCAATTTGACGATCTGGCTTTAAGTCGATTCGATAACAAATGACAAAAACGGACGGATTTCTAATGTTTTTACTACATATGAACACTTTTCACATTCTCCCGTGCAACTCGGCTGCTAGTCCTCCTTTCATGCAGAATCGTAAGGTCCTAGCTCATGTCCAAGGCACCAAAGCCAGCTATAAAGTCAATAATCGATACCTAAAACATGCATTGTACTACTTCTTACTGGCTATTACATCAACTTAGAAGCTTCATCTGTGTTCTACTATGGTGCTTTTAGTGTCTCTGCACACCGCAGCACGCGACATAGCTGTGCAGACGATAAGTACTAGCGTTTCAGAGAGAAGAGCGGCCAATGTGACGATCTGGCTTTAAGTCGATTCGATAACAAATGACGAAAACGGACGGATTTCTAAGGTTTTTACTACATATGAACACTTTTCACATTCTCCCGTGCAACTCGGCTGCTAGTCCTCCTTTCATGCAGAATCGTAAGGTCCTAGCTCATGTCCAAGGCACCAAAGCCAGCTAAAAAGTCAATAATCGATACCTACAACTTGAATTGGACTACTTCTTACTGGCTATTACATCAACTTAGATGCTTCTTCTGTGTTCTACTATGGTGATTTCAGTGTCTCCGCATACCGCAGCCCGCGACATAGCTTTGCAGACGAGAAATACAACCGTTTCAGAGAGAAGAGCGGCCATTGTGACGATCTGGCTTTAAGTCGATTCGATAACAAATGACGAAAACGGACGGATTTCTCAGGTTTTTACTACATATGAACACTTTTCACATTCTCCCGTGCAACTCGGCTGCTAGACCTCCTTCATGCAAAGTCTTAAGTTCCTACCTCGTGTCCAAGGCACCAAAGAAGATTAAAAAGTCAATAACAGATACCTAAAACTTGAATTTTACTACTTCTTACTGGCTATTACATCAACTTAGAAGCTTCATCTGTGTTCTACTATTGTGCTTTTAGTGTATCCGCATACCGCAGCACGCGACATAGCTTTGCAGACGATACGTACAACCGTTTCAGAGAGAAGAGCGGCCAATGTGACGATCTGGCTTTAAGTCGATTCGATAACAAATGACGAAAACGGACGGATGTCTCAGGTTTTTACTGCATATGAACACTTTTCACATTCTCCCATGCAACTCGGCTGCTAGTCCTCCTTTCATGTAGAATCTTAAGGTCCTAGCTCATGTCCAAGGCACCAAAGCCAGCTAAATAGTCAATAATCGATACCTAAAACTTGAATTCAGCTACATCTTACTGGCTATTACATCAACTTAGAAGCTTGATGTGTGTTCTACTATGGTGATTTTAGTGTCTCCGCATACCGCAGCACGCGACATAGCTTTGCAGACGATAAGTACAACCGTTTCTGAGAGAAGAGCGGCCAATGTGACGATCTGGCTTTAAGCCGATTCGATAACAAATGACGGAAACGGACGGATTTCTCAGCTATTTACTACATATGAACACTTTTCACATTCTCCCGTGCAACTCGGCTGCTAGTCGTCATTTAATGCAGAATGTTAAGGTCCTAGCTCATGTCCAAGGCACCAAAGCCAGCTAAAAAGTCAATAATCGATACCTAAAACTTGAATTGGATTACTTCTTACTGGCTATTACATCAACTTAGATGCTTCATCTGTCTTCTACTATGGTGATTTTAGTGTCTCCGCATAACGCAGCACTCGACATAGCTTTGCAGACGATAAGTACAAGCGTTTCAGTGAGAAGAGTGGCCAATGTGGCGATCTAACTTTAAGTCGATTCGATAACAAATGACGAATACGGACGGATTTCTAAGGTTTTTACTACATATGAACACTTTTCACATTCTCCCGTGCAACTCGGCTGCTAGTCCTCCTTTCATGCAGAATGTTAAGTCCTAGCTCATGTCCAAGTCACCAAAGCCAGCTAAAAAGTCAATAATCGATACCTAAAACTTGAATTGGACTACTTCTTACTGGCTATTACATCAACTTAGATGCTTCATCTGTGTTCTACTATGGTGATTTTAGTGTCTCCGCATACCGCAGCACGCGACATAGCTTTGCAGACGAGAAGTACAACCGTTTCAGAGAGAAGAGCGGCCAATGTGACGATCTGGCTTTAAGTCGATTCGATAACAAATGACGAAAACGGACGAATTTCTTAGGTTTTTTCTACATATGAACACTTTTCACATTCTCCCGTGCAACTCGGCTGCTAGTCCTCCTTTCATGCAGAGTCTTAAGGTCCTAGCTCATGTCCAAGGCACCAAAGCCAGCTAAAAGGTCCATATTCAATACTTAAAACTTGAATTGTACTACTTCCTACTGGCTATTACATCAACTTAGTAGCTTGATCTGTGTTCTACTATGATGCTTTTAGTGTCTCAGCATACCGCAGCACGCAACATAGCTATGCAGACGATAAGTACAACCGTTTCAGAGAGAAGAGCGGCCAATGTGTCGATCTGGCTTTAAGTCGATTCGATAACAAATGACGAAAACGGACGGATGTCTCAGGTTTTTACTACATATGAACACTTCTCACATTCTCCCGTGCTACTCGGCTGCTAGTCCTCCTTTCATGCAGAATCTTAAGGTCCTAGCTCATGTCCAAGGCATCAAAGCTATTTAAAAAGTCAATAATCGATACCTAAAACTTGAATTGTACTACTTCTTACTGGCTATTACATCAACTTAGAAGCTTCATCTGTGTTCTACTATGGTGCTTTTAGTGTCTCCGCATACCGCAGCACGCGACATTGCTTTGTAGACGATAAGTACAACCGTTTCAGAGAGAAGAGCGGCCAATGTGACGATCTGGCTTTAAGTCGATTCGATAACAAATGACGAAAACGGACGGATTTCTCAGGTTTTTACTACATATGAACACTTTTCACATTCTCCCGTGCAACTCGGCTGCTAGTCCTCCTTTCATGCAGAATTTTAAGGTCCTAGCTCATGTCCAAGGCATCAAAGCTATTTAAAAAGTCAATAATCGATACCTAAAACTTGAATTGTACTACTTCTTACTGGCTATTACATCAACTTAGAAGCTTCATCTGTGTTCTACTATGGTGCTTTTAGTGTCTCCGCATACCGCAGCACGCGACATTGCTTTGTAGACGATAAGTACAACCGTTTCAGAGAGAAGAGCGGCCAATGTGACGATTTGGCTTTAAGTCGATTCGATAACAAATGACGAAAACGGACGGATGTCTCAGGTTTTTACTACATATGAACACTTTTCACATTCTCCCGTGCAACTGGGCTGCTAGTCCTCCTTTTATGCAGAATCTTAAAGTCCTAGCTCATGTCCAAGGCACCAAATCCAGCTAAAAAGTCAATAATCGATACCTAAAACTTGAATTGTACTACTTCTTACTGGCTATTACATCAACTTAGAAGCTTCATCTGTGTTCTACTATGGTGCTTTTCCTGTTTCCGCCTACGGCAACACGCGACATAGCTTTGCAGACGATAAGTACAACCGTTTCAGAGAGAAGAGCGGCCAATGTGACGATCTGGCTTTAAGTCGATTCGATAACAAATGACGAAAACGGACGGATTTCTCAGGTTTTTACTACATAGGAACACTTTTCACATTCACCCGTGCAACTCGGCTGCTAGTCCTCCTTTAATGAAGAATCTTAAGGTCCTAGCTCATGTCCAAGGCACCAAAGCCAGCTAAAAGGTCAATATTCAGTACCTAAAACTTGAATTGGATTACTTCTTACTGGCTATTACATCAACTTAGGAGGTTCATCTGTGTTCTACTATGGTGCTTTTAGTGTGTCCGCATACCGCAGCACGCGACATAGCTTTGCAGACGATAAGTACAACCGTTTCAGAGAGAAGAGCGGCCAATTTGACGATCTGGCTTTAAGTCGATTCGATAACAAATGACGAAAACGGACGGATGTCTCAGGTTTTTACTGCATATGAACACTTTTCAAATTCTCCCGTGCAACTCGGCTGCTAGTCCTCCTTTCATGCAGAATCTTAAGGTCCTAGCTCATGTCCAAGGCACCAAAGCCAGCTAAAAAGTCAATAATCGATACCTAAAACTTGAATTGGATTACTTCTTACTGGCTATTACATCAACTTAGATGCTTCATCTGTGTTCTAGTATGGTGATTTTAGTGTCTCAGCATACCGCAGCACGCGACATGGCTTTGCAGACGATAAGTGCAACCGTTTCAGAGAGAAGATCAGCCAATGTGACGATCTGGCTTTAAGTCGATTCTATAACAAATGACGAAAACGGACGGATTTCTCAGGTTTTTTCTACATATGACCACTTTTCACATTCTCCCATGCAACTCGGCTGCTAGTCCTCCTTTAATGCAGAATCTTAAGGTCCTAGCTCATGTCCAAGGCACCAAAGCCAGCTAAAAAGTCAATAATCGATACCTAAAACTTGAATTGGATTACTTCTTACTGGCTATTACATCAACTTAGATGCTTCATCTGTGTTCTACTATGGTGATTTTAGTGTCTCCGCATACCGCAGCACGCGACATAGCTTTGCAGACGATAGGTACAAGCGTTTCAGAGAGAAGAGCGGCCAATGTGACGATCTGGTTTTAAGTCGATTCGATAACAAATGACGAAAACGGACGGATTTCTAAGGTTTTAACTACATATGAACACTTTTCACATTCTCCCGTGCAACTCGGCTGCTAGTCCTCTTTTCATGCAGAATCTTAAGGTCCTAGCTCATGTCCAAGGCACCAAAGCCAGCTAAAAAGTCAATAATCGATACCTAAAACTTGAATTGTACTACTTCTTACTGGCTATTACATCAACTTAGATGCTTCATCTGTGTTCTACTATGGTGATTTTAGTGTCTCCGCATACCGCAGCACGCGACATAGCTTTGCAGACGATAGGTACAAGCGTTTCAGAGAGAAGAGCGGCCAATGTGACGATCTGGTTTTAAGTCGATTCGATAACAAATGACGAAAACGGACGGATTTCTAAGGTTTTAATTACATATGAACACTTTTCACATTCTCCCGTGCAACTCGGCTGCTAGTCCTCCTTTCATGCAGAATCTTAAGGTCCTAGCTCATGTCCAAGGCACCAAAGCCAGCTAAAAAGTCAATAATCGATACCTAAAACTTGAATTGTACTACTTCTTACTGGCTATTACATCAACTTAGATGCTTCACCTGTGTTCTACTATGGTGATTTTAGTGTCTCCGCATACCGCAGCACGCGACATAGCTTTGCAGACGGTAAGTACAAGCGTTTCAGAGAGAAGAGCGGCCAATGTGACGATCTGGCTTTAAGCCGATTCGATAACAAATGACGAAAACGGACGGATTTCTCAGGTTTTTACTACATATGATCACTTTTCACATTCTCCCGTGCAACTCGGCTGCTAGTCCTCCTTTCATGCAGAATCTTAAGGTCCTAGCTCATGTCCAAGGCACCAAAGCCAGCTAAAAAGTCAATAATCGATACCTAAAACTTGAATTCTACTACTTCTTACTGGCTATTACATCAACTTAGAAGCTTCATCTGTGTTCTACTATGGTGCTTTTACTCTCTCCACATACCGCAGCACGCGACATAGCTTTGCAGACGGTAAGTACAACCGTTTCAGAGAGAAGAGCGGCCAATGTGACGATCTGGCTTTAAGCCGATTCGATAACAAATGACGAAAACGGACGGATTTCTTAGGTTTTTACTACATATGAACACTTTTCACATTCTCCCATGCAACTCGGCTGCTAGTCCTCCTTTCATGCAGAATCTTAAGGTCCTAGCTCATTTCCAAGGCACCAAAGCCAGCTAAAAAGTCAATAATCGATACCTAAAACTTGAATTGTACTACTTCTTACTGGCTATTACATCAACTTAGAAGCTTCATCTGTGTTCTACTATGGTGCTTTTAGTGTCTCCACATACCGCAGCACGCGACATAGCTTTGCAGACGGTAAGTACAACCGTTCTAGACAGAAGAGCGGCCAATGTGACGATATGGCTTTAAGCCGATTCGATAACAAATGACGAAAACGGACGGATTTTTAAGGTTTTTATTACATATGAACACTTTTCACATTCTCCCGTGCAACTCGGCTGCTAGTCCTCCTTTCATGCTGAATCGTAAGGTCCTAGCTCATGTCCAAGGCACCAAACCCAGCTAAAAAGTCAATAATCGATACCTAAATCTTGAATTGGTCTACTTCTTACTGGCTATTACATCAACTTAGAAGCTTCATCTGTGTTCTACTATGGTGCTTTTCCTGTTTCCGCCTACGGCAACACGCGACATAGCTTTGCAGACGATAAGTACAACCGTTTCAGAGAGAAGAGCGGCCAATGTGACGATCTGGCTTTAAGTCGATTCGATAACAAATGACGAAAACGGACGGATTTCTCAGGTTTTTACTACATAGGAACACTTTTCACATTCACCCGTGCAACTCGGCTGCTAGTCCTCCTTTAATGCAGAATCTTAAGGTCCTAGCTCATGTCCAAGGCACCAAAGCCAGCTAAAAGGTCAATATTCAGTACCTAAAACTTGAATTGGATTACTTCTTACTGGCTATTACATCAACTTAGATGCTTCATCTGTGTTCTACTATGGTGCTTTTAGTGTGTCCGCATACCGCAGCACGCGACATAGCTTTGCAGACGATAAGTACAACCGTTTCAGAGAGAAGAGCGGCCAATTTGACGATCTGGCTTTAAGTCGATTCGATAACAAATGACGAAAACGGACGGATGTCTCAGGTTTTTACTGCATATGAACACTTTTCACATTCTCCCGTGCAACTCGGCTGCTAGTTCTCCTTTCATGCAGAATCTTAAGGTCCTAGCTCATGTCCAAGGCGTCAAAGCCAGCTAAAAAGTGAATAATCGATACCTAAAACTTGAATTGGATTACTTCTTACTGGCTATTACATCAACTTAGATGCTTCATCTGTGTTCTAGTATGGTGATTTTAGTGTCTCAGCATACCGCAGCACGCGACAGAGCTTTGCAGACGATAAGTGCAACCGTTTCAGAGAGAAGAGCAGCCAATGTGACGATCTGGCTTTAAGTCGATTCTATAACAAATGACGAAAACGGACGGATTTCTCAGGTTTTTTCTACATATGACCACTTTTCACATTCTCCCATGCAACTCGGCTGCTAGTCCTCCTTTAATGCAGAATCTTAAGGTCCTAGCTCATGTCCAAGGCACCAAAGCCAGCTAAAAAGTCAATAATCGATACCTAAAACTTGAATTGGATTACTTCTTACTGGCTATTACATCAACTTAGATGCTTCATCTGTGTTCTACTATGGTGATTTTAGTGTCTCCGCATACCGCATCACGCGACATAGCTTTGCAGACGATAGGTACAAGCGTTTCAGAGAGAAGAGCGGCCAATGTGACGATCTGGTTTTAAGTCGATTCGATAACAAATGACGAAAACGGACGGATTCCTAAGGTTTTAACTACATATGAACACTTTTCACATTCTCCCGTGCAACTCGGCTGCTAGTCCTCCTTTCATGCAGAATCTTATGGTCCTAGCTCATGTCCAAGGCACCAAAGCCAGCTAAAAAGTCAATAATCGATACCTAAAACTTGAATTGTACTACTTCTTACTGGCTATTACATCAACTTAGATGCTTCATCTGTGTTCTACTATGGTGATTTTAGTGTCTCCGCATACCGCAGCACGCGACATAGCTTTGCAGACGATAGGTACAAGCGTTTCAGAGAGAAGAGCGGCCAATGTGACGATCTGGTTTTAAGTCGATTCGATAACAAATGACGAAAACGGACGGATTTCTAAGGTTTTAACTACATATGAACACTTTTCACATTCTCCCGTGCAACTCGGCTGCTAGTCCTCCTTTCATGCAGAATCTTAAGGTCCTAGCTCATGTCCAAGGCACCAAAGCCAGCTAAAAAGTCAATAATCGATACCTAAAACTTGAATTGTACTACTTCTTACTGGCTATTACATCAACTTAGATGCTTCATCTGTGTTCTACTATGGTGATTTTAGTGTCTCCGCATACCGCAGCACGCGACATAGCTTTGCAGACGGTAAGTACAAGCGTTTCAGAGAGAAGAGCGGCCAATGTGACGATCTGGCTTTAAGTCGATTCGATAACAAATGACGAAAACGGACGGATTTCTCAGGTTTTTACTACATATGAACACATTTCACATTCTCCCGTGCAACTCGGCTGCTAGTCCTCCTTTCATGCAGAATCTTAAGGTCCTAGCTCATGTCCAAGGCACCAAAGCCAGCTAAAAAGTCAATAATCGATACCTAAAACTTGAATTCTACTACTTCTTACTGGCTATTACATCAACTTAGAAGCTTCATCTGTGTTCTACTATGGTGCTTTTACTCTCTCCACATACCGCAGCACGCGACATAGCTTTGCAGACGGTAAGTACATCCGTTTCAGAGAGAAGAGCGGCCAATGTGACGATCTGGCTTTAAGCCGATTCGATAACAAAATGACGAAGACGGACGGATTTTTAAGGTTTTTATTACATATGAACACTTTTCACATTCTCCCGTGCAACTCGGCTGCTAGTCCTCCTTTCATGCAGAATCGTAAGGTCCTAGCCCATGTCCAAGGCACCAAACCCAGCTAAAAAGTCAATAACCGATACCTAAAACTTGAATTGTACTACTTCTTACTATCTATTACATCAACTTAGAAGCTTCATCTGTGTTCTACTATGGTGCTTTTAGTGTCTCCACATACCGCAGCACGCGACATAGCTTTGCAGACGGTAAGTACAACCGTTTCAGAGAGAAGAGCGGCCAATGTGACGATCTGGCTTTAAGCCGATTCGATAACAAATGACGAAAACGGACGGATTTCTTAGGTTTTTACTACATATGAACACTTTTCACATTCTCCCATGCAACTCGGCTGCTAGTCCTCCTTTCATGCAGAATCTTAAGGTCCTAGCTCATGTCCAAGGCACCAAAGCCAGCTAAAAAGTCAATAATCGATACCTAAAACTTGAATTGTACTACTTCTTACTGGCTATTACATCAACTTAGAAGCTTCATCTGTGTTCTACTATGGTGCTTTTAGTGTCTCCACATACCGCAGCACGCGACATAGCTTTGCAGACGGTAAGTACAACCGTTTAAGACAGAAGAGCGGCCAATGTGACGATATGGCTTTAAGCCGATTCGATAACAAATGACGAAAACGGACGGATTTTTAAGGTTTTTATTACATATGAACACTTTTCACATTCTCCCGTGCAACTCGGCTGCTAGTCCTCCTTTCATGCTGAATCGTAAGGTCCTACCTCAAGTCCAAGGCACCAAACCCAGCTAAAAAGTCAATAATCGATACCTAAATCTTGAATTGGTCTACTTCTTACTGGCTATTACATCAACTTAGAAGCTTCATCTGTGTTCTACTATGGTGCTTTTAGTGTCTCCGCATACCGCAGCACGCGACATAGCTTTGCAGACGATAAGTACAACCGTTTCAGAGAGAAGAGCGGCCAATGTGACGATCTGGCTTTAAGTCGATTCGATAACAAATGACGAAAACGGACGGATGTCTCAGGTTTTTACAACATATGAACACTTTTCACATTCTCCCGTGCAACTGGGCTGCTAGTCCTCCTTTTATGCAGAATCTTAAAGTCCTAGCTCATGTCCAAGGCAACAAAATCCAGCTAAAAAGTCAGTAATCGATACCTAAAACTTGAATTGTACTACTTCTTACTGGCTATTACATCAACTTAGAAGCTTCATCTGCGTTCTACTATGGTGCTTTTCCTGTTTCCGCCTACGGCAACACGCGACATAGCTTTGCAGACGATAAGTACAACCGTTTCAGAGAGAAGAGCGGCCAATGTGACGATCTTGCTTTAAGTCGATTCGATAACAAATGACAAAAACGGACGGATTTCTCAGGTTTTTACTACATAGGAACACTTTACACATTCACCCGTGCAACTCGGCTGCTAGTCCTCCGTTATTGCAGAATCTTACGGTCCTAGCTCATGTCCAAGACACCAAAGCCAGCTAAAAGATCAATATTCAGTACCTAAAACTTGAATTGGATTACTTCTTACTGGCTATTACATCAACTTAGATGCTTCATCTGTGTTCTACTATGGTGCTTTTAGTGTGTCCGCATACCGCAGCACGCGACATAGCTTTGCAGACGATAGGTACAACCGTTTCAGTGAGAAGAGCGGCCAATGTGACGATCTGGCTTTAATTCGATTCGATAACAAATGACGAAAACGGACGGATGTATCAGGTTTTTACTGCATATGAACACTTTTCACATTCTCCCGTGCAACTCGGCTGCTAGTCCTCCTTTCATGCAGAATCTTAAGGTCCTAGCTCATGTCCAAGGCACCAAAGCCAGCTAAAAAGTCAATAATCGATCCTAAAACTCGAATTGTACTACTTCTTACTGGATATTACATCAACTTAGAAGCTTCATCTGTGTTCTACTGTGGTGATTTTAGTGTCTCCGCATACCGCAGCACGTGACATAGCTTTGCAGACGATAAGTACAACCGTTTCAGAGAAAAGAGCGGCCAATTTGACGATCTGGCTTTAAGTCGATTCGATAACAAATGACGAAAACGGACGGATTTCTAAGGTTTTTACTACGTATGAACACTTTTCACATTCTCCCGTGCAACTCGGCTGCTAGTCCTCCTTTCATGCAGAATCGTAGGGTCCTAGCTCATGTCCAAGGCACCAAAGCCAGCTAAAAAGTCAATAATCGATACCTACAACTAGAATTGTACTACTTCTTACCTTCTATTACATCAACTTAGAAGCTTCATCTGTGTTCTACTATGGTGATTTTAGTGTCTCCGCATACCGCAGCACGCGATATTGCTTTGTAGACGATAAGTACAACCGTTTCAGTGAGAAGAGCGGCCAATGTGACGATCTGGCTTTAATTCGATTCGATAACAAATGACGAAAACGGACGGATGTCTCAGGTTTTTACTGCATATGAACACTTTTCACATTCTCCCATGCAACTCGGCTGCTAGTCCTCCTTTCATGCAGAATCTTAAGGTCCTAGCTCATGTCCAAGTCACCAAAGCCAGCTAAAAAGTCAATAATCGATAGCTAAAACTTGAAGTGGATTACTTCTTACTGGCTATTACATCAACTTAGATGCTTCATCTGTGTTCTACTACGGTGATATTAGTGTCTCCGCATACCGCAGCACGCGACATAGCTTTGCAGACGATAAGTACAACCGTTTCAGAGAGAAGAGCGGCCAATGTGACGACCTGGCTTTAAGTCGATTCGATAACAAATGACGGAAACGGACGGATTTCTCAGGTTTTTACTACATATGAACACTTTTCACATTCTCCCGTGCAACTCGGCTGCTAGTCCTCCTTTCATGCAGAGTCTTAAGGTCCTAGCTCATGTCCAAGGCACCAAAGCCAGCTAAAAAGTCAATAATCGATACCTAAAACATGAATTGTACTACTTCTTACTGGCTATTACATCAACTTAGAAGCTTCATCTGTGTTCTACTATGGTGCTTTTAGTGTCTCCACATACCATAGCACGCGACATAGCTTTGCAGACGATAAGTACAACCGTTTCAGAGAGAAGAGCGGCCAATGTGACGATCTGGCTTTAAGTCGATTCGATAACAAATGACGAAAACGGACGGATTTTTAAGGTTTTTATTACATATGAACACTTTTCACACTCTCCCGTGCAACTCGGCTGCTAGTCCTCCTTTCATGCAGAATCGTAAGGTCCTAGCTCATGTCCAAGGCACCAAAGCCAGCTAAAAAGTCAATAATCGATACCTAAAACTTGAATTGTACTACTTCTTACTGGCTATTACATCAACTTAGAAGCTTCATCTGTGTTCTACTATGGTGCTTTTAGTGTCTCCACATACCGCAGCACGCGACATAGCTTTGCAGACGATAAGTACAACCGTTTCAGAGAGAAGAGCGGCCAATGTGACGATCTGGCTTTAAGTCGATTCGATAACAAATGACGAAAACGGACGGATGTCTCAGGTTTTTACTACATATGAACACTTTTCACATTCTCCCGTGCAACTGGGCTGCTAGTCCTCCTTTTATGCAGAATCTTAAAGTCCTAGCTCATGTCCAAAGCACCACAGCCTGCTAAAAAGTCAATAATTGATACCTAAAACTTGAATTGTACTACTTCTTACTGGCTATTACATCAACTTAGAAGCTTCATGTGTGTTCTACTATGGTGCTTTTCCTGTTTCCGCCTATGGCAACACGCGACATAGCTTTGCAGACGATAAGTACAACCGTTTCCGAGAGCAGAGCGGCCAATGTGACGATCTGGCTTTAAGTCGATTCGATAACAAATGACGAAAACAGACGGATTTCTCAGGTTTTTACTACATATGAACACTTTTCACATTCTCCCCTGCAACTCGGCTGCTAGTCCTCCTTTCATACAGAATCTTAAGGTCCTAGCTCATGTCCAAGGCACCAAAGCCAGCTAAAAAGTCAATAATCGATACCTAAAACTTGAATTGTACTACTTCTTACTGGCTATTACATCAACTTAGAAGCTTCATCTGTGTTCTACTATGGTGATTGTAGTGTCTCCGCATACCGCAGCACGCGACATAGCTTTGCAGACGATACGTACAACCGTTTCAGAGAGTAGAGCGGCCAATGTGACGATCTGGCTTTAAGTCGATTCGATAACAAATGACGAAAACGGACCGATTTCTCAGGTTTTTACTACATATGAACACTTTTCACATTCTCCCTTGCAACTCGGCTGCTAGTCCTCGTTTCATGCAGAATCTTAAGGTCCTAGCCCATGTCCAAGGCACTAAAGCCAGCTAAAAAGTCAATAATCAATACCTAAAACTTGAATTGTACTACTTCTTACTGGCTATTACATCAGCTTAGAAGCTTCATCTTTGTCCTACTACGGTGCTTTTAGATTCTCCGTATGCCGCAGCATGCGACATAGTTTTGCAGACGAAAAGTACAACCGTTTCAGAGAGAAGAGCGGCCAATGTGACGATCTGGCTTTAAGTCGATTCGACAACAAATGACGAAAACGGACGGATTTCTCAGGTTTTTACTACATATGAACACTTTTCACATTCACCCGTGCAACTCGGCTGCTAGTCCTCCTTTCATGCTGAATGTTAAGGTCCTAGCTCATGTCCAAGGCACTAAAGCCAGCTAAAGATCAATATTCAATACCTAAAACTTGAATTGTTCTACTTCTTACTGGCTATTACATCAACTTAGAAGCTTGTTCTACTATGGTGCTTTTAGTGTCTCAGCATACCGCAGCACGCGACATAGCTTTGCAGACGATAAGTACAACCGTTTCAGAGAGAAGAGTGGCCAATGTGACGATCTGGCTTTATGTCGATTCGATAACAAATGACGAAAACGGACGGATTTCTCAGGTTTTTACTACATATGAACACTTTTCACATTCTCCCGTGCAACTGGGCTGCTAGTCCTCAATCATGCAAAATCTTAAGTTCCTAGCTCGTGTCCAAGGCCCAAAGAAGGGTAAAAAGTCAATAACCGAAACCTAAAACTTTAATTGTACTACTTCTTACTGGCTATTACATCAACTTAGAGGCTTCATCTCTGTTCTACTATGGTGCTTTTAGTGTCTCCGCATATCGCAGCACGCGACATAGTTTTGTAGACGATAAGTACAACCGTTTCAGAGAGAAGAGCGGCCAATGTGACGATCTGGCATTAAGTAGGTTCGATAACAAATGACGAAAGCGGACGGATTTCTCAGGTTTTTACTACATATGAACACATTTCACATTCTCCCGTGCAACTCGGCTGCTAGTCCACCTTTCATGCAGAATCTTAAGGTCCTAGCTCATATCCAAGGCACCAAAGCCAGCTAAAAAGTCAATAATCGATACCTAAAACTTGAATTGTACTACTTCTTACTGGCTATTACATCAACTTAGAAGCTTCATCTGTGTTCTACTATGGTGCTTTTAGTGTCTCCACATACCGCAGCACGCGACATAGCTTTGCAGACGGTAAGTACAACCGTTTCAGAGAGAAGAGCGGCCAATGTGACGATCTGGCTTTAAGCCGATTCGATAACAAATGACGAAAACGGACGGATTTTTAAGGTTTTTATTATATATGAACACTTTTCACATTCTCCCGTGCAACTCGGCTGCTAGTCCTCCTTTCATGCTGAATCGTAAGGTCCTAGCTCATGTCCAAGGCACCAAACCCAGCTAAAAAGTCAATAATCGATACCTAAATCTTGAATTGGTCTACTTCTTACTGGCTATTACATCAACTTAGAAGCTTCATCTGTGTTCTACTATGGTGCTTTTAGTGTCTCGGCATACCGCAGCACGCGACATAGCTTTGCAGACGATAAGTACAACCGTTTCAGAGAGAAGAGCGGCCAATGTGACGATCTGGCTTTAAGTCGATTCGATAACAAATGACGAAAACGGACGGATGTCTCAGGTTTTTACTACATATGAACACTTTTCACATTCTCCCGTGCCACTGGGCTGCGAGTCCTCCTTTTATGCAGAATCTTAAAGTCCTAGCTCATGTCCAAGGCACCAAATCCAGCTAAAAAGTCAATAATCGATACCTAAAACTTGAATTGTACTACTTCTTACTGGCTATTACATCAACTTAGAAGCTTCATCTGTGTTCTACTATGGTGCTTTTCCTGTTTCCGCCTATGGCAACACGCGACATAGCTTTGCAGACGATAAGTACAACCGTTTCAGAGAGAAGAGCGGCCAATGTGACGATCTGGCTTTAAGTCGATTCGATAACAAATGACGAAAACGGACGGATTTCTCAGGTTTTTACTACATAGGAACACTTTTCACATTCACCCGTGCAACTCGGCTGCTAGTCCTCCCTTATTGCAGAATCTTAAGGTCCTAGCTCATGTCCAAGGCACCAAAGCCAGCTAAAAGGTCAATATTCAGTACCTAAAACTTGAATTGGATTTCTTCTTACTGGCTATTACATCAACTTAGATGCTTCATCTGTGTTCTACTATGGTGCTTTTAGTGTGTCCGCATACCGCAGCACGCGACATAGCTTTGCAGACGATAAGTACAACCGTTTCAGTGAGAAGAGCGGCCAATGTGACGATCTGGCTTTAATTCGATTCGATAACTAATGACGAAAACGGACGGATGTCTCAGGTTTTTACTGCATATGAACACTTTTCACATTCTCCCGTGCAACTCGGCTGCTAGTCCTCCTTTCATGCAGAATCGTAAGGTCCTAGCTCATGTCCAAGGCACCAAAGCCAGCTAAAAAGTCAATAATCGATACCTACAACTAGAATTGTACTACTTCTTACCTTCTATTACATCAACTTAGAAGCTTCATCTGTGTTCTACTATGGTGATTTTAGTGTCTCCGCATACCGCAGCACGCGACATTGCTTTGTAGACGATAAGTACAACCGTTTCAGTGAGAAGAGCGGCCAATGTGACGATCTGGCTTTAATTCGATTCGATAACAAATGACGAAAACGGACGGATGTCTCAGGTTTTTACTGCATATGAACACTTTTCACATTCTCCCATGCAACTCGGCTGCTAGTCCTCCTTTCATGCAGAATCTTAAGGTCCTAGCTCATGTCCAATTCACCAAAGCCAGCTAAAAAGTCAATAATCGATAGCTAAAACTTGAAGTGGATTACTTCTTACTGGCTATTACATCAACTTAGATGCTTCATCTGTGTTCTACTACGGTGATTTTAGTGTCTCCGCATACCGCAGCACGCGACATAGCTTTGCAGACGATAAGTACAACCGTTTCAGAGAGAAGAGCGGCCAATGTGACGACCTGGCTTTAAGTCGATTCGATAACAAATGACGGAAACGGACAGATTTCTCAGGTTTTTACTACATATGAACACTTTTCACATTCTCCCGTGCAACTCGGCTGCTAGTCCTCCTTTCATGCAGAGTCTTAAGGTCCTAGCTCATGTCCAAGGCACCAAAGCCAGCTAAAAAGTCAATAATCGATACCTAAAACTTGAATTGTACTACTTCTTACTGGCTATTACATCAACTTAGAAGCTTCATCTGTGTTCTACTATGGTGCTTTTAGTGTCTCCACATACCGCAGCACGCGACATAGCTTTGCAGACGATAAGTACAACCGTTTCAGAGAGAAGAGCGGCCAATGTGACGATCTGGCTTCAAGTCGATTCGATAACAAATGACGAAAACGGACGGATGTCTCAGGTTTTTACTACATATGAACACTTATCACATTCTCCCGTGCAACTGGGCTGCTAGTCCTCCTTTTATGCAGAATCTTAAAGTCCTAGCTCATGTCCAAAGCACCAAAGCCAGCTAAAAAGTCAATAATCGATACCTAAAACTTGAATTGTACTACTTCTTACTGGCTATTACATCAACTTAGAAGCTTCATGTGTGTTCTACTATGGTGCTTTTCCTGTTTCCGCCTATGGCAACACGCGACATAGCTTTGCAGACGATAAGTACAACCGTTTCCGAGAGCAGAGCGGCCAATGTGACGATCTGGCTTTAAGTCGATTCGATAACAAATGACGAAAACAGACGGATTTCTCAGGTTTTTACTACATATGAACACTTTTCACATTCTCCCCTGCAACTCGGCTGCTAGTCCTCCTTTCATGCAGAATCTTAAGGTCCTAGCTCATGTCCAACGCACCAAAGCCAGCTAAAAAGTCAACAATCGATACCTAAAACTTGAATTGTACTACTTCTTACTGGATATTACATCAACTTAGAAGCTTCATCTGTGTTCTACTATGGTGCTTTTAGTGTCTCCACAAACCGCAGCACGCGACATAGCTTTGCAGACGATACGTACAACCGTTTCAGAGAGTAGAGCGGCCAATGTGACGATCTGGCTTTAAGTCGATTCGATAACAAATGACGAAAACGGACCGATTTCTCAGGTTTTTACTACATATGAACACTTTTCACATTCTCCCTTGCAACTCGGCTGCTAGTCCTCCTTTCATGCACAATCTTAAGGTCCTAGCCCATGTCCAAGGCACTAAAGCCAGCTAAAAAGTCAATAATCAATACCTAAAACTTGAATTGTACTACATCTTACTGGCTATTACATCAGCTTAGAAGCTTCATCTTTGTTCTACTACGGTGCTTTTAGATTCTCCGCATGCCGCAGCATGCGACATAGTTTTGCAGACGAAAAGTACAACCGTTTCAGAGAGAAGAGTGGCCAATGTGACGATCTGGCTTTATGTCGATTCGATAACAAATGACGAAAACGGACGGATTTTTCAGGTTTTTACTACATATGAACACTTTTCACATTCTCCCGTGCAACTGGGCTGCTAGTCCTCCATCATGCAAAATCTTAAGTTCCTAGCTCGTGTCCAAGGCCCAAAGAAGGGTAAAAAGTCAATAACCGATACCTAAAACTTTAATTGTACTACTTCTTACTGGCTATTACATCAACTTAGAAGCTTCATCTCTGTTCTACTATGGTGCTTTTAGTGTCTCCGCATATCGCAGCACGCGACATAGCTTTGTAGACGATAAGTACAACCGTTTCAGAGAGAAGAGCGGCCAATGTGACGATCTGGCATTAAGTAGGTTCGATAACAAATGACGAAAGCGGACGGATTTCTCAGGTTTTTACTACATATGAACACTTTTCTCATTCTCCCGTGCAACTCGGCTGCTAGTCCTCCTTTCATGCAGAATCTTAATGTCCTAGCTCATATCCAAGGCACCAAAGCCAGCTAAAAAGTCAATAATCGATACCTAAAACTTGAATTGTACTACTTCTTACTGGCTATTACATCAACTTAGAAGCTTCATCTGTGTTCTACTATGGTGATTTTAGTGTCTCCGCATACCGCAGCACGCGACATAGCTTTGCAGACGATAAGTACAAGCGTTTCAGAGAGAAGAGCGGCCAATGTGGCGATCTGGCTTTAAGTCGATTCGATAACAAATGACGAAAACGGACGGATTTCTCAGGTTTTTACTACATATGAACAATTTTCACATTCTCCCGTGCAACTCGGCTGCTAGTACTCCTTTCATGCAGAATCTTGAGGTCCTAGCTCATGTCCAAGGCACCAAAGCCAGCTAAAAAGTAAATAATCGATACCTAAAACTTGAATTGTACTACATCTTACTGGGTATTACATCAACTTAGAAGATTCATCTGTGTTCTACTATTGTGCTTTTAGTGTCTCCGCATACCGCAGCACGCGACATAGCTTAGCAGACGATAAGTACAAGCGTTTCAGAGAGAAGAGCGGCCACTGTGACGATCTGGCTTTAAGTCGATTCGATAACAAATGACGAAAACGGACGGATTTCTCAAGTTTTAACTACATTTGAAAACTTTTCACATTCTCCCGTGCAACTCGGCTGCTAGTCCTCCTTTCATGCAGAATCTTAAGGTCCTAGCTCATGTCCAAGGCACCAAAGCCAGCAAAAAGTCAATAATCGATACCTAAAACTTGAATTGTACTACTTCTCACTGGCTATTTTATCAACTTAGAAGTTTCATCTGTGTTCTACTATGGTGCTTTTAGTGTCTCCGCAAATCGCAGCACGCGACATAGCTTTGCAGACGATAAGTACAACCGTTTCAGAGAGAAGAGCGGCCAATGTGACGATCTGGCTTTAAGTAGATTCGATAACAAATGACGAAAGCGGACGGATTTGTCAGGTTTTTACTACATATGAACACTTTTCTCATTCTCCCGTGCAACTCGGCTGCTAGTCCTCCTTTCATGCAGAATCATAAGGTCCTAGCTCATGTCCAATGCACCAAAGCCAGGTAAAATTCAATAATCGATACCTAAAACTTGAATTGTACTACTTCTTACTGGCTATTACATCAACTTAGAAGCTTCATCTGTGTTCTACTATGGTGCTTTTACTGTCTCCGCATACCGCAGCACGCGACATAGCTTTGCAGACGATAAGTACAACCGTTTCAGAGAGAAGAGCGGAAAGTGTGACGATCTGGCTTTAAGTCGATTCGATAACAAATGACGAAAACGGACGGATTTCTCAGGTTTTTACTACATATGAACACTTTTCACATTCTCCCGTGCAACTCGGCTGCTAGTCCTCCTTTCATACAGAATGTTAAGGTCCTAGCTCATGTCCAAGGCACCAAAGCCAGCTAAAAAGTCAATAATCGATACCTAAAACTTGAATTGGACTACTTCTTACTGGTTATTACATCAACTTAGAAGCTTCATCTGTGTTCTACTGTGGTGATTTTAGTGTCTCCAGATCCCGCAGCACGTGACATAGCTTTGCAGACGATAAGTACAACCGATTCAGAGAGGAGAGCGGCCAATGTGACGATCTGGCTTTAAGTCGATTCGATAACAAATGACGAAAACGGACGGATTTCTCAGGCTTTTACTACATATGAACACTTTTCACATTCTCCCGTGCAACTCCGCTGCTAGTCCTCCTTTCATGCAGAATGTTAAGGTCCTAGGTCATGTCCAAGGCACCAAAGCCAGCTATAAAGTCAATAATCGATACCTAAAACTTGAATTGTACTACGTCTTACTGGGTATTACATCAACTTAGAAGCTTCATCAGTGTTCTACTATGGTGCTTTTAGTGTCTCCGCATACCGCAGCACGCGACATAGCTTTGCAGACGATAAGTACAACAGTTTCAGAGAGAAGAGCGGCCAATGTGACGATCTGGCTTTAAGTCGATTCGATAACAAATGACGAAAGTGGACGGATTTCTCAGGTTTTTACTACATATGAACACTTTTCACATTCTCCCGTGCAACTCGGCTGCTAGTCCTCCTTTCATGCAGAATCTTAAGGTCCTAGCTCATGTCCAAGGCACCAAAGCCAGCTAAAAAGTCAATAATCGATACCTAAAACTTGAATTGGATTACTTCTTACTGGCTATTACATCAACTTAGATGCTTCATCTGTGTTCTACTATGGTGATTTTAGTGTCTCAGCATACCGCAGCACGCGACATAGCTTTGCAGACGATAAGTGCAACCGTTTCAGAGAGAAGAGCAGCCAATGTGACGATCTGGCTTTAAGTCGATTCTATAACAAATGACGAAAACGGACGGATTTCTCCGGTTTTTACTACATATTAACACTTTTCACATTCTCCCATGCAACTCGGCTGCTATTCCTCCTTTAATGCAGAATCTTAAGGTCCTAGCTCATGTCCAAGGCACCAAAGCCAGCTAAAAAGTCAATAATCGATACCTAAAACTTGAATTGGATTACTTCTTACTGGCTATTACATCAACTTAGATGCTTCATCTGTGTTCTACTATGGTGATTGTAGTGTCTCCGCATACCGCAGCACGCGACATAGCTTTGCAGACGATAGGTACAAGCGTTTCAGAGAGAAGAGCGGCCAATGTGACGATCTGGCTTTAAGTCGATTCGATAACAAATGACGAAAACGGACGGATTTCTCAGGTTTTAACTACATATGAACACTTTTCACATTCTCCCGTGCAACTGGGCTGCTAGTCCTCCTTTCATGCAGAATCTTAAGGTCCTAGCTCATGTCCAAGGCACCAAAGCCAGCTAAAAGTTCCATATTCATTACATAAAACTTGAATTGTACTACTTCTTACTGGCTATTACATCAACTTAGAAGCTTCATCTGTGTTCTATTATGGTGCTTTTAGTGTCTCAGCATACCGCAGCACGCGACATAGTTTTGCAGACGATAAGTACAACCGTTTCAGAGAGAAGAGCGGCCAATGTGTCGATCTGGCTTTAAGTCGATTCGATAACAAATGACGAAAACGGACGGATTTCTCAGGTTTTCACTACATATGAACACTTTTCACATTCTCCCGTGGAACTCGGCTGCTAGTCCTCCTTTCATGCAGAATCTTAAGGTCCTAGCTCATGTCCAAGGCACCAAAGCCAGCTAAAAAGTCAATAATCGATACCTAAAACTCGAATTGTACTACTTCTTACTGGATATTACATCAAATTAGAAGCTTCATCTGTGTTCTACTGTGGTGATTTTAGTGTCTCCGCATTCCGCAGCACGTGACATAGCTTTGCAGACGATAAGTACAACCGTTTCAGAGAAAAGAGCGGCCAATTTGACGATCTGGCTTTAAGTCGATTCGATAACAAATGACGAAAACGGACGGATGTCTCAGGTTTTTACTGCATATGAACACTTTTCACATTCTCCCATGCAACTCGGCTGCTAGTCCTCCTTTCATGCAGAATCTTAAGGTCCTAGCTCATGTCCAAGTCACCAAAGCCAGCTAAAAAGTCAATAATCGATAGCTAAAACTTGAAGTGGATTACTTCTTACTGGCTATTACATCAACTTAGATGCTTCATCTGTGTTCTACTACGGTTATTTTAGTGTCTCCGCTTACCGCAGCACGCGACATAGCTTTGCAGACGATAAGTACAACCGTTTCAGAGAGAAGAGCGGCCAATGTGACGACCTGGCTTTAAGTCGATTCGATAACAAATGACGGAAACGGACGGATTTCTCAGGTTTTTACTACATATGAACACTTTTCACATTCACCCGTGCAACTCGGCTGCTAGTCCTCCTTTCATGCAGAGTCTTAAGGTCCTAGCTCATGTCCAAGGCACCAAAGCCAGCTAAAAAGTCAATAATCGATACCTAAAACATGAATTGTACTACTTCTTACTGGCTATTACATCAACTTAGAAGCTTCATCTGTGTTCTATTATGGTGCTTTTAGTGTCTCAGCATACCGCAGCACGCGACATAGTTTTGCAGACGATAAGTACAACCGTTTCAGAGAGAAGAGCGGCCAATGTGTCGATCTGGCTTTAAGTCGATTCGATAACAAATGACGAAAACGAACGGATTTCTCAGGTTTTTACTACATATGAACACTTTTCACATTCTCCCGTGGAACTCGGCTGCTAGTCCTCCTTTCATGCAGAATCTTAAGGTCCTAGCTCATGTCCAAGGCACCAAAGCCAGCTAAAAAGTCAATAATCGATACCTAAAACTGGAATTGTACTACTTCTTACTGGATATTACATCAACTTAGAAGCTTCATCTGTGTTCTACTGTGGTGATTTTAGTGTCTCCGCATACCGCAGCACGTGACATAGCTTTGCAGACGATAAGTACAACCGTTTCAGAGAAAAGAGCGGCCAATTTGACGATCTGGCTTTAAGTCGATTCGATAACAAATGACGAAAACGGTCGGATTTCTAAGGTTTTTACTACGTATGAACACTTTTCACATTCTCCCGTGCAACTCGGCTGCTAGTCCTCCTTTCATGCAGAATCGTAAGGTCCTAGCTCATGTCCAAGGCACCAAAGCCAGCTAAAAAGTCAATAATCGATACCTACAACTAGAATTGTACTACTTCTTACCTTCTATTACATCAACTTAGAAGCTTCATCTGTGTTCTACTATGGTGATTTTAGTGTCTCCGCATACCGCAGCACGCGACATTGCTTTGTAGACGATAAGTATAACCGTTTCAGTGAGAAGAGCGGCCAATGTGACGATCTGGCTTTAATTCGATTCGATAACAAATGACGAAAACGGACGGATGTCTCAGGTTTTTACTGCATATGAACACTTTTCACATTCTCCCATGCAACTCGGCTGCTAGTCCTCCTTTCATGCAGAATCTTAAGGTCCTAGCTCATGTCCAAGTCACCAAAGCCAGCTAAAAAGTCAATAATCGATAGCTAAAACTTGAAGTGGATTACTTCTTACTGGCTATTACATCAACTTAGATGCTTCATCTGTGTTCTACTACGGTTATTTTAGTGTTTCCGCATACCGCAGCACCGCGACATAGCTTTGCAGACGATAAGTACAACCGTTTCAGAGAGAAGAGCGGCCAATGTGACGACCTGGCTTTAAGTCGATTCGATAACAAATGACGGAAACGGACGGATTTCTCAGGTTTTTACTACACATGAACACTTTTCACATTCACCCGTGCAAGTCGGCTGCTAGTCCTCCTTTCATGCAGAGTCTTAAGGTCCTAGCTCATGTCCAAGGCACCAAAGCCAGCTAAAAAGTCAATAATCGATACCTAAAACATGAATTGTACTACTTCTTACCTTCTATTACATCAACTTAGAAGCTTAATCTGTGTTCTACTATGGTGATTTTAGTGTCTCCGCATACCGCAGCACGCGACATAGCTTTGCAGACGATAAGTACAACCGTTTCAGAGAGAAGAGCGGCCAATGTGACGATCTGGCTTTAAGTCGATTCGATAACAAATGACGAAAACAGACGGATTTCTCAGGTTTTTACTACATATGAACACTTTTCACATTCTCCCCTGCAACTCGGCTGCTAGTCCTCCTTTCATGCAGAATCGTAAGGTCCTAGCTCATGTCCAAGGCACCAAAGCCAGCTAAAAAGTCAATAATCGATACCTAAAACTTGAATTGTACTACTTCTTACTGGCTATTACATCAACTTAGAAGCTTCATCTGTGTTCTACTATGGTGCTTTTAGTGTCTCCACATACCGCAGCACGCGACATAGCTTTGCAGACGATAAGTACAACCGTTTCAGAGAGAAGAGCGGCCAATGTGACGATCTGGCTTTAAGTCGATTCGATAACAAATGACGAAAACGGACGGATGTCTCAGGTTTTTACTACATATGAACACTTTTCACATTCTCCCGTGCAACTGGGCTGCTAGTCCTCCTTTTATGCAGAATCTTAAAGTCCTAGCTCATGTCCAAAGCACCAAAGCCAGCTAAAAAGTCAATAATCGATACCTAAAACTTGAATTGTACTACTTCTTACTGGCTATTACATCAACTTAGAAGCTTCATGTGTGTTCTACTATGGTGCTTTTCCTGTTTCCGCCTGTGGCAACACGCGACATAGCTTTGCAGACGATAAGTACAACCGTTTCCGAGAGCAGAGCGGCCAATGTGACGATCTGGCTTTAAGTCGATTCGATAACAAATGACGAAAACAGACGGATTTCTCAGGTTTTTACTACATATGAACACTTTTCACATTCTCCCCTGCAACTCGGCTGCTAGTCCTCCTTTCATGCAGAATCTTAAGGTCCTAGCTCATGTCCAAGGCACCAAAGCCAGCTAAAAAGTCAATAATCGATACCTAAAACTTGAATTGTACTACTTCTTACTGGCTATTACATCAACTTAGAAGCTTCATCTGTGTTCTACTATGGTGATTGTAGTGTCTCCGCATACCGCAGCACGCGACATAGCTTTGCAGACGATACGTACAACCGTTTCAGAGAGTAGAGCGGCCAATGTGACGATCTGGCTTTAAGTCGATTCGATAACAAATGACGAAAACGGACCGATTTCTCAGGTTTTTACTACATATGAACACTTTTCACATTCTCCCTTGCAACTCGGCAGCTAGTCCTCCTTTCATGCAGAATCTTATGGTCCTAGCCCATGTCCAAGGCACTAAAGCCAGCTAAAAAGTCAATAATCAATACCTAAAACTTGAATTGTACTACTTCTTACTGGCTATTACATCAGCTTAGAAGCTTCATCTTTGTTCTACTACGGTGCTTTTAGATTCTCCGCATGCCGCAGCATGCGACATAGTTTTGCAGACGAAAAGTACAACCGTTTCAGAGAGAAGAGGGGCCAATGTGACGATCTGGCTTTAAGTCGATTCGATAACAAATGACGAAAACGGACGGATTTCTCAGGTTTTTACTACATATGAACACTTTTCACATTCACCCGTGCAACTCGGCTGCTAGTCCTCCTTTCATGCTGAATCTTAAGGTCCTAGCTCATGTCCAAGGCACCAAAGCCAGCTAAAGATCAATATTCAATACCTAAAACTTGAATTGTTCTACTTCTTACTGGCTATTACATCAACTTAGAAGCTTGATCTGTGTTCTACTATGGTGCTTTTAGTGTCTCAGCATACCGCAGCACGCGACATAGCTTTGCAGACGATAAGTACAACCGTTTCAGAGAGAAGAGTGGCCAATGTGGCGATCTGGCTTTAAGTCGATTCGATAACAAATGACGAAAACGGACGGATTTCTCAGGTTTTTACTACATATGAACACTTTTCACATTCTCCCGTGCAACTGGGCTGCTAGTCCTCCATCATGCAAAATCTTAAGTTCCTAGCTCGTGTCCAAGGCCCAAAGAAGGGTAAAAAGTCAATAACCGGTACCTAAAACTTTAATTGTACTACTTCTTACTGGCTATTACATCAACTTAGAAGCTTCATCTCTGTTCTACTATAATGCTTTTAGTGTCTCCGCATATCGCAGCACGCGACATAGCTTTGTAGACGATAAGTACAACCGTTTCAGAGAGAAGAGCGGCCAATGTGACGATCTGGCATTAAGTAGGTTCGATAACAAATGACGAAAGCGGACGGATTTCTCAGGTTTTTACTACATATGAACACTTTTCACATTCTCCCGTGCAACTCGGCTGCTAGTCCTCCTTTCATGCAGAATCTTAATCTCCTAGCTCATATCCAAGGCACCAAAGCCAGCTAAAAAGTCAATAATCGATACCTAAAACTTGAATTGTACTACTTCTTACTGGCTATTACATCAACTTAGAAGCTTCATCTGTGTTCTACTATGGTGATTTTAGTGTCTCCGCATACCGCAGCACGCGACATAGCTTTGCAGACGATAAGTACAAGCGTTTCAGAGAGAAGAGCGGCCAATGTGACGATCTGGCTTTAAGTCGATTCGATAACAAATGACGAAAACGGACGGATGTCTCAGGTTTTTACTACATATGAACACTTTTCACATTCTCCCGTGCAACTGGGCTGCTAGTCCTCCTTTTATGCAGAATCTTAAAGTCCTAGCTCATGTCCAAAGCACCAAAGCCAGCTAAAAGTCAATAATCGATACCTAAAACTTGAATTGTACTACTTCTTACTGGCTATTACATCAACTTAGAAGCTTCATGTGTGTTCTACTATGGTGCTTTTCCTGTTTCCGCCTGTGGCAACACGCGACATAGCTTTGCAGACGATAAGTACAACCGTTTCCGAGAGCAGAGCGGCCAATGTGACGATCTGGCTTTAAGTCGATTCGATAACAAATGACGAAAACAGACGGATTCTCAGGTTTTTACTACATATGAACACTTTTCACATTCTCCCCTGCAACTCGGCTGCTAGTCCTCCTTTCATGCAGAATCTTAAGGTCCTAGCTCATGTCCAAGGCACCAAAGCCAGCTAAAAAGTCAATAATCGATACCTAAAACTTGAATTGTACTACTTCTTACTGGCTATTACATCAACTTAGAAGCTTCATCTGTGTTCTACTATGGTGATTGTAGTGTCTCCGCATACCGCAGCACGCGACATAGCTTTGCAGACGATACGTACAACCGTTTCAGAGAGTAGAGCGGCCAATGTGACGATCTGGCTTTAAGTCGATTCGATAACAAATGACGAAAACGGACCGATTTCTCAGGTTTTTACTACATATGAACACTTTTCACATTCTCCCTTGCAACTCGGCAGCTAGTCCTCCTTTCATGCAGAATCTTATGGTCCTAGCCCATGTCCAAGGCACTAAAGCCAGCTAAAAAGTCAATAATCAATACCTAAAACTTGAATTGTACTACTTCTTACTGGCTATTACATCAGCTTAGAAGCTTCATCTTTGTTCTACTACGGTGCTTTTAGATTCTCCGCATGCCGCAGCATGCGACATAGTTTTGCAGACGAAAAGTACAACCGTTTCAGAGAGAAGAGGGGCCAATGTGACGATCTGGCTTTAAGTCGATTCGATAACAAATGACGAAAACGGACGGATTTCTCAGGTTTTTACTACATATGAACACTTTTCACATTCACCCGTGCAACTCGGCTGCTAGTCCTCCTTTCATGCTGAATCTTAAGGTCCTAGCTCATAACACGCGATCTAGTGTGCCAGCTAAAGATCAATATTCAATACCTAAAACTTGAATTGTTCTACTTCTTACTGGCTATTACATCAACTTAGAAGCTTGATCTGTGTTCTACTATGGTGCTTTTAGTGTCTCAGCATACCGCAGCACGCGACATAGCTTTGCAGACGATAAGTACAACCGTTTCAGAGAGAAGAGTGGCCAATGTGGCGATCTGGCTTTAAGTCGATTCGATAACAAATGACGAAAACGGACGGATTTCTCAGGTTTTTACTACATATGAACACTTTTCACATTCTCCCGTGCAACTGGGCTGCTAGTCCTCCATCATGCAAAATCTTAAGTTCCTAGCTCGTGTCCAAGGCCCAAAGAAGGGTAAAAAGTCAATAACCGGTACCTAAAACTTTAATTGTACTACTTCTTACTGGCTATTACATCAACTTAGAAGCTTCATCTCTGTTCTACTATAATGCTTTTAGTGTCTCCGCATATCGCAGCACGCGACATAGCTTTGTAGACGATAAGTACAAGCGTTTCAGAGAGAAGAGCGGCCAATGTGACGATCTGGCTTTAAGTCGATTCGATAACAAATGACGAAAACGGACGGATTTCTCAGGTTTTTACTACATATGAACAATTTTCACATTCTCCCGTGCAACTCGGCTGCTAGTCCTCCTTTCATGCAGAATCTTGAGGTCCTAGCTCATGTCCAAGGCACCAAAGCCAGCTAAAAAGTAAATAATCGATACCTAAAACTTGAATTGTACTACTTTTTACTGGGTATTACATCAACTTAGAAGATTCATCTGTGTTCTACTATTGTGCTTTTAGTGTCTCCGCATACCGCAGCACGCGACATAGCTTAGCAGACGATAAGTACAAGCGTTTCAGAGAGAAGAGCGGCCACTGTGACGATCTGGCTTTAAGTCGATTCGATAACAAATGACGAAAACGGACGGATTTCTCAAGTTTTTACTACATTTGAACACTTTTCACATTCTCCCGTGCAACTCGGCTGCTAGTCCTCCTTTCATGCAGAATCTTAAGGTCCTAGCTCATGTCCAAGGCACCAAAGCCAGCAAAAAGTCAATAATCGATACCTAAAACTTGAATTGTACTACTTCTCACTGGCTATTTTATCAACTTAGAAGCTTCATCTGTGTTCTACTATGGTGATTTTAGTGTCTCCGCATATCGCAGCACGCGACATTGCTTTGCAGACGATAAGTACAACCGTTTCAGTGAGAAGAGCGGCCAATGTGACGATCTGGCTTTAATTCGATTCGATAACAAATGACGAAAACGGACGGATGTCTCAGGTTTTTACTGCATATGAACACTTTTCACATTCTCCCATGCAACTCGGCTGCTAGTCCTCCTTTCATGCAGAATCTTAAGGTCCTAGCTCATGTCCAAGTCACCAAAGCCAGCTAAAAAGTCAATAATCGATAGCTAAAACTTGAAGTGGATTACTTCTTACTGGCTATTACATCAACTTAGATGTTTCATCTGTGTTCTACTACGGTGATTTTAGTGTCTCCGCATACCGCAGCACGCGACATAGCTTTGCAGACGATAAGTACAACCGTTTCAGGGAGAAGAGCGGCCAATGTGACGACCTGGCTTTAAGTCGATTCGATAACAAATGACGGAAACGGACGGATTTCGCAGGTTTTTACTACATATGAACACTTTTCACATTCTCCCGTGCAACTCGGCTGCTAGTCCTCCTTTCATGCAGAGTCTTAAGGTCCTAGCTCATGTCCAAGGCACCAAAGCCAGCTAAAAATCAATAATCGATACCTAAAACATGAATTGTACTACTTCTTACTGGCTATTACATCAACTTAGAAGCTTCATCTGTGTTCTACTATGGTGCTTTTAGTGTGTCCGCATACCGCAGCACGCGACATAGCTTTGCAGACGATAAGTACAAGCGTTTCAGAGAGAAGAGCGGCCAATGTGACGATCTGGCTTTATGTCGATTCGATAACAAATGACGAAAACGGACGGATTTCTCAGGTTTTTACTACATATGAACAATTTTCACATTCTCCCGTGCAACTCGGCTGCTAGTCCTCCTTTCATGCAGAATCTTGAGGTCCTAGCTCATGTCCAAGGCACAAAAGCCAGCTAAAAAGTAAATAATCGATACCTAAAACTTGAATTGTACTACTTCTTACTGGGTATTACATCAACTTAGAAGATTCATCTGTGTTCTACTATTGTGCTTTTAGTGTCTCCGCATACCGCAGCACGCGACATAGCTTAGCAGACGATAAGTACAAGCGTTTCAGAGAGAAAAGCGGTCACTGTGACGATCTGGCTTTAAGTCGATTCGATAACAAATGACGAAAACGGACGGAATTCTCAAGTTTTAACTACATTTGAACACTTTTCACATTCTCCCGTGCAACTCGGCTGCTAGTCCTCCTTTCATGCAGAATCTTAAGGTCCTAGCTCATGTCCAAGGCACCAAAGACAGCAAAAAGTCAATAATCGATACCTAAAACTTGAATTGTACCACATCTCACTGGCTATTTTATCATCTTAGAAGCTTCATCTGTGTTCTACTATGGTGCTTTTAGTGTCTCCGCAAATCGCAGCACGCGACATAGCTTTGCAGACGATAAGTACAACCGTTTCAGGGAGAAGAGCGGCCAATGTGACGATCTGGCTTTAAGTAGATTCGATAACAAATGACGAAAGCGGACGGATTTGTCAGGTTTTTACTACATATGAACACTTTTCTCATTCTCCCGTGCAACTCGGCTGCTAGTCCTCCTTTCATGCAGAATCATAAGGTCCTAGCTCATGTCCAATGCACCAAAGCCAGGTAAAATTCAATAATCGATACCTAAAACTTGAATTGTACTACTTCTTACTGGCTATTACATCAACTTAGAAGCTTCATCTGTGTTCTACTATGGTGCTCTTAGTGTCTCCGCATACCGCAGCACGCGACATAGCTTTGCAGACGATAGGTACAACCGTTTCAGAGAGAAGAGCGGAAAATGCGACGATCTGGCTTTAAGTCGATTCGATAACAAATGACGAAAACGGACGGATTTCTCAGGTTTTTACTACATATGAACACTTTTCATATTCTCCCGTGCAACTCCGCTGCTAATCCTCCTTTCATGCAGAAGCTTAAGGTCCTAGCTCATGTCCAAGGCACCAAAGCCAGCTAAAAAGTCAATAATCGATACCTAAAACTTGAATTGTACTACTTCTTACTGGCTATTACATCAACTTAGAAGCTTCATCTGTGTTCTACTATGGAGCTTTTACTGTCTCCCCATACCGCAGCACGCGACGTAGCTTTGCAGAAGATAAGTACAACCGTTTCAGAGAGAAGAGCGGCCAATGTGACGATCTGGCTTTTAGTATATTCGATAACAAATGACGTAAACGGACGGATGTCTCAGGTTTTTTCTACATATGAACATTATCACGTTCTCCCGTGAAACTCGGCTGCTAGTCCTCGTTTCATGCAGAATCTTAAGGTTCTAGCTCATGTCCAAGGTACCAAAGCCAGCTGAAAAGTCAATAATCGATACCTAAAACTTGAATTGTACTACTTCTTACTGGCTATTACATCAACTTAGAAGCTTCATCTGTGTTCTACTATGGTGCTTTTAGTGTCTCAGCATACCGCAGCACGCGACATAGCTTTGCAGACGATAAGTACAAGTGTTTCAGAGAGAAGAGCGGCCAATGTGACGATCTGGCTTTAAGTCGATTCGATAACAAATGACGAAAACGTACGGATTTCTCAGGTTATTACTACATATGAACACTTTTCACATTCTCCCGTGCAACTGGGCTGCTAGTCCTCCTTTCATGCAGAATGTTAAGGTCCTAGCTCATGTCCAAGGCACCAAAGCCAGCTAAAAAGTCAATAATCGATACCTAAAACTTGAACTGTACTACTTCTTACTGGCTATTACATCAACGTAGAAGCTTCATCTGTGTTCTACTATGGTGCTTTTAGTGTGTCCGCATACCGCAGCACGCGACATAGCTTTGCAATCGATAAGTACAACCGTTTCAGAGAGAAGAGCAGCTAATTTGACGATCTGGCTTTAAGTCGATTCGATAACAAATGACGAAAACGGACGGATTTATCGGGTTTTTACTACATATAAACACTTTTCACATTCTCCCATGCAAATCGGCTGCTACTCCTCCTTTCATGCAGAATGTTAAGGTCCTAGCTCATGTCCAAGGCACCAAAGCCAGCTAAAAAGTCAATAAACGATATCTAAAACTTGAATTGTACTACTTCTTCCTGGCTATTACATCAACTTAGAAGCTTCATCTGTGTTCTACTTTGGTGCTTTTAGTGTCTCCGCATACCGCAGCACGCGACATAGCTTTGCAGGCGATAAGTACAACGGTTTCAGAGAGAAGAGCCGCCAATGTGACGATCTGGCTTTAAGTCGATTCGATAACAAATGACGAAAATGGACGGATTTCTCAGGTTTTTACTACATATGAACACTTTTCACATTCTCCCGTGCAACTCGGCTGCCAGTCCTCCTTTCATGCAGAATCTTAAGGTCCTAGCTCATGTCCAAGGCACCAAAGCCAACTAAAAAGTCAATAATCGATACCTAAAACTTGAATTGTACTACTTCTTACTGGCTATTACATCAACTTAGAAGCTTCATCTGTGTTCTACTATGGTGCTTTTAGTGTCTCCGCATACCGCAGCACGCGACATAGCTTTGCAGACGATAAGTACTACCGTTTCAGAGAGAAGAGCGGCCAATGTGACGATCTGGCTTTAAGTCGATTCGATAACAAATGACGAAAACGGACGGATTTCTCAGGTTTTTACTACATATGAACACTTTTCACATTCTCCCGTGCAAATCGGTTGCCAGTCCTCCTTTCATGCAGAATCTTAAGGTCCTAGCTCATGTACAAGTCACCAAAGCCAGCTAAAAAGTCAATAATCGATACCTAAAACTTGAATTGTACTATTTCTTACTGGCTATTACATCAACTTAGAAGCATCATCTGTGTTCTACTATGGTGCTTTTACTGTCTCCGCATACCGCCGAACGCCACATAGCTTTGCAGACGATAAGTACAACCGTTTCAGAGAGAACAGCGGCCAATGTGACGATCTGGCTTTAAGTCGATTCGATAACAAATGACGAAAACGGACATATGTCTCAGGTTTTTACTACATATGAACACTATTCACATTCTCCCGTGCAACTTGGCTGCTAGTCCTCCTTCATGCAAAATCTTAATTTCCTAGCTCATTTCCAAGGCACCAAAGAAGGGTAAAAAGTCAATAAACGATACCTAAAACTTGAATTGTACTACTTCTTACTGGCTATTACATCAACTTAGAAGCTTCATATGTGTTCTACTATGGTGCTTTTCCTGTTTCCGCATACCGCAGCACGCGACATAGCTTTGCAGACGATAAGTACAACTTTTTCAGAGAGAAGAGCGGCCAATGTGAAGATCTGGCTTGAAGTCGATTCGATAACTAATGACGAAAACGGTCGGATTTCTCAGGTTTTTACTACGTATGAACACTTTTCACATTCTCCCTTGCAACTCGGCTGCTAGTCCTCCTTTCATTCAGAATCTTAAGGTCCTAGCTCATGTCCAAGGTACCAAAGCCAGCTAAAAAGCCAATAATCGATACCTAAAACTTGAATTGTACTACTTCATACTGGCTATTACATCAACTTAGAAGCTTCATCTGTGTTCTACTATGGTGCTTTTAGTGTCTCCGCATACCGCAGCACGCGACATAGCTTTGCAATCGATAAGTACAACCGTTTCAGAGAGAAGAGCGGCCAATGTGACGATCTGGCTTTAAGTCGATTCGATAACAAATGACGAATACGGACGGATTTCTCGGGTTTTTACTACATGTGAAGACTTTCCACATTCTCCCGTAAAAATCGGCTGCTACTCCTCCTTTCATGCAGAATGTTAAGGTCCTAGGTCATGTCCAAGGCACCAAAGCCAGCTAAAAAGTCAATAATCGATACCTAAAACTTGAATTGTACTACTTCTTCCTTTGTATTACATCAACTTAGAAGCTTCATATGTGTTCTACTATGGTGCTTTTAGTGTCTCCGCATACCGCAGCACGCGACATAGCTTTGCAGACGATAAGTACAAGTGTTTCAGAGAGAAGAGCGGCCAATGTGACGATCTGGCTTTAAGTCGATTCGATAACAAATGACGAAAACGGACGGATTTCTCAGGTTTTTACTACATATGAACACTTTTCACATTCTCCCGTGCAACTCGGCTGCTAGTCCTCCTTACATGCAGAATCTTAATTTCCTAGCTGATGTCCAAGGCACCAAAGAAGGGTAAAAAGTCAATAACCGATACCTAAAACTTGAATTGTACTTCTTCTTACTGGCTATTACATCAACTTAGAAGCTTCATCTGTGTTCTACTATGGTGCTTTTACTGTCTCCGCATACCGCAGAACGCGACATAGCTTTGCAATCGATAAGTACAACCGTTTCAGAGAGAAGAGCGGCCAATGTGACGATCTGGCTTTAAGTAGATTCGATAACAAATGACGAATACGGACGGATTTCTCGGGTTTTTACTACATGTGAAGACTTTTCACATTCTCCCGTGCAAATCGGCTGCTAGTCCTCCTTTCATGCAGAATGTTAAGGTCCTAGCTCATGTCCAAGGCACCAAAGCCAGCTAAAAAGTCAATAATCGATATCTAAAACTTGAATTGTACTACTTCTTACTGGCTATTACATCAACTTAGAAGCATCATCTGTGTTCTACTATGGTGCTTTTACTGTCTCCGCATACCGCAGAACGCCACATAGCTTTGCAGACGATAAGTAGAACCGTTTCAGAGAGAAGAGCGGCCAATGTGACGATCTGGCTTTAAGTCGATTCGATAACAAATGACGAAAACGGACGGATGTCTCAGGTTTTTACTACATATGAACACTAATCACATTCTCCCGTGCAACTCGGCTGCTAGTCCTCCTTCATGCAAAATCTTAATTTCCTAGCTGATGTCCAAGGCACCAAAGAAGGGTAAAAAGTCAATAACCGATACCTAAAACTTGAATTGTACTACTTCTTACTGGCTATTACATCAACTTAGAAGCTTCATCTGTGTTCTACTATGGTGCTTTTAGTGTGTCCGCATACCGCAGCACGCGACATAGCTTTGCAGACGATAAGTACAACCGTTTCAGAGAGAAGAGCGGCCAATGTGACGACCTGGCTTGAAGGAGATTCGATAACAAATGACGAAAACGGACGGAAGTCTAGGTTTTTACTACATATGAACACTTTTCATATTCTCCCGTGCATCTCCGCTGCTAATCCTCCTTTCATGCAGAAGCTTAAGGTCCTAGCTCATGTCCAAGGCACCAAAGCCAGCTAAAAAGTCAATAATCGATACCTAAAACTTGAATTGTACTACTACTGCCTTTGTATTATATCAACTTAGAAGCTTCATCTGTGTTCTACTATGGTGCTTTTAGTGTCTCAGCATACCGCAGCACGCGACATAGCTTTGCAGACGATAAGTACAAGTGTTTCAGAGAGAAGAGCGGCCAATGTGACGATCTGGCTTTAAGTCGATTCGATAACAAATGACGAAAACGTACGGATTTCTCGGGTTTTTACTACATATGAACACTTTTCACATTCTCCCGTGCAACTGGGCTGCTAGTCCTCCTTTCATGCAGAATGTTAAGATCCTAGCTCATGTCCAAGGCACCAAAGCCAGCTAAAAAGTCAATAATCGATACCTAAAACTTGAACTGTACTACTTCTTACTGGCTATTACATCAACGTAGAAGCTTCATCTGTGTTCTACTATGGTGCTTTTAGTGTGTCCGCATACCGCAGCACGCGACATAGCTTTGCAATCGATAAGTACTAATGTTTCAGAGAGAAGAGCAGCTAATTTGACGATCTGGCTTTAAGTCGATTCGATAACAAATGACGAAAACGGACGGATTTATCGGGTTTTTACTACATATAAATACTTTTCACATTCTCCCATGCTAATCGGCTGCTACTCCTCCTTTCATGCAGAATGTTAAGGTCCTAGCTCATGTCCAAGGCACCAAAGCCAGCTAAAAAGTCAATAAACAATATCTAAAACTTGAATTGTACTACTTCTTCCTGGCTATTACATCAACTTAGAGGCTTCATCTGTGTTCTACTTTGGTGCTTTTAGTGTCTCCGCATACCGCAGCACGCGACATAGCTTTGCAGACGATAAGTACAAGTGTTTCAGAGAGAAGAGCGGCCAATATGACGATCTGGCTTTAAGTCGATTCGATAACAAATGACGAAAACGGACCGATTTCTCAGGTTTTTACTACATATGAACACTTTTCACATTCTCCCGTGCAACTCGGCTGCCAGTCCTCCTTTCATGCAGAATGTTAAGGTCCTAGCTCATGTCCAAGGCACCAAAGCCAGCTAAAAAGTCAATAATCGATACCTAAAACTTGAATTGTACTACTTCTTACTGGCAATTACATCAACTTAGAAGCTTCATCTGTGTTCTACTATGGTGCTTTTAGTGTCTCCGCATACCGCAGCACGCGACATAGCTTTGCAGACGATAAGTACTACCGTTTCAGAGAGAAGAGCGGCCAATGTGACGATCTGGCTTTACGTCGATTCGATAACAAATGACGAAAACGGAAGGATTTCTCAGGTTTTTACTACATATGAACATTTTTCACATTCTCCCATGCAACGCGGCTGCTAGTCCTCCTTTCATGCAGAATCTTAAGGTCCTAGCTCTTGTCCAAGGTACCAAAGCCAGCTGAAAAGTCAATAATCGATACCTAAAACTTGAATTGTACTACATCTTACTGGCTATTACATCAACTTAGAAGCTTCATCTGTGTTCTACTATGGTGATTTTAGTGTCTCCGCATACCGCAGCACGCGACATAGCTTCGCAGACGATAAGTACAACCGTTTCAGAGAGAAGAGCGGCCAATGTGACGATCTGGCTTTAAGTCGATTCGATAACAAATGACGAATACGGACGGATTTCTCGGGTTTTTACTACATGTGAAGACTTTTCACATTCTCCCGTGCAAATCGGCTGCTACTCCTCCTTTCATGAAGAATGTTAAGGTCCTAGCTCATGTCCAAGGCACCAAAGCCAGCTAAAAAGTCATTTATCGATACCTAAAACTTGAATTGTACTACTACTGCCTTTGTATTACATCAACTTAGAAGCTTCATCTGTGTTCTACTATGGTGCTTTTAGTGTCTCAGCATACCGCAGCACGCGACATAGCTTTGCAGACGATAAGTACAAGTGTTTCAGAGAGAAGTGCGGCCAATGTGACGATCTGGCTTTAAGTCGATTCGATAACAAATGACGAAAACGTACGGATTTCTCGGGTTTTTACTACATATGAACACTTTTCACATTCTCCCGTGCAACTGGGCTGCTAGTCCTCCTTTCATGCAGAATGTTAAGGTCCTAGCTCATGTCCAAGGCACCAAAGCCAGCTAAAAAGTCAATAATCGATACCTAAAACTTGAACTGTACTACTTCTTACTGGCTATTACATCAACGTAGCAGCTTCATCTGTGTTCTACTATGGTGCTTTTAGTGTGTCCGCATACCGCAGCACGCGACATAGCTTTGCAATCGATAAGTACTAATGTTTCAGAGAGAAGAGCAGCTAATTTGACGATCTGGCTTTAAGTCGATTCGATAACAAATGACGAAAACGGACGGATTTATAGGGTTTTTACTACATATAAATACTTTTCACATTCTCCCATGCAAATCGGCTGCTACTCCTCCTTTCATGCAGAATGTGAAGGTCCTAGCTCATGTCCAAGGCACCAAAGCCAGCTAAAAAGTCAATAAACGATATCTAAAACTTGAATTGTACTACTTCTTCCTGGCTATTACATCAACTTAGAGGCTTCATCTGTGTTCTACATTGGTGCTTTTAGTGTCTCCGCATACCGCAGCACGCGACATAGCTTTGCAGACGATAAGTACAACCGTTTCAGAGAGAAGAGCGGCCAATGTGACGATCTGGCTTGAAGAAGATTCGATAACAAATGACGAAAACGGACGGATTTCTAGGTTTTTACTACATATGAACACTTTTCATATTCTCCCGTGCAACTCCGCTGCTAATCCTCCTTTCATGAAGAAGCTTAAGGTCCTAGCTCATGTCCAAGGCACCAAAGCCAGCTAAAAAGTCAATAATCGATACCTAAAACTTGAATTGTACTACTTCTTACTGGCTATTACATCAACTTAGAAGCTTCATCTGTGTTCTACTATGGTGCTTTTACTGTCTCCGCATACCGCAATACGCGACATAGGTTTGCACACGATAAGTACAACCGTTTCAGAGAAGAAGAGCGGCCAATGTGACGATCTGGCTTTAAGTAGATTCGATAACAAATGACGTAAACGGACGGATGTCTCAGGTTTTTACTACATATGGACATTTTTCACATTCTCCCGTGCAACGCGGCTGCTAGTCCTCCTTTCATGCAGAATCTTAAGGTCCTAGCTCTTGTCCAAGGTACCAAAGCCAGCTGAAAAGTCAATAATCGATACCTAAAACTTGAATTGTACTACATCTTACTGGTTATTACATCAACTTAGAAGCTTCATCTGTGTTCTACTATGGTGATTTTAGTGTGTCCGCATACCGCAGCACGCGACATAGCTTTGCAGACGATAAGTACAACCGTTTCAGAGAGAAGAGCGGCCAATGTGACGACCTGGCTTGAAGAAGATTCGATAACAAATGACGAAAACGGACGGAATTCTTGGTTTTTACTACATATGAACACTTTTCATACTCTCCCGTGCAACTCCGCTGCTAATCCTCCTTTCATGCAGAAGCTTAAGGTCCTAGCTCATGTCCAAGGCACCAAAGCCAGCTAAAAAGTCAATAATCGATACCTAAAACTTGAATTGTACTACTTCTTACTGGCTATTACATCAACTTGTAAGCTTCATCTGTGTTCTACTATGGAGCTTTTACTGTCTCCGCATACCGCAGCACGCGACATAGCTTTGCAGACGATAAGTACAACCGTTTCAGAGAGAAGAGCGGCCAATGAGACGATCTGGCTTTAAGTCGATTCGATAACAAGTGACGAAAACGGACCGATTTCTCAGGTTTTTACTACATATGAACACTTTTCACATTCTCCCGTGCAACTTGGCTCCTCGTCCTCCTTTCATGCAGAATCTTAAGGTCCTAGCTTATGTCCAAGGCACCAAAGCCAGCTAAAAAGTCAATATTCAATACCTAAAACTTGAATTGTACTACTTCTTACTGGCTATTACATCTACTTAGAAGCTTCATCTGTGTTCTACTATGGTGCTTTTAGTGTCCCCACATACCGCAGCACGCGACATAGCTTTCAGACGATAAGTACAACCGTTTCTGAGAGGAGAGCGGCCAATGTGACGACCTGGCTTTAAGTCGATTCGATAACAAATGACGAAAACGGACGGATTTCTCGGGTTTTAACTACATATGAACACTTTTCACATTCTCCCATGCAAATCGGCTGCTAGTCCTCCTTTCATGCAGAATGTTAAGGTCCTAGCTCATGTCCAAGGTACCAAAGCCAGCCAAAAAGTCAATAAACGATATCTAAAACTTGAATTGTACTACTTCTTCCTGGCTATTACATCAACTTAGAAGCTTCATCTGTGTTCTACTATGGTGCTTTTAGTGTCTATACATACCGCAGCACGCGACATAGCTTTGCAGACGATAAGTACAACCGTTTCAGAGAGAAGAGCGGCCAATATGACGATCTGGCTTTAAGTAGATTCGATAACAAATGACGTAAACGGACGGATGTCTCAGATTTTTACTACATATGAACATTTTTCACATTCTCCCGTGCAACTCGGCTGCTAGTCCTCCTTTCATGCAGAATCTTAAGATCCTAGCTCATGTCCAAGGTACCAAAGCCAGCTACAAAGTCAATAATCGATACCTAAAACGTGAATTGTACTACTTCTTACTGGCTATTACATCAACTTATAAGCTTCATCTGTGTTCTACTATGGTGCTTTTAGTGTCCCCACATACCGCAGCACGCGACATAGCTTTCAGACGATAAGTACAACCGTTTCTGAGAGGAGAGCGGCCAATGTGACGACCTGGCTGTAAGTCGATACGATAACAAATGACGAAAACGGACGGATTTCTCGGGTTTTTACTACATATGAACACTTTTCACATTCTCCCATGCAAATCGGCTGCTAGTCCTCCTTTCATGCAGAATGTTAAGGTCCTAGCTCATGTCCAAGGCACCAAAGCCAGCCAAAAAGTCAATAAACGATATCTAAAACTTGAATTGTACTACTTCTTCCTGGCTATTACATCAACTTAGAAGCTTCATCTGTGTTCTACTATGGTGCTTTTAGTGTCTATACATACCGCAGCACGCGACATAGCTTTGCAGACGATAAGTACAACCGTTTCAGAGACAAGGGCGGCCAATGAGACGATCTGGCTTTAAGTCGATTCGATAACAAATGACGAAAACGGACCGATTTCTCGGGTTTTTACTACATATGAACACTTTTCACATTCTCCCGTGCAACTTGGCTCCTCGTCCTCCTTTCATGCAGAATCTTAAGGTCCTAGCTCATGTCCAAGGCACCAAAGCCAGCTAAAAAGTCAATATTCAATACCTAAAACTTGAATTGTACTACTTCTTCCTGGCTATTACATCAACTTAGAAGTTTCATCTGTGTTCTACTATGGTGCTTTTAGTGTCTCAGCATACCGCAGCACGCGACATAGCTTTGCAGAGGATAAGTACAAGTGTTTCAGAGAGAAGAGCGACCAATGTGACGATCTGGCTTTAAGTCGATTCGATAACAAATGAGGAAAATGGACAGATTTCTCAGGTTTTTACTACATATGAACACTTTTCACATTCTCCCGTGCAACTCGGCTGCTAGTCCTCCTTTCATGAAGAATGTTAAGGTCCTAGCTCATGTCCAAGGTACCAAAGCCAGCTAAAAAGTCAATAATCGATACCTAAAACTTGAATTGTACTTCTTCTTACTGGCTATTACTTTAACTTAGAAGATTCATCTGTGTTCTACTATGGTGCTTTTAGTGTCTCCGCATACCGCAGCACGGGATATAGCTTTGCAATCGATAAGTACAACCGTTTCAGAGAGAAGAGCGGCCAATGTGACGATCTAGCTTTAAGTCGATGCAATAACAAATGACGAAACCGACGGATTTCTCAGGTTTTTACTACATATGAGCACTTTTCACATTCTCCCGTGCAACTCGGCTGCTAGTCCTCCTTTCATGTAGAATCATAAGGTCCTAGCCCATGTCCAAGGCACCAAAGCCAGCTAAAAAGTCAATAATCGATACCTAAAACTTGTATTGTACTACTTCTTCCTGGCTATTACATCAACTTAGAAGCTTCATCTGTGTTCTACTATGGTGCTTTTAGTGTCTCAGCATACCGCAGCACGCGACATAGCTTTGCAGACGATAAGTACAACCGTTTCAGAGAGAAGAGCGGCCAATGTTACGATCTGGCTTTAAGTCGGTTCGATAACAAATGACGAAAACGGACCGATTTCTCAGGTTTTTACTACATATGAACACTATTCACATTCTCCCGTGCAACTCGGCGGCTAGTCCTCCTTTCATGCAGAATCGTAAGGTCCTAGCTCATGTCCAAGGCACCAAAGCCAGCTAAAAAGTCAATATTCAATACCTAAAACTTGAATTGTACTACTTCTTACTGGCTATTACATCAACTTAGAAGCTTCATCTGTGTTCTACTATAGTGCTTTTAGTGTCTCAGCATACTGCAGCACGCGACATAGCTTTGCAGACGATAAGTACAACCGTTTCAGAGAGAAGAGCCCCCAATGTGACGATCTGGCTTTAAGTAGATTCGATAACAAATGACGAAAACGGACGGATTTCTCAGGTTTTTACTACGTATGAACACTTTTCACATTCTCCCGTGCAACGCGGCTGCTAGTCCTCCTTTCATGCAAAATCTTAATTTCCTAGCTCATGTTCAAGGCACCAAAGAAGGGTAAAAACTCAATAACCGATACCTAAAACTTGAATTGTACTACTTCTTACTGGCTATTACATCAACTTAGAAGCTTCATCTGTGTTCTACTATGGTGCTTTTAGTGTGTCCGCATACCGCAGCACGCGACATAGCTTTGCAGACGATAAGTACAACCGTTTCAGAGAGAAGAGCGGCCAATGTGACGACCTGGCTTGAAGAAGATTCGATAACAAATGACGAAAATGGACGGAATGCTTGGTTTTTATTACATATGAACACTTTTCATATTCTCCCATGCAACTCCGCTGCTAATCCTCCTTTCATGCAGAAGCTTAAGGTCCTAGCTCATGTCCAAGGCACCAAAGCCAGCTAAAAAGTCAATAATCGATACCTAAAACTTGAATTGTACTACTTCTTACTTGCTATTATATCAACTTGTAAGCTTCATCTGTGTTCTACTATGGAGCTTTTACTGTCTCCGCATACCGCAGCACGCAACATAGCTTTGCAGACGATAAGTACAACTTTTTCAGAGAGGAGAGCGGCCAATGTGACGATCTGGCTTTAAGAAGATTCGATAACAAATGACGAAAACGGACGGATTTCTAGGTTTTTACTACATATGAACACTTTTCATATTCTCCCGTGCAACTCCGCTGCTAATCCTCCTTTCATGCAGAAGCTTAAGGTCCTAGCTAATGTCCAAGGCACCAAAGCCAGCTAAAAAGTCAATAATCGATACCAATAACTTGAATTGTACTACTTCTTACTGGCTATTACATCAACTTAGAACCTTCATCTGTGTTCTTCTATGGTGCCTTTAGTGTCTCCACATACCGCAGCACGTGACATAGCTTTGCAGACGATAAGTACAAGCGTTTCAGAGAGAAGAGCGGCCAATGTGACGATCTGGCTTTACGTCGATTCGATAACAAATGACGAAAACGGACGGATTTTTCAGGTTTTTACTACATATGAACACTTTTCTCATTCTCCCGTGCAAATCGGCTGCTAGTCCTCCTTTCATGCAGAATCATAAGGTCCTAGCTCATGTCCAAGGCACCAAAGCCAGCTAAAAAGTCAATAATCGATACCTAAAACTTGAATTGTACTACTTCTTACTGGCTATTACATCAACTTAGAAGCTTTATCTGTGTTCTACTATGGTGCTTTTAGTGTCTCAGAATACCGCAGCACGCGACATAGCTTTGCAGACGATAAGTACAACCGTTTCAGAGAGGAGAGCGGCCAATGTGACGATCTGGCTTTAAGAAGATTCGATAACAAATGACGAAAACGGACGGATTTCTAGGTTTTTACTACATATGAACACTTTTCATATTCTCCCGTGCAACTCCGCTGCTAATCCTCCTTTCATGCAGAAGCTTAAGGTCCTAGCTAATGTCCAAGGCACCAAAGCCAGCTAAAAAGTCAATAATCGATACCAATAACTTGAATTGTACTACTTCTTACTGGCTATTACATCAACTTAGAACCTTCATCTGTGTTCTTCTATGGTGCCTTTAGTGTCTCCACATACCGCAGCACGTGACATAGCTTTGCAGACGATAAGTACAACCGTTGCAGAGAGAAGAGCGGCCAATGTGACGATCTGGCATTAAGTTGATTCGATAACAAATGACGAAATCGGACGGATTTCCCATGTTTTCACTACATATGAACACTTTTCACATTCTCCCGTGCAACTTGGCTGCTAGTCCTCATTTCATGCAGAATCTTAAGGTCCTAGCTCATGTCCAAGGCACCAAAGCCAGCTAAAAAGTAAATAATCGATACCTAAAACTTGCATTGTACTACTTCTTACTGGCTATTACATCAACTTAGAAGCTTCATCTGTGTTCTACTATGGTGCTTTTAGTGTCTCCGCATACCGCAGCACGCGACATAGATTTGCAGACGATAAGTACAACCGTTTCAGAGAGAAGAGCGGCCAATGAGACGATCTGCTTTAAGTCGATTCGATAACAAGTGACAAAATCGGACCGATTTCTCAGGCTTTTACTACATATGAACACTTTTCACATTCTCCCGTGCAACTTGGCTCAACGTCCTCCTTTCATGCAGAATCTTAAGGTCCTAGCTCATGTCCAAGGCACCAAAGCCAGCTAAAAAGTCAATATTCAATACCTAAAACTTGAATTGTACTACTTCTTACTGGCTATTACATCAACTTAGAAGCTTCATCTGTGTTCTACTATGGTGCTTTTAGTGTCTCAGCATACCGCAGCACGCGACATAGCTTTGCAGACGATAAGTACAAGTGTTTCAGAGAGAAGAGCGGCCAATGTGACGATCTGGCTTTAAGTCGATTCGATAACAAATGACGAAAACGGACGTATTTCTCAGGTTTTTACTACATTTGAACACTTTTCACATTTTCCCGTGCAACGCGGCTGCTAGTCCTCCTTTCATGCAAAATCTTAATTTCCTAGCTCATGTTCAAGGCACCAAAGAATTGTAAAAAGTCAATAACCAATACCTAAAACTTTAATTGTACTACTTCTTACTGGCTATTACATCAACTTAGAAGCTTCATCTGTGTTCTACTATGGTGCTTTTAGTGTGTCCGCATTCCGCAGCACGCGACATAGCTTTGCAGACGATAAGTACAACTTTTTCAGAGAGAAGAGCGGCCAATGTGACGATCTGCTTTAAGTCGATTCGATAACAAATGACGAAAACGGACGGATTTCTCAGGTTTTTACTACATATGAACACTTTTCACATTCTCCCGTGCAACTCGGCTGCTAGTCCTCCTTACATGCAGAATCTTAAGGTCCTAGCTCATGTCCAAGGCACCAAAGCCAGCTAAAAAGTCAATAATCGATACCTAAAACTTGAATTGTACTACTTCTTACTGGCTATTACATCAACTTAGAAGCTTTATCTGTGTTCTACTATGGTGCTTTTAGTGTCTATACATACCGCAGCACGCGACATAGCTTTGCAGACGATAAGTACAACCGTTTCAGAGAGAAGAGCGGCCAATGTGACGATCTGGCTTTAAGAAGATTCGATAACAAATGACGAAAACGGACGGATTTCTAGGTTTTTACTACATATGAACACTTTTCATATTCTCCCGTGCAACTTCGCTGCTAATCCTCCTTTCTTGCAGAAGCTTAAGGTCCTAGCTTTTGTATAAGGCACCAAAGCCAGCTAAAAAGTCAATAATCGATACCTATAACTTGAATTGTACTACTTCTTACTGGCTATTACATCAACTTAGAAGCTTCATCTGTGTTCTACTATGGTGCTTTTACTGTCTCCGCATACCGCAGCACGCGACATAGCTTTGCAGACGATAAGTACAAGTGTTTCAGAGAGAAGAGCGGCCAATGTGACGATCTGGCTTTAAGTCGATTCGATAACAAATGACGAAAACGGACGTATTTCTCAGGTTTTTACTACATTTGAACACTTTTCACATTTTCCCGTGTAACTCGGCTGCTAGTCCTCCTTTCATGCAGAATCTTAAGGTCCTAGCCCATGTCCAAGGCACCAAAGCCAGCTAAAAAGTCAATAATCGATACCTAAAACTTGAATTGTACTACTTCTTACTGGCTATTACATCAACTTAGAAGCTTCATCTGTGTTCTACTATGGTGCTTTTAGTGCCTCCGCATACCGCAGCACGCCACATAGCTTTGCAAACGATAAGTACAACCGTTTCAGAGAGAAGAGCTCCCAATGTGACGATCTGGCTTTAAGTAGATTCGATAACAAATGACGAAAATGGACGGATTTCTCAGGTTTTTACTACACATGAACACTTTTCACATTCTCCCGTGCAACTCGGCTGCTAGTCCTCCTTTCATGCAAAATCTTAATTTCCTAGCTCATGTTCAAGGCACCAAAGAATTGTAAAAAGTCAATAACCAATACCTAAAACTTTAATTGTACTACTTCTTACTGGCTATTACATCAACTTAGAAGCTTCATCTGTGTTCTACTATGGTGCTTTTAGTGTGTCCGCATTCCGCAGCACGCGACATAGCTTTGCAGACGATAAGTACAACTTTTTCAGAGAGAAGAGCGGCCAATGTGACGATCTGGCTTTAAGTCTATTCGATAACAAATGACGAAAACGGACGGATTTCTCAGGTTTTTACTACATATGAACACTTTTCACATTCTCCCGTGCAACTCGGCTGCTAGTCCTCCTTACATGCAGAATCTTAAGGTCCTAGCTCATGTCCAAGGCACCAAAGCCAGCTAAAAAGTCAGTAATCGATACCTAAAACTTGAATTGTACTACTTCTTACTGGCTATTACATCAACTTAGAAGCTTCATCTGTGTTCTACTATGTTGCTTTTAGTGTCTCCGCATACCGCAGCACGCGACATAGCTTTGCAATCGATAAGTACAACCGTTTCAGAGAGAAGAGCGGCCAATGTGACGATCTGGCTTTAGGAAGATTCGATAACAAATGACGGAAACGGACGGATTTCTAGGTTTTTACTACATATGAACACTTTTCATATTCTCCCGTGCAACTTCGCTGCTAATCCTCCTTTCTTGCAGAAGCTTAAGGTCCTAGCTTTTGTATAAGGCACCAAAGCCAGCTAAAAAGTCAATAATCGATACCTATAACTTGAATTGTACTACTTCTTACTGGCTATTACATCAACTTAGAAGCTTCATCTGTGTTCTACTATGGTGCTTTTACTGTCTCCGCATACCGCAGCACGCGACATAGCTTTGCAGACGATAAGTACAAGTGTTTCAGAGAGAAGAGCGGCCAATGTGACGATCTGGCTTTAAGTCGATTCGATAACAAATGACGAAAACGGACGTATTTCTCAGGTTTTTACTACATTTGAACACTTTTCACATTTTCCCGTGTAACTCGGCTGCTAGTCCTCCTTTCATGCAGAATCTTAAGGTCCTAGCCCATGTCCAAGGCACCAAAGCCAGCTAAAAAGTCAATAATCGATACCTAAAACTTGAATTGTACTACTTCTTACTGGCTATTACATCAACTTAGAAGCTTCATCTGTGTTCTACTATGGTGCTTTTAGTGTGTCCGCATTCCGCAGCACGCGACATAGCTTTGCAGACGATAAGTACAACTTTTTCAGAGAGAAGAGCGGCCAATGTGACGATCTGCTTTAAGTCGATTCGATAACAAATGACGAAAACGGACGGATTTCTCAGGTTTTTACTACATATGAACACTTTTCACATTCTCCCGTGCAACTCGGCTGCTAGTCCTCCTTACATGCAGAATCTTAAGGTCCTAGCTCATGTCCAAGGCACCAAAGCCAGCTAAAAAGTCAATAATCGATACCTAAAACTTGAATTTTACTACTTCTTACTGGCTATTACATCAACTTAGAAGCTTTATCTGTGTTCTACTATGGTGCTTTTAGTGTCTATACATACCGCAGCACGCGACATAGCTTTGCAGACGATAAGTACAACCGTTTCAGAGAGAAGAGCGGCCAATGTGACGATCTGGCTTTAAGAAGATTCGATAACAAATGACGAAAACGGACGGATTTCTAGGTTTTTACTACATATGAACACTTTTCATATTCTCCCGTGCAACTTCGCTGCTAATCCTCCTTTCTTGCAGAAGCTTAAGGTCCTAGCTTTTGTATAAGGCACCAAAGCCAGCTAAAAAGTCAATAATCGATACCTATAACTTGAATTGTACTACTTCTTACTGGCTATTACATCAACTTAGAAGCTTCATCTGTGTTCTACTATGGTGCTTTTACTGTCTCCGCATACCGCAGCACGCGACATAGCTTTGCAGACGATAAGTACAAGTGTTTCAGAGAGAAGAGCGGCCAATGTGACGATCTGGCTTTAAGTCGATTCGATAACAAATGACGAAAACGGACGTATTTCTCAGGTTTTTACTACATTTGAACACTTTTCACATTTTCCCGTGTAACTCGGCTGCTAGTCCTCCTTTCATGCAGAATCTTAAGGTCCTAGCCCATGTCCAAGGCACCAAAGCCAGCTAAAAAGTCAATAATCGATACCTAAAACTTGAATTGTACTACTTCTTACTGGCTATTACATCAACTTAGAAGCTTCATCTGTGTTCTACTATGGTGCCTTTAGTGCCTCCGCATACCGCAGCACGCCACATAGCTTTGCAAACGATAAGTACAACCGTTTCAGAGAGAAGAGCTCCCAATGTGACGATCTGGCTTTAAGTAGATTCGATAACAAATGACGAAAATGGACGGATTTCTCAGGTTTTTACTACACATGAACACTTTTCACATTCTCCCGTGCAACTCGGCTGCTAGTCCTCCTTTCATGCAAAATCTTAATTTCCTAGCTCATGTTCAAGGCACCAAAGAATTGTAAAAAGTCAATAACCAATACCTAAAACTTTAATTGTACTACTTCTTACTGGCTATTACATCAACTTAGAAGCTTCATCTGTGTTCTACTATGGTGCTTTTAGTGTGTCCGCATTCCGCAGCACGCGACATAGCTTTGCAGACGATAAGTACAACTTTTTCAGAGAGAAGAGCGGCCAATGTGACGATCTGGCTTTAAGTCTATTCGATAACAAATGACGAAAACGGACGGATTTCTCAGGTTTTTACTACATATGAACACTTTTCACATTCTCCCGTGCAACTCGGCTGCTAGTCCTCCTTACATGCAGAATCTTAAGGTCCTAGCTCATGTCCAAGGCACCAAAGCCAGCTAAAAAGTCAGTAATCGATACCTAAAACTTGAATTGTACTACTTCTTACTGGCTATTACATCAACTTAGAAGCTTCATCTGTGTTCTACTATGTTGCTTTTAGTGTCTCCGCATACCGCAGTACGCGACATAGCTTTGCAATCGATAAGTACAACCGTTTCAGAGAGAAGAGCGGCCAATGTGACGATCTGGCTTTAAGAAGATTCGATAACAAATGACGGAAACGGACGGATTTCTAGGTTTTTACTACATATGAACACTTTTCATATTCTCCCGTGCAACTCCGCTGCTAATCCTCCTTTCATGCAGAAGCTTAAGGTCCTAGCTCTTGTATAAGGCACCAAAGCCAGCTAAAAAGTCAATAATCGATACCTATAACTTGAATTGTACTACATCTTACTGGCTATTACATCAACTTAGAAGCTTCATCTGTGTTCTACTATGGTGCTTTTACTGTCTCCGCATACCGCAGCACGCGACATAGCTTTGCAGACGATAAGTACAACCGTTTCAGAGAGAAGAGCGGCCAATGTGACGATCTGGCTTTAAGTAGATTCGATAACAAATGACGCAAACGGACGGATGTCTCAGGTTTTTACTACATATGAACATTTTTCACATTCTCCCGTGAAACTCGGCTGCTAGTCCTCCTTTCATGCAGAATCTTAAGGTCCTAGCTCATGTCCAAGGTACCATAGCCAGTTGAAAAGTCAATATTCTAAACCTAAAACTTGAATTGTACTACTTCTTACTGGCTATTACATCAACATATAAGCTTCATCTGTGTTCTAGTATGGCGATTTTAGTGTCTCCGCATACCCCAGCACGCGACATAGCTTTGCAGACGATAAGTACAAGCGTTTCAGAGAGAAGAGCGGACAATGTGACGATCTGGCTTTAAGTCGATTCGATAACAAATGACGAAAACGGACGGATTTCTAGGTTTTTACTACATATGAACACTTTTCATATTCTCCCGTGCAACTCCGGTGCTAATCCTCCTTTCATGTAGAATCATAAGGTCCTAGCTCATGTCCAAGGCACCAAAGCCAGCTAAAAAGTCAATAATCGATACCTAAACTTGAATTGTACTACTTCTTCCTGGCTGTTACATCAACTTAGAAGCTTCATCTGTGTTCTACTATGGTGCTTTTAGTGTCTCAGCATACCGCAGCACGCGACATAGCTTTGCAGACGATAAGTACAACCGTTTCAGAGAGAAGAGCGGCCAATGTGGCGATCTGGCTTTAAGTCGGATCGATAACAAATGACGAAAACGGACCGATTTCTCAGGTTTTCACTACATATGAACACTATTCACATTCTCCCGTGCAACTTGGCTGCTCGTCCTCCTTTCATGCAGAATCGTACGGTCCTAGCTCATGTCCAAGGCACCAAAGCCAGCCAAAAAGTCAATATTCAATACCTAAAACTTGAATTGTACTACTTCTTACTGGCTATTACATCAACTTAGAAGCTTCATCTGTGATCTACTATAGTCCTTTTAGTGTCTCAGCATACTGCAGCACGCGACATAGCTTTGCAGACGATAAGTACAACCGTTTCAGAGAGAAGAGCCCCCAATGTGACGATCTGGCTTTAAGTAGATTCGATAACAAATGACGAAAACGGACTGATTTCTCAGGTTTTTACTACATATGAACACTTTTCACATTCTCCCGTGCAACTCGCCTGCTAGTCCTCCTTCATGCAAAATTTTAATTTCCTAGCTCATGTCCAAGTCACCAAAGAAGGGTAAAAAGTCAATAATCGATGATTAAAACTTGAATTGTACTACTTCTTACTGGCTATTACATCAACTTAGAAGCTTCATCTGTGTTCTACTATGGTGCTTTTAGTGTCTCCGCATACCGCAGCACGCGACATAGCTTTGCAGACGATAAGTACAAGCGTTTCAGAGAGAAGAGCGGCCAATGTGACGATCTGGCTTTACGTCGATTCGATAACAAATGACGAAAGCGGACGGATTTCTCAGGTTTTTACTACATATGAACACTTTTCACATTCTCCCGTGCAAATCGGCTGCTAGTCCTCCTTTCATGCAGAATCATAAGGTCCTAGCTCATGTCCAAGGCAACAAGCCAGCTAAAAAGTCAATAATCGATACCTAAAACTTGAATTGTACTAATTCTTACTGGCTATTACATCAACTTAAAAGCTTTATCTGTGTTCTACTATGGTGCTTTTAGTGTCTCCGCATACCGCAGCACGCGACATAGCTTTGCAGACGATAAGTACAACCGTTTCAGAGAGAAGAGCGGCCAATGTGACGATCTGGCTTGAAGAAGATTCGATAACAAATGACGAAAACGGACGGATTTCTAGGTTTTTACTACATATGAACACTTTTCATATTCTCCCGTGCAACTCCGCTGCTAATCCTCCTTTCATGCAGAAGCTTAAGGTCCTAGCTCATGTCCAAGGCACAAAAGCCAGCTAAAAAGTCAATAATCGATACCTAAAACTTGAATTGTACTACTTCTTACTGGCTATTACATCAACTTAGAAGCTTCATCTGTGTTCTACTATGGTGATTTTAGTGTCTCCGCATACCCCAGGACGCGACTTAGCTTTGCAGACAATAAGTACAACCGTTTCAGAGAGAAGAGCGGCCAATGAGACGATCTGGCTTTAATTTGATTCGATAACAAGTGACGAAAACGGACCGATTTCTCAGGTTTTTACTACATATGAACACTTTTCACATTCTCCCGTGCAACTTGGCTCCTCGTCCTCCTTTCATGCAGAATCTTAAGGTCCAAGCTCATGTCCAAGGCAACAAAGCCAGCTAAAAAGTCAATAATCGATACCTAAAACTTGAATTGTACTACTTCTTACTGGCTATTACATCAACTTAGAAGCTTCATCTGTGTTCTACTATGGTGCTTGTAGTGTCTCCGCATACCGCAGCACGCGACATAGCTTAGCAGACGATAAGTACAACCGTTTCAGGGAGAAGAGCGGCCAATGTGACGATCTGGCTTGAAGCCGATTCGATAACAAATGACGAAAACGGACGTATTTCTCAGGTTTTTACTACATTTGAACACTTTTCACATTTTCCCGTGTAACTCGGCTGCTAGTCCTCCTTTCATGCAGAATCCTAAGGTCCTAGCCCATGTCCAAGGCACCAAAGCCAGCTAAAAAGTCAATAATCGATACCTAAAACTTGAATTGTACTACTTCTTACTGGCTATTACATCAACTTAGAAGCTTCATCTGTGTTCTACTATGGTGCTTTTAGTGCCTCCGCATACCGCAGCACGCCACATAGCTTTGCAAACGATAAGTACAACCGTTTCAGAGAGAAGAGCCCCCAATGTGACGATCTGGCTTTAAGTAAATTCGATAACAAATGACGAAAATGGACGGATTTCTCAGGTTTTTACTACATATGAACACTTTTCACATTCTCCCGTGCAACTCGGCTGCTAGTACTCCTTTCATGCAAAATCTTAATTTCCTAGCTCATGTTCAAGGCACCAAAGAATTGTAAAAAGTCAATAACCAATACCTAAAACTTTAATTGTACTACTTCTTACTGGCTATTACATCAACTTAGAAGCTTCATCTGTGTTCTACTATGGTGCTTTTAGTGTGTCCGCATTCCGCAGCACGCGACATAGCTTTGCAGACGATAAGTACAACTTTTTCAGAGAGAAGAGCGGCCAATGTGACGATCTGGCTTTAAGTCTATTCGATAACAAATGACGAAAACGGACGGATTTCTCAGGTTTTTACTACATATGAACACTTCTCACATTCTCCCGTGCAACTCGGCTGCTAGTCCTCCTTACATGCAGAGTCTTAAGGTCCTAGCTCATGTCCAAGGCACCAAAGCCAGCTAAAAAGTCAGTAATCGATACCTAAAACTTGAATTGTACTACTTCTTACTGGCTATTACATCAACTTAGAAGCTTCATCTGTGTTCTACTATGTTGCTTTTAGTGTCTCCGCATACCGCAGCACGCGACATAGCTTTGCAATCGATAAGTACAACCGTTTCAGAGAGAAGAGCGGCCAATGTGACGATCTGGCTTTAAGAAGATTCGATAACAAATGACGAAAACGGACGGATTTCTAGGTTTTTACTACATATGAACACTTTTCATATTCTCCCGTGCAACTCCGCTGCTAATCCTCCTTTCATGCAGAAGCTTAAGGTCCTAGCTCTTGTATAAGGCACCAAAGCCAGCTAAAAAGTCAATAATCGATACCTATAACTTGAATTGTACTACTTCTTACTGGCTATTACATCAACTTAGAAGCTTCATCTATGTTCTACTATGGTGCTTTTACTGTCTCCGCATACCGCAGCACGCGACATAGCTTTGCAGACGATAAGTACAACCGTTTCAGAGAGAAGAGCGGCCAATGTGCCGATCTGGCTTTAAGTAGATTCGATAACAAATGACGCAAACGGACGGATGTCTCAGGTTTTTACTACATATGAACATTTTTCACATTCTCCCGTGAAACTCGGCTGCTAGTCCTCCTTTCATGCAGAATCTTAAGGTCCTAGCTCATGTCCAAGGTACCATAGCCAGCTGAAAAGTCAATATTCTAAACCTAAAACTTGAATTGTACTACTTCTTACTGGCTATTACATCAACATATAAGCTTCATCTGTGTTCTAGTATGGCGATTTTAGTGTCTCCGCATACCCCAGCACGCGACATAGCTTTGCAGACGATAAGTACAACCGTTTCAGAGAGAAGAGCGGCCAATGAGACGATCTGCTTTAAGTCGATTCGATAAGAAGTGACGAAAACGGACCGATTTCTCAGGTTTTTACTACATATGAACACTTTTCACATTCTCCCGTGCAACTCGGCTGCTAGTCCTCCTTCATGCAAAATTTTAATTTCCTAGCTCATGTCCAAGGCACCAAAGAAGGGTAAAAAGTCAATAATCATTACCTAAAACTAGAGTTGTACTACTTATTACTGGCTATTACATCAACTTAGAAGCTTCATCTGTGTTCTACTATGGTGCTTTTAGTGTCTCCGCATACCGCAGCACGCGACATAGCTTTGCAGACGATAAGTACAAGCGTTTCAGAGAGAAGAGCGGACAATGTGACGATCTGGCTTTAAGTCGATTCGATAACAAATGACGAAAACGGACGGATTTCTAGGTTTTTACTACATATGAACACTTTTCATATTCTCCCGTGCAACTCCGGTGCTAATCCTCCTTTCATGTAGAATCATAAGGTCCTAGCTCATGTCCAAGGCACCAAAGCCAGCTAAAAAGTCAATAATCGATACCTAAACTTGAATTGTACTACTTCTTCCTGGCTGTTACATCAACTTAGAAGCTTCATCTGTGTTCTACTATGGTGCTTTTAGTGTCTCAGCATACCGCAGCACGCGACATAGCTTTGCAGACGATAAGTACAACCGTTTCAGAGAGAAGAGCGGCCAATGTGGCGATCTGGCTTTAAGTCGGATCGATAACAAATGACGAAAACGGACCGATTTCTCAGGTTTTCACTACATATGAACACTATTCACATTCTCCCGTGCAACTTGGCTGCTCGTCCTCCTTTCATGCAGAATCGTACGGTCCTAGCTCATGTCCAAGGCACCAAAGCCAGCCAAAAAGTCAATATTCAATACCTAAAACTTGAATTGTACTACTTCTTACTGGCTATTACATAAACTTAGAAGCTTCATCTGTGATCTACTATAGTCCTTTTAGTGTCTCAGCATACTGCAGCACGCGACATAGCTTTGCAGACGATAAGTACAACCGTTTCAGAGAGAAGAGCCCCCAATGTGACGATCTGGCTTTAAGTAGATTCGATAACAAATGACGAAAACGGACTGATTTCTCAGGTTTTTACTACATATGAACACTTTTCACATTCTCCCGTGCAACTCGCCTGCTAGTCCTCCTTCATGCAAAATTTTAATTTCCTAGCTCATGTCCAAGTCACCAAAGAAGGGTAAAAAGTCAATAATCGATGATTAAAACTTGAATTGTACTACTTCTTACTGGCTATTACATCAACTTAGAAGCTTCATCTGTGTTCTACTATGGTGCTTTTAGTGTCTCCGCATACCGCAGCACGCGACATAGCTTTGCAGACGATAAGTACAAGCGTTTCAGAGAGAAGAGCGGCCAATGTGACGATCTGGCTTTACGTCGATTCGATAACAAATGACGAAAGCGGACGGATTTCTCAGGTTTTTACTACATATGAACACTTTTCACATTCTCCCGTGCAAATCGGCTGCTAGTCCTCCTTTCATGCAGAATCATAAGGTCCTAGCTCATGTCCAAGGCAACAAGCCAGCTAAAAAGTCAATAATCGATACCTAAAACTTGAATTGTACTAATTCTTACTGGCTATTACATCAACTTAAAAGCTTTATCTGTGTTCTACTATGGTGCTTTTAGTGTCTCCGCATACCGCAGCACGCGACATAGCTTTGCAGACGATAAGTACAACCGTTTCAGAGAGAAGAGCGGCCAATGTGACGATCTGGCTTGAAGAAGATTCGATAACAAATGACGAAAACGGACGGATTTCTAGGTTTTTACTACATATGAACACTTTTCATATTCTCCCGTGCAACTCCGCTGCTAATCCTCCTTTCATGCAGAAGCTTAAGGTCCTAGCTCATGTCCAAGGCACAAAAGCCAGCTAAAAAGTCAATAATCGATACCTAAAACTTGAATTGTACTACTTCTTACTGGCTATTACATCAACTTAGAAGCTTCATCTGTGTTCTACTATGGTGATTTTAGTGTCTCCGCATACCCCAGGACGCGACTTAGCTTTGCAGACAATAAGTACAACCGTTTCAGAGAGAAGAGCGGCCAATGAGACGATCTGGCTTTAATTTGATTCGATAACAAGTGACGAAAACGGACCGATTTCTCAGGTTTTTACTACATATGAACACTTTTCACATTCTCCCGTGCAACTTGGCTCCTCGTCCTCCTTTCATGCAGAATCTTAAGGTCCAAGCTCATGTCCAAGGCAACAAAGCCAGCTAAAAAGTCAATAATCGATACCTAAAACTTGAATTGTACTACTTCTTACTGGCTATTACATCAACTTAGAAGCTTCATCTGTGTTCTACTATGGTGCTTGTAGTGTCTCCGCATACCGCAGCACGCGACATAGCTTAGCAGACGATAAGTACAACCGTTTCAGAGAGAAGAGCGGCCAATGTGACGATCTGGCTTGAAGCCGATTCGATAACAAATGACGAAAACGGACGTATTTCTCAGGTTTTTACTACATTTGAACACTTTTCACATTTTCCCGTGTAACTCGGCTGCTAGTCCTCCTTTCATGCAGAATCCTAAGGTCCTAGCCCATGTCCAAGGCACCAAAGCCAGCTAAAAAGTCAATAATCGATACCTAAAACTTGAATTGTACTACTTCTTACTGGCTATTACATCAACTTAGAAGCTTCATCTGTGTTCTACTATGGTGCTTTTAGTGCCTCCGCATACCGCAGCACGCCACATAGCTTTGCAAACGATAAGTACAACCGTTTCAGAGAGAAGAGCCCCCAATGTGACGATCTGGCTTTAAGTAAATTCGATAACAAATGACGAAAATGGACGGATTTCTCAGGTTTTTACTACATATGAACACTTTTCACATTCTCCCGTGCAACTCGGCTGCTAGTACTCCTTTCATGCAAAATCTTAATTTCCTAGCTCATGTTCAAGGCACCAAAGAATTGTAAAAAGTCAATAACCAATACCTAAAACTTTAATTGTACTACTTCTTACTGGCTATTACATCAACTTAGAAGCTTCATCTGTGTTCTACTATGGTGCTTTTAGTGTGTCCGCATTCCGCAGCACGCGACATAGCTTTGCAGACGATAAGTACAACTTTTTCAGAGAGAAGAGCGGCCAATGTGACGATCTGGCTTTAAGTCTATTCGATAACAAATGACGAAAACGGACGGATTTCTCAGGTTTTTACTACATATGAACACTTCTCACATTCTCCCGTGCAACTCGGCTGCTAGTCCTCCTTACATGCAGAGTCTTAAGGTCCTAGCTCATGTCCAAGGCACCAAAGCCAGCTAAAAAGTCAGTAATCGATACCTAAAACTTGAATTGTACTACTTCTTACTGGCTATTACATCAACTTAGAAGCTTCATCTGTGTTCTACTATGTTGCTTTTAGTGTCTCCGCATACCGCAGCACGCGACATAGCTTTGCAATCGATAAGTACAACCGTTTCAGAGAGAAGAGCGGCCAATGTGACGATCTGGCTTTAAGAAGATTCGATAACAAATGACGAAAACGGACGGATTCCTAGGTTTTTACTACATATGAACACTTTTCATATTCTCCCGTGCAACTCCGCTGCTAATCCTCCTTTCATGCAGAAGCTTAAGGTCCTAGCTCTTGTATAAGGCACCAAAGCCAGCTAAAAAGTCAATAATCGATACCTATAACTTGAATTGTACTACTTCTTACTGGCTATTACATCAACTTAGAAGCTTCATCTATGTTCTACTATGGTGCTTTTACTGTCTCCGCATACCGCAGCACGCGACATAGCTTTGCAGACGATAAGTACAACCGTTTCAGAGAGAAGAGCGGCCAATGTGACGATCTGGCTTTAAGTAGATTCGATAACAAATGACGCAAACGGACGGATGTCTCAGGTTTTTACTACATATGAACATTTTTCACATTCTCCCGTGAAACTCGGCTGCTAGTCCTCCTTTCATGCAGAATCTTAAGGTCCTAGCTCATGTCCAAGGTACCATAGCCAGCTGAAAAGTCAATATTCTAAACCTAAAACTTGAATTGTACTACTTCTTACTGGCTATTACATCAACATATAAGCTTCATCTGTGTTCTACTATGGCGATTTTAGTGTCTCCGCATACCCCAGCACGCGACATAGCTTTGCAGGCGATAAGTACAACCGTTTCAGAGAGAAGAGCGGCCAATGAGACGATCTGCTTTAAGTCGATTCGATAAGAAGTGACGAAATGGACCGATTTCTCAGGTTTTTACTACATATGAACACTTTTCACATTCTCCCGTGCAACTCGGCTGCTAGTCCTCCTTCATGCAAAATTTTAATTTCCTAGCTCATGTCCAAGGCACCAAAGAAGGGTAAAAATTCAATAATCATTACCTAAAACTAGAGTTGTACTACTTATTACTGGCTATTACATCAACTTAGAAGCTTCATCTGTGTTCTACTATGGTGCTTTTAGTGTCTCCGCATACCGCAGCACGCGACATAGCTTTGCAGACGATAAGTACAAGCGTTTCAGAGAGAAGAGCGGCCAATGTGACGATCTGGCTTTACGTCGATTCGATAACAAATAACGAAAGCGGACGGATTTCTCAGGTTTTTACTACATATGAACACTTTTCACATTCTCCCGTGCAAATCGGCTGCTAGTCCTCCTTTCATGCAGAATCATAAGGTCCTAGCTCATGTCCAAGGCAACAAGCCAGCTAAAAAGTCAATAATCGATACCTAAAACTTGAATTGTACTACTTCTTACTGGCTATTACATCAACTTAGAAGCTTCATCTGTGTTCTACTATGGTGATTTTAGTGTCTCCGCATACCCCAGCACGCGACTTAGCTTTGCAGACAATAAGTACAACCGTTTCAGAGAGAAGAGCGGCCAATGAGACGATCTGGCTTTAATTTGATTCGATAACAAGTGACGAAAACGGACCGATTTCTGAGGTTTTTACTACATATGAACACTTTTCACATTCTCCCGTGCAACTTGGCTCCTCGTCCTCCTTTCATGCAGAATCTTAAGGTCCAAGCTCATGTCCAAGGCAACAAAGCCAGCTAAAAAGTCAATAATCGATACCTAAAACTTGAATTGTACTACTTCTTACTGGCTATTACATCAACTTAGAAGCTTCATCTGTGTTCTACTATGGTGCTTGTAGTGTCTCCGCATACCGCAGCACGCGACATAGCTTTGCAGACGATAAGTACAACCCTTTCAGAGAGAAGAGCGGCCAATGTGACGATCTGGCTTGAAGCCGATTCGATAACAAATGACGAAAACGGACGTATTTCCCAGGTTTTTACTACATTTGAACACTTTTCACATTTTCCCGTGTAACTCGGCTGCTAGTCCTCCTTTCATGCAGAATCTTAAGGTCCTAGCCCATGTCCAAGGCACCAAAGCCAGCTAAAAAGTCAATAATCGATACCTAAAACTTGAATTGTACTACTTCTTACTGGCTATTACATCAACTTAGAAGCTTCATCTGTGTTCTACTATGGTGCTTTTAGTGCCTCCGCATACCGCAGCACGCCACATAGCTTTGCAAACGATAAGTACAACCGTTTCAGAGAGAAGAGCCCCCAATGTGACGATCTGGCTTTAAGTAGATTCGATAACAAATGACGAAAATGGACGGATTTCTCAGGTTTTTACTACATATGAACACTTTTCACATTCTCCCGTGCAACTCGGCTGCTAGTCCTCCTTTCATGCAAAATCTTAATTTCCTAGCTCATGTTCAAGGCACCAAAGAATTGTAAAAAGTCAATAACCAATACCTAAAACTTTAATTGTACTACTTCTTACTGGCTATTACATCAACTTAGAAGCTTCATCTGTGTTCTACTATGGTGCTTTTAGTGTGTCCGCATTCCGCAGCACGCGACATAGCTTTGCAGACGATAAGTACAACTTTTTCAGAGAGAAGAGCGGCCAATGTGACGATCTGGCTTTAAGTCTATTCGATAACAAATGACGAAAACGGACGGATTTCTCAGGTTTTTACTACATATGAACACTTTTCACATTCTCCCGTGCAACTCGGCTGCTAGTCCTCCTTACATGCAGAATCTTAAGGTCCTAGCTCATGTCCAAGGCACCAAAGCCAGCTAAAAAGTCAGTAATCGATACCTAAAACTTGAATTGTACTACTTCTTACTGGCTATTACATCAACTTAGAAGCTTCATCTGTGTTCTACTATGTTGCTTTTAGTGTCTCCGCATACCGCAGCACGCGACATAGCTTTGCAATCGATAAGTACAACCGTTTCAGAGAGAAGGGCGGCCAATGTGACGATCTGGCTTTAAGAAGATTCGATAACAAATGACGAAAACGGACGGATTTCTAGGTTTTTACTACATATGAACACTTTTCATATTCTCCCGTGCAACTCCGCTGCTAATCCTCCTTTCATGCAGAAGCTTAAGGTCCTAGCTCTTGTATAAGGCACCAAAGCCAGCTAAAAAGTCAATAATCGATACCTATAACTTGAATTGTACTACTTCTTACTGGCTATTACATCAACTTAGAAGCTTCATCTGTGTTCTACTATGGTGCTTTTACTGTCTCCGCATACCGCAGCACGCGACATAGCTTTGCAGACGATAAGTACAACCGTTTCAGAGAGAAGAGCGGCCAATGAGACGATCTGCTTTAAGTCGATTCGATAAGAAGTGACGAAAACGGACCGATTTCTCAGGTTTTTACTACATATGAACACTTTTCACATTCTCCCGTGCAACTCGGCTGCTAGTCCTCCTTCATGCAAAATTTTAATTTCCTAGCTCATGTCCAAGGCACCAAAGAAGGGTAAAAAGTCAATAATCCTTACCTAAAACTAGAGTTGTACTACTTATTACTGGCTATTACATCAACTTAGAAGCTTCATCTGTGTTCTACTATGGTGCTTTTAGTGTCTCCGCATACCGCAGCACGCGACATAGCTTTGCAGACGATAAGTACAAGCGTTTCAGAGAGAAGAGCGGACAATGTGACGATCTGGCTTTAAGTCGATTCGATAACAAATGACGAAAACGGACGGATTTCTAGGTTTTTACTACATATGAACACTTTTCATATTCTCCCGTGCAACTCCGGTGCTAATCCTCCTTTCATGTAGAATCATAAGGTCCTAGCTCATGTCCAAGGCACCAAAGCCAGCTAAAAAGTCAATAATCGATACCTAAACTTGAATTGTACTACTTCTTCCTGGCTGTTACATCAACTTAGAAGCTTCATCTGTGTTCTACTATGGTGCTTTTAGTGTCTCAGCATACCGCAGCACGCGACATAGCTTTGCAGACGATAAGTACAACCGTTTCAGAGAGAAGAGCGGCCAATGTGACGATCTGGCTTTAAGTCGGATCGATAACAAATGACGAAAACGGACCGATTTCTCAGGTTTTCACTACATATGAACACTATTCACATTCTCCCGTGCAACTTGGCTGCTCGTCCTCCTTTCATGCAGAATCGTACGGTCCTAGCTCATGTCCAAGGCACCAAAGCCAGCCAAAAAGTCAATATTCAATACCTAAAACTTGAATTGTACTACTTCTTACTGGCTATTACATCAACTTAGAAGCTTCATCTGTGATCTACTATAGTGCTTTTAGTGTCTCAGCATACTGCAGCACGCGACATAGCTTTGCAGACGATAAGTACAACCGTTTCAGAGAGAAGAGCCCCCAATGTGACGATCTGGCTTTAAGTAGATTCGATAACAAATGACGAAAACGGACTGATTTCTCAGGTTTTTACTACATATGAACACTTTTCACATTCTCCCGTGCAACTCGGCTGCTAGTCCTCCTTCATGCAAAATTTTAATTTCCTAGCTCATGTCCAAGTCACCAAAGAAGGGTAAAAAGTCAATAATCGATGATTAAAACTTGAATTGTACTACTTCTTACTGGCTATTACATCAACTTAGAAGCTTCATCTGTGTTCTACTATGGTGCTTTTAGTGTCTCCGCATACCGCAGCACGCGACATAGCTTTGCAGACGATAAGTACAAGCGTTTCAGAGAGAAGAGCGGCCAATGTGACGATCTGGCTTTACGTCGATTCGATAACAAATGACGAAAGCGGACGGATTTCTCAGGTTTTTACTACATATGAACACTTTTCACATTCTCCCGTGCAAATCGGCTGCTAGTCCTCCTTTCATGCAGAATCATAAGGTCCTAGCTCATGTCCAAGGCAACAAGCCAGCTAAAAAGTCAATAATCGATACCTAAAACTTGAATTGTACTAATTCTTACTGGCTATTACATCAACTTAAAAGCTTTATCTGTGTTCTACTATGGTGCTTTTAGTGTCTCCGCATACCGCAGCACGCGACATAGCTTTGCAGACGATAAGTACAACCGTTTCAGAGAGAAGAGCGGCCAATGTGACGATCTGGCTTGAAGAAGATTCGATAACAAATGACGAAAACGGACGGATTTCTAGGTTTTTACTACATATGAACACTTTTCATATTCTCCCGTGCAACTCCGCTGCTAATCCTCCTTTCATGCAGAAGCTTAAGGTCCTAGCTCATGTCCAAGGTACCAAAGCCAGCTAAAAAGTCAATAATCGATACCTAAAACTTGAATTGTACTACTTCTTACTGGCTATTACATCAACTTAGAAGCTTCATCTGTGTTCTACTATGGTGATTTTAGTGTCTCCGCATACCCCAGCACGCGACTTAGCTTTGCAGACAATAAGTACAACCGTTTCAGAGAGAAGAGCGGCCAATGAGACGATCTGGCTTTAATTTGATTCGATAACAAGTGACGAAAACGGACCGATTTCTCAGGTTTTTACTACATATGAACACTTTTCACATTCTCCCGTGCAACTTGGCTCCTCGTCCTCCTTTCATGCAGAATCTTAAGGTCCAAGCTCATGTCCAAGGCAACAAAGCCAGCTAAAAAGTCAATAATCGATACCTAAAACTTGAATTGTACTACTTCTTACTGGCTATTACATCAACTTAGAAGCTTCATCTGTGTTCTACTATGGTGCTTGTAGTGTCTCCGCATACCGCAGCACGCGACATAGCTTTGCAGACGATAAGTACAACCGTTTCAGAGAGAAGAGCGGCCAATGTGACGATCTGGCTTGAAGCCGATTCGATAACAAATGACGAAAACGGACCGATTTCTCAGTTTTTTACTACATATGAACACTTTTCACATTCCCTCGTGCAAATCGGCTGCTAGCCCTCCTTTCATGCAGAATCATAAGGTCCTAGCTCATGTCCAAGGCACCAAAGCCAGCTAAAAAGTCAATAATCGATACCTGAAACTTGAATTGTACTATTTCGTACTGGCTATTACATCAACTTAGAAGCTTAATCTGTGTTCTACTATGTTGCTTTTAGTGTCTCCGCATACCGCAGCACGCGACATAGCTTTGCAATCGATAAGTACAAGCGTTTCAGAGAGAAGAGCGGCCAATGTGACGATCTGGCTTTAAGAAGATTCGATAACAAATGACGAAAACGGACGGATTTCTAGGTTTTTACTACATATGAACACTTTTCATATTCTCCCGTGCAACTCCGCTGCTAATCCTCCTTTCATGCAGAAGCTTAAGGTCCTAGCTCTTGTATAAGGCACCAAAGCCAGCTAAAAAGTCAATAATCGATACCTATAACTTGAATTGTACTACTTCTTACTGGCTATTACATCAACTTAGAAGCTTCATCTGTGTTCTACTATGGTGCTTTTACTGTCTCCGCATACCGCAGCACGCGACATAGCTTTGCAGACGATAAGTACAACCGTTTCAGAGAGAAGAGCGGCCAATGTGACGATCTGGCTTTAAGTAGATTCGATAACAAATGACGTAAACGGACGGATGTCTCAGGTTTTTACTACATATGAACATTTTTCACATTCTCCCGTGAAACTCGGCTGCTAGTCCTCCTTTCATGCAGAATCTTAAGGTCCTAGCTCATGTCCAAGGTACCATAGCCAGCTGAAAAGTCAATATTCTAAACCTAAAACTTGAATTGTACTACTTCTTACTGGCTATTACATCAACTTATAAGCTTCATCTGTGTTCTACTATGGCGATTTTAGTGTCTCCGCATACCCCAGCACGCGACATAGCTTTGCAGACGATAAGTACAACCGTTTCAGAGAGAAGAGCGGCCAATGAGACGATCTGCTTTAAGTCGATTCGATAAGAAGTGACGAAAACGGACCGATTTCTCAGGTTTTTACTACATATGAACACTTTTCACATTCTCCCGTGCAACTTGGCTCCTCGTCCTCCTTTCATGCAGAATCTTAAGGTCCTAGATCATGTCCAAGGCACCAAAGCCAGCAAAAAAGTCAATGTTCAATACCTAAAACTTGAATTGTACTAATTCTTACTGGCTATTACATCAACTTAAAAGCTTTATCTGTGTTCTACTATGGTGCTTTTAGTGTCTCCGCATACCGCAGCACGCGACATTGCTTTGCAGACGATAAGTACAACCGTTTCAGAGAGAAGAGCGGCCAATGTGACGATCTGGCTTGAAGAAGATTCGATAACAAATGACGATAACGGACGGATTTCTAGGTTTTTACTACATATGAACACTTTTCACATTCTCCCGTGCAACTCGGCTGCTAGTCCTCCTTCATGCAAAATTTTAATTTCCTAGCTCATGTCCAAGGCACCAAAGAAGGGTAAAAAGTCAATAATCATTACCTAAAACTAGAGTTGTACTACTTATTACTGGCTATTACATCTACTTAGAAGCTTCATCTGTGTTCTACTATGGTGCTTTTAGTGTCTCCGCATACCGCAGCACGCGACATAGCTTTGCAGACGATAAGTACAAGCGTTTCAGAGAGAAGAGCGGACAATGTGACGATCTGGCTTTAAGTCGATTCGATAACAAATGACGAAAACGGACGGATTTCTAGGTTTTTACTACATATGAACACTTTTCATATTCTCCCATGCAACTCCGGTTCTAATCCTCCTTTCATGTAGAATCATAAGGTCCTAGCTTATGTCCAAGGCACCAAAGCCAGCTAAAAAGTCAATATTCAATACCTAAAACTTGAATTGTACTACTTCTTACTGGCTATTACATCAACTTAGAAGCTTCATCTGTGATCTACTATAGATCTTTTAGTGTCTCAGCATACTGCAGCACGCGACATAGCTTTGCAGACGATAAGTACAACCGTTTCAGAGAGAAGAGCCCCCAATGTGACGATCTGGCTTTAAGTAGATTCGATAACAAATGACGAAAACGGACTGATTTCTCAGGTTTTTACTACATATGAACACTTTTCACATTCTCCCGTGCAACTCGGCTGCTAGTCCTCCTTCATGCAAAATTTTAATTTCCTAGCTCATGTCCAAGTCACCAAAGAAGGGTAAAAAGTCAATAATCATTACCTAAAACTGGACTTGTACTACTTCTTACTGGCTATTACATCAACTTAGAAGCTTCATCTGTGTTCTACTATGGTGCTTTTAGTGTCTCCGCATACCGCAGCACGCGACATAGCTTTGCAGACGATAAGTACAAGCGTTTCAGAGAGAAGAGCGGCCAATGCGACGATCTGGCTTTACGTCGATTCGATAACAAATGACGAAAGCGGACGGATTTCTCAGGTTTTTTCTACATATGAACACTTTTCACATTCTCCCGTGCAAATCGGCTGCTAGTCCTCCTTTCATGCAGAATCATAAGGTCCTAGCTCATGTCCAAGGCAACAAGCCAGCTAAAAAGTCAATAATCGATACCTAAAACTTGAATTGTACTACTTCTTACTGGCTATTACATCAACTTAGAAGCTTCATCTGTGTTCTACTATGGTGCTTTTAGTGTCTCCGCATACCGCAGCACGCGACATAGCTTTGCAGACGATAAGTACAACCGTTTCAGAGAGAAGAGCGGCCAATGAGACGATCTGGCTTTAAGTCGATTCGATAACAAGTGACGAAAACGGACCGATTTCTCAGGTTTTTACTACATATGAACACTTTTCACATTCTCCCGTGCAACTTGGCTCCTCGTCCTCCTTTCATGCAGAATCTTAAGGTCCAAGCTCATGTCCAAGGCAACAAAGCCAGCTAAAAAGTCAATAATCGATACCTAAAACTTGAATTGTACTACTTCTTACTGGCTATTACATCAACTTAGAAGCTTCATCTGTGTTCTACTATGGTGCTTGTAGTGTCTCCGCATACCGCAGCACGCGACATAGCTTTGCAGACGATAAGTACAACCGTTTCAGAGAGAAGAGCGGCCAATGTGACGATCTGGCTTGAAGCCGATTCGATAACAAATGACGAAAACGGACCGATTTCTCAGTTTTTTACTACATATGAACACGTTTCACATTCCCTCGTGCAAATCGGCTGCTAGCCCTCCTTTCATGCAGAATCATAAGGTCCTAGCTCATGTCCAAGGCACCAAAGCCAGCTAAAAAGTCAATAATCGATACCTGAAACTTGAATTGTACTATTTCTTACTGGCTATTACATCAACTTAGAAGCTTCATCTGTGTTCTACTATGTTGCTTTTAGTGTCTCCGCATACCGCAGCACGCGACATAGCTTTGCAATCGATAAGTACAACCGTTTCAGAGAGAAGAGTGGCCAATGTGACGATCTGGCTTTAAGTCGATTCGATAACAAATGACGAAAACGGACGGATTACTAGGTTTTTACTACATATGAACACTTTTCATATTCTCCCGTGCAACTCCGCTGCTAATCCTCCTTTCATGCAGAATCTTAAGGTCCTAGCTCATGTCCAAGGCACCAAAGCCAGCTAAAAGTCAATAATCGATACCTAAAACTTGAATTGTACTACTTCTTACTGGCTATTAGATCAACTTAGAAGCTTCATCTGTGTTCTACTATGGAGCTTTTACTGTCTCCGCATACCGCAGCACGCGACATAGCTTTGCAGACGATAAGTACAACCGTTTCAGAGAGAAGAGCGGCCAAAGTGACGATCTGGCTTTAAGTAGATTCGATAACAAATGACGTAAACGAAAGGATGTCTCAGGTTTTTACTACATACTAACATTTTTCACATTCTCCCGTGCAACTCGGCTGCTAGTCCTCCTTTCATGCAGAATCTTAAGGACCTAGCTCATGTCCAAGCTACCAAAGCCAGCTAAAAAGTCAATAATCGATACCTAAAACTTTAATTGTACTACTTCTTACTGGCTATTACATCAACTTAGAAGCTTCATCTGTGTTCTACTATGGTGCTTTTAGTGTCTCCGCATACCGCAGCACGCGACATAGCTTTGCAATCGATAAGTACAACCGGTTCAGAGAGAAGAGCGGCCAATATGACGATCTAGCTTTAAGTCGATTCGATAACAAATGACGAAAACGGACGGATTTCTCAGGTTTTTACTACATATGAACACTTTTCACATTCTCCTGTGCAAATCGGCTGCTAGTCCTCCTTCCATGCAGAATCTTAAGGTCCTAGCTCATGTCGAAGGCACCAAAGCCAGCTAAAAAGTCAATAATCGATACCTAAAACTTGAATTGTACTACTCCTTACAGGCTATTCCATCAAGTTAGAAGCTTCATCTGTGTTCTACTATGGTGCTTTTAGTGTCTCCGCATACCGCATCACGCGACATTAATTTGCAGACGATAAGTACAACCGATTCAGAGAGAAGAGCGTCCAATGTGACGATCTGGCTTCAAGTTGATTCGATAACAAATGACGAAATCGGACGGATTTCTCAGGTTTTTACTACATATGAACACTTTTCACATTCTCCCATGCAATTCGGCTGCTAGTCCTCCTTTCATGCAGAATCTTAAGGACATAGATCATGACCAAGGCACCAAAGCCAGCTAAAAAGTCAATTATCGATACCTAAAACTTGAATTGTACTACTTCTTACTGGCTATTACATCAACTTAGAAGCTTCATCTGTGTTCTACTATGGTGCTTTTAGTGTCTCCGCATTCCGCAGCACGCGACATAGCTTTGCAGTCGATAAGTACAAGCGTTTCAGAGAGAGGAGCGGCCAATGTGACGATCTGGCTTTAAGTCAGTTCGATAACAAATGACGAAAACGGACGTATTTCTCAGGCTTTTACTACATTTGTACACTTTTAACATTTTCCCGTGCAACTCGGTTGCTAGTCCTCCTTTCATGCTGAATCTTAAGGTCCTAGGTCATGTCCAATTCACCAAAGCCAGCTAAAACGTCAATAATCGATACCTAAAACTTGAATTGTACTACTTCTTCCTGGCTATTACATCAACTTAGAAGCTTCATCTGTGTTCTACTATGGTGCTTTTAGTGTCTCAGAATACCGCAGCACGCGACATAGCTTTGCAGACGATAAGTACAACCGTTTCAGAGAGAAGAGCGGCCAATGTGACGATCTGGCTTTAAGTCGATTCGATAACAAATGACGAAAACGGACGGATTTCTAGGTTTTTACTACATATGAGCACTTTTCATATTCTCCCGTGCAACTCCGCTGCTAATTTCCTTTCACGCAGAATCTTAAGGTCCTAGCTCATGTCCAAGGCACCAAAGCCAGCTAAAAAGTCAATAATCGATACCTAAAACTTGAATTTTACTACTTCTTACTGCCTATTACATCAACTTAGAAGCTACATCTGTGTTCTACAATGGTGCTTTTCGTGTCTCCGCATACCGCAGCACGCGACATAGCTTTGCAATCTATAAGTACAACCGTTTCAGAGAGAGGAGCGGCCAATGTGACGATCTGGCTTTACGTCGATTCGATAACAAATGACGAAAACGGACGGATTTCTCAGGTTTTTACTACATATGAACACTTTTCACATTCTCCCGTGCAAATTGGCAGCTAGTCCTCCTTTCATGCAGAATGTTAAGGTCCTGGCTCATGTCCAAGGCACCAAGCCAGCTATAAAGTCAATAATCGATACCTAAAACTTGAATTGTACTACTTCTTACTGGCTATTACATCAACTTAGAAGCTTTATCTGTGTTGTACTATGGTGCTTTTAGTGTCTCAGAATACCGCAGCACGCGACATAGCTTTGCAGACGATAAGTACAAGCGTTTCAGAGAGAAGAGCGGCCAATGTGACGATCTGGCTTTAAGTCGATTCGATTACAAATGATGAAAACGGACGGATTTCTAGGTTTTTACTACATATGAGCACTTTTCATATTCTCCCGTGCAACTCCGCTGCTAATTTCCTTTCATGCAGAATCTTAAGGTCCTAACTCATGTCCAACGCACCAAAGACATCTAAAAAGTCAATAATCGATACCTATAACTTGAATTTTAATACTTCTTAATGGCTATTACATCAACGTAGAAGCTACATCTGTTTTCTACTATGGTGCTTTTACTGTCACCGCATTCCGCAGCACGCGACATAGCTTTGCACACGATAAGTACAACCGTTTCAGAGAGAAGAGCGCCCAATGTGACGATCTGGCTTTAAGTCTATTCGATAACAAATGACGAAAACGGACGGATGTCTCCGGTTTTTACTACATATGAACACTTTTCACATTCTCCCGTGCAACTGCGCTGCTAATCCTCCATTCATGCAGAATCTTAAGGTCCTAGCTCATGTCCAAGGCACCAAAGTCAGCTAAAAAGTCAATAATCAATACCTAAAACTTGAATTGTACTACTTCTTCCTGGCTATTACATCAACTTAGAAGCTTCATCTGTGTTCTACTATGGTGCTTTTAGTGTCTCAGCATACCGCAGCACGCGACATAGCTTTGCAGACGAGAAGTACAACCGTTTCAGAGAGAAGAGCGGCCAATGTGACGATCTGGGTTTAAGTCGATTCGATAACAAATGACGAAAACGGACGGATGTCTCAGGTTTTTACTACATATGAACACTATTCACATTCTCCCGTGCAACTCGGCTGCTAGTCCTCCTTTCATGCAGAATCTTAAGGTCCTAGCTCATGTCCAAAGTACCAAAGCCAGTTAAAAAGTCAATAATCGATACCAAAAACTTGAATTACTTGGATTACTTCTTACTGGCTATTACATTAACTTAGAAGCCTCATCTGTTTTCTACTATGGTGATTTTAGTGTCTCCGCATACCGCAGCACGCGACATAGCTTTGCAGACGATAAGTACAACCGATTCAGAGAGGAGAGCGGCCAATGTGACGATCTGGCTTTAAGTCGGTTCGATAACAAATGACGAAAACGGACGGATGTCTCAGGTTTTTACTACATATGAACACTTTTCATATTCTCCCGTGTAACTCCGCTGCTAATCCTCCTTTCATGCAGAATCTTAAGGTCCTAGCTCATGTCCAAGGCACCAAAGCCAGCTAAAAAGTCAATAATCGATAGCTAAAACTTGAATTGTACTACTTCTTACTGGCTATTACATCAACTTAGAAGCCTCATCTGTGTTCTACTATGGTGATTTTAGTGTCTCCGCATGCCGCAGCACGCGACATAGCTTTGCAGACGATATGTACATGCGTTTCAGAGAGGAGAGCGGCCAATGTGACGATCTGGCTTTAAGTCGGTTCGATAACAAATGACGAAAACGGACCGGTTTCTCAGGTTTTTACTACATCTGAACACTTTTCACATTCTCCCGTGCAACTCGGCTGCTAGTCCTCCTTTCATGCAGAATCTTAAGGTCCTAGCTCATGTCCAAGGCACCAAAGCCAGGTAAAAAGTCAATAATCGGTACCTAAAACTTTAATTGTACTACTTCTTACTGGCTATTACATCAACTTAGAAGCTTCATCTGTGTTCTACTATGGTGCTTTTAGTGTCTCCGCATACCGCAGCACGCGACATAGCTTTGCAATCGATAAGTACAACCGTTTCAGAGAGAAGAGCGGCCAATATGACGATCTAGCTTTAAGTCGATTCGATAACAAATGACGAAAACGGACGGATTTCTAGGTTTTTACTACATATGAACACTTTTCATATTCTCCCGTGCAACTCCGGTGCTAATCCTCCTTTCATGTAGAATCATAAGGTCCTAGCTTATGTCCAAGGCACCAAAGCCAGCTAAAAAGTCAATAATCGATACCTAAACTTGAATTGTACTACTTCTTCCTGGCTGTTACATCAACTTAGAAGCTTCATCTGTGTTCTACTATGGTGCTTTTAGTGTCTCAGCATACCGCAGCACGCGACATAGCTTTGCAGACGATAAGTACAACCGTTTCAGAGAGAAGAGCGGCCAATGTGACGATCTGGCTTTAAGTCGGATCGATAACAAATGACGAAAACGGACCGATTTCTCAGGTTTTTACTACATATGAACACTATTCACATTCTCCCGTGCAACTTGGCTGCTCGTCCTCCTTTCATGCAGAATCGTACGGTCCTAGCTCATGTCCAAGGCACCAAAGCCAGCCAAAAAGTCAATATTCAATACCTAAAACTTGAATTGTACTACTTCTTACTGGCTATTACATCAACTTAGAAGCTTCATCTGTGATCTACTATAGATCTTTTAGTGTCTCAGCATACTGCAGCACGCGACATAGCTTTGCAGACGATAAGTACAACCGTTTCAGAGAGAAGAGCCCCCAATGTGACGATCTGGCTTTAAGTAGATTCGATAACAAATGACGAAAACGGACTGATTTCTCAGGTTTTTACTACATATGAACACTTTTCACATTCTCCCGTGCAACTCGGCTGCTAGTCCTCCTTCATGCAAAATTTTAATTTCCTAGCTCATGTCCAAGTCACCAAAGAAGGGTAAAAAGTCAATAATCATTACCTAAAACTGGACTTGTACTACTTCTTACTGGCTATTACATCAACTTAGAAGCTTCATCTGTGTTCTACTATGGTGCTTTTAGTGTCTCCGCATACCGCAGCACGCGACATAGCTTTGCAGACGATAAGTACAAGCGTTTCAGAGAGAAGAGCGGCCAATGCGACGATCTGGCTTTACGTCGATTCGATAACAAATGACGAAAGCGGACGGATTTCTCAGGTTTTTACTACATATGAACACTTTTCACATTCTCCCGTGCAAATCGGCTGCTAGTCCTCCTTTCATGCAGAATCATAAGGTCCTAGCTCATGTCCAAGGCAACAAGCCAGCTAAAAAGTCAATAATCGATACCTAAAACTTGAATTGTACTAATTCTTACTGGCTATTACATCAACTTAAAAGCTTTATCTGTGTTCTACTATGGTGCTTTTAGTGTCTCCGCATACCGCAGCACGCGACATAGCTTTGCAGACGATAAGTACAACCGTTTCAGAGAGAAGAGCGGCCAATGAGACGATCTGGCTTTAAGTCGATTCGATAACAAGTGACGAAAACGGACCGATTTCTCAGGTTTTTACTACATATGAACACTTTTCACATTCTCCCGTGCAACTTGGCTCCTCGTCCTCCTTTCATGCAGAATCTTAAGGTCCAAGCTCATGTCCAAGGCAACAAAGCCAGCTAAAAAGTCAATAATCGATACCTAAAACTTGAATTGTACTACTTCTTACTGGCTATTACATCAACTTAGAAGCTTCATCTGTGTTCTACTATGGTGCTTGTAGTGTCTCCGCATACCGCAGCACGCGACATAGCTTTGGAGACGATAAGTACAACCGTTTCAGAGAGAAGAGCGGCCAAAGTGACGATCTGGCTTTAAGTAGATTCGATAACAAATGACGTAAACGAAAGGATGTCTCAGGTTTTTACTACATACTAACATTTTTCACATTCTCCCGTGCAACTCGGCTGCTAGTCCTCCTTTCATGCAGAATCTTAAGGACCTAGCTCATGTCCAAGCTACCAAAGCCAGCTAAAAAGTCAATAATCGATACCTAAAACTTTAATTGTACTACTTCTTACTGGCTATTACATCAACTTAGAAGCTTCATCTGTGTTCTACTATGGTGCTTTTAGTGTCTCCGCATACCGCAGCACGCGACATAGCTTTGCAATCGATAAGTACAACCGGTTCAGAGAGAAGAGCGGCCAATATGACGATCTAGCTTTAAGTCGATTCGATAACAAATGACGAAAACGGACGGATTTCTCAGGTTTTTACTACATATGAACACTTTTCACATTCTCCCGTGCAAATCGGCTGCTAGTCCTCCTTCCATGCAGAATCTTAAGGTCCTAGCTCATGTCGAAGGCACCAAAGCCAGCTAAAAAGTCAATAATCGATACCTAAAACTTGAATTGTACTACTCCTTACAGGCTATTCCATCAACTTAGAAGCTTCATCTGTGTTCTACTATGGTGCTTTTAGTGTCTCCGCATACCGCATCACGCGACATTAATTTGCAGACGATAAGTACAAGCGTTTCAGAGAGAGGAGCGGCCAATGTGACGATCTGGCTTTAAGTCAGTTCGATAACAAATGACGAAAACGGACGTATTTCTCAGGCTTTTACTACATTTGTACACTTTTAACATTTTCCCGTGCAACTCGGTTGCTAGTCCTCCTTTCATGCTGAATCTTAAGGTCCTAGCTCATGTCCAATTCACCAAAGCCAGCTAAAACGTCAATAATCGATACCTAAAACTTGAATTGTACTACTTCTTCCTGGCTATTACATCAACTTAGAAGCTTCATCTGTGTTCTACTATGGTGCTTTTAGTGTCTCAGAATACCGCAGCACGCGACATAGCTTTGCAGACGATAAGTACAACCGTTTCAGAGAGAAGAGCGGCCAATGTGACGATCTGGCTTTAAGTCGATTCGATAACAAATGACGAAAACGGACGGATTTCTAGGTTTTTACTACATATGAGCACTTTTCATATTCTCCCGTGCAACTCCGCTGCTAATTTCCTTTCACGCAGAATCTTAAGGTCCTAGCTCATGTCCAAGGCACCAAAGCCAGCTAAAAAGTCAATAATCGATACCTAAAACTTGAATTTTACTACTTCTTACTGCCTATTACATCAACTTAGAAGCTACATCTGTGTTCTACAATGGTGCTTTTCGTGTCTCCGCATACCGCAGCACGCGACATAGCTTTGCAATCTATAAGTACAACCGTTTCAGAGAGAGGAGCGGCCAATGTGACGATCTGGCTTTACGTCGATTCGATAACAAATGACGAAAACGGACGGATTTCTCAGGTTTTTACTACATATGAACACTTTTCACATTCTCCCGTGCAAATTGGCTGCTAGTCCTCCTTTCATGCAGAATGTTAAGGTCCTGGCTCATGTCCAAGGCACCAAGCCAGCTATAAAGTCAATAATCGATACCTAAAACTTGAATTGTACTACTTCTTACTGGCTATTACATCAACTTAGAAGCTTTATCTGTGTTGTACTATGGTGCTTTTAGTGTCTCAGAATACCGCAGCACGCGACATAGCTTTGCAGACGATAAGTACAAGCGTTTCAGAGAGAAGAGCGGCCAATGTGACGATCTGGCTTTAAGTCGATTCGATTACAAATGATGAAAACGGACGGATTTCTAGGTTTTTACTACATATGAGCACTTTTCATATTCTCCCGTGCAACTCCGCTGCTAATTTCCTTTCATGCAGAATCTTAAGGTCCTAACTCATGTCCAACGCACCAAAGACAGCTAAAAAGTCAATAATCGATACCTATAACTTGAATTTTAATACTTCTTAATGGCTATTACATCAACTTAGAAGCTACATCTGTTTTCTACTATGGTGCTTTTACTGTCACCGCATTCCGCAGCACGCGACATAGCTTTGCACACGATAAGTACAACCGTTTCAGAGAGAAGAGCGCCCAATGTGACGATCTGGCTTTAAGTCTATTCGATAACAAATGACGAAAACGGACGGATGTCTCCGGTTTTTACTACATATGAACACTTTTCACATTCTCCCGTGCAACTGCGCTGCTAATCCTCCATTCATGCAGAATCTTAAGGTCCTAGCTCATGTCCAAGGCACCAAAGTCAGCTAAAAAGTCAATAATCAATACCTAAAACTTGAATTGTACTACTTCGTCCTGGCTATTACATCAACTTAGAAGCTTCATCTGTGTTCTACTATGGTGCTTTTAGTGTCTCAGCATACCGCAGCACGCGACATAGCTTTGCAGACGAGAAGTACAACCGTTTCAGAGAGAAGAGCGGCCAATGTGACGATCTGGGTTTAAGTCGATTCGATAACAAATGACGAAAACGGACGGATGTCTCAGGTTTTTACTACATATGAACACTATTCACATTCTCCCGTGCAACTCGGCTGCTAGTCCTCCTTTCATGCAGAATCTTAAGGTCCTAGCTCATGTCCAAAGTACCAAAGCCAGTTAAAAAGTCAATAATCGATACCAAAAACTTGAATTACTTGGATTACTTCTTACTGGCTATTACATTAACTTAGAAGCCTCATCTGTTTTCTACTATGGTGATTTTAGTGTCTCCGCATACCGCAGCACGCGACATAGCTTTGCAGACGATAAGTACAACCGATTCAGAGAGGAGAGCGGCCAATGTGACGATCTGGCTTTAAGTCGGTTCGATAACAAATGACGAAAACGGACGGATGTCTCAGGTTTTTACTACATATGAACACTTTTCATATTCTCCCGTGTAACTCCGCTGCTAATCCTCCTTTCATGCAGAATCTTAAGGTCCTAGCTCATGTCCAAGGCACCAAAGCCAGCTAAAAAGTCAATAATCGATAGCTAAAACTTGAATTGTACTACTTCTTATTGGCTATTACATCAACTTAGAAGCCTCATCTGTGTTCTACTATGGTGATTTTAGTGTCTCCGCATGCCGCAGCACGCGACATAGCTTTGCAGACGATATGTACATGCGTTTCAGAGAGGAGAGCGGCCAATGTGACGATCTGGCTTTAAGTCGGTTCGATAACAAATGACGAAAACGGACCGGTTTCTCAGGTTTTTACTACATCTGAACACTTTTCACATTCTCCCGTGCAACTCGGCTGCTAGTCCTCCTTTCATGCAGAATCTTAAGGTCCTAGCTCATGTCCAAGGCACCAAAGCCAGGTAAAAAGTCAATAATCGGTACCTAAAACTTTAATTGTACTACTTCTTACTGGCTATTACATCAACTTAGAAGCTTCATCTGTGTTCTACTATGGTGCTTTTAGTGTCTCCGCATACCGCAGCACGCGACATAGCTTTGCAATCGATAAGTACAACCGTTTCAGAGAGAAGAGCGGCCAATATGACGATCTAGCTTTAAGTCGATTCGATAACAAATGACGAAAACGGACGGATTTCTCAGGTTTTTACTACATATGAACACTTTTCACATTCTAACGTGCAAATCGGCTGCTAGTCCTCCTTCCATGCAGAATCTTAAGGTCCTAGCTCATGTCGAAGGCACCAAAGCCAGCTAAAAAGTCAATAATCGATACCTAAAACTTGAATTGTACTACTCCTTACAGGCTATTCCATCAACTTAGAAGCTCCATCTGTGTTCTACTATGGTGCTTTTAGTGTCTCCGCATACCGCATCACGCGACATTGCTTTGCAGACGATAAGTACAACCGATTCAGAGAGAAGAGCGTCCAATGTGACGATCTGGCTTCAAGTTGATTCGATAACAAATGACGAAATCGGACGGATTTCTCAGGTTTTTACTACATATGAACACTTTTCACATTCTCCCATGCAATTCGGCTGCTAGTCCTCCTTTCATGCAGAATCTTAAGGACATAGATCATGACCAAGGCACCAAAGCCAGCTAAAAAGTCAATTATCGATACCTAAAACTTGAATTGTACTACTTCTTACTGGCTATTACATCAACTTAGAAGCTTCATCTGTGTTCTACTAAGGTGCTTTTAGTGTCTCCGCATACCGCAGCACGCGACATAGCTTTGCAGTCGATAAGTACAAGCGTTTCAGGGAGAGGAGCGGCCAATGTGACGATCTGGCTTTAAGTCAGTTCGATAACAAATGACGAAAACGGACGTATTTCTCAGGCTTTTACTACATTTGTACACTTTTAACATTTTCCCCTGCAACTCGGTTGCTAGTCCTCCTTTCATGCTGAATCTTAAGGTCCTAGCTCATGTCCAATTCACCAAAGCCAGCTAAAACGTCAATAATCGATACCTAAAACTTGAATTGTACTACTTCTTACTGGCTATTACATCAACTTAGAAGCTTCATCTGTGTTCAACTATAGTGCTTTTAGTGTCTCAGCATACCGCAGCACGCGACATAGGTTTGCAGACGATAAGTACAACCGTTTCAGAGAGAAGAGCGGCCAATGTGACGATCTGCCTTTAAGTCGATTCGATAACAAATCACGAAAACGGACGGATGTCTAGGTTTTTACTACATATGAACACTTTTCATATTCTCCCGTGCAACTCCGCTGCTAATCCTCCTTTGATGCAGAATCTTAAGGTCCTAGCTCATGTCCAAGGCACCAAAGCCAGCTAAAAAGTCAATAATCGATTCCTAAAACTTGAATTGTACTACTTCTTCCTGGCTGTTACATCAACTTAGAAGCTTCATCTGTGTTCTACTATGGTGCTTTTACTGTCTCCGCATACCGCAGCACGCGACATAGCTTTGCAGACGATAAGTACAACCGTTTCAGAGAGAAGAGCGGCCAATGTGACGATCTGGCTTTAAGTCGATTCGATAACAAATGACGAAAACGGACGGATTTCTAGGTTTTTACTACATATGAGCACTTTTCATATTCTCCCGTGCAACTCCGCTGCTAATTTCCTTTCACGCAGAATCTTAAGGTCCTAGCTCATGTCCAAGGCACCAAAGCCAGCTAAAAAGTCAATAATCGATACCTAAAACTTGAATTTTACTACTTCTTACTGCCTATTACATCAACTTAGAAGCTACATCTGTGTTCTACAATGGTGCTTTTCGTGTCTCCGCATACCGCAGCACGCGACATAGCTTTGCAATCTATAAGTACAACCGTTTCAGAGAGAGGAGCGGCCAATGTGACGATCTGGCTTTACGTCGATTCGATAACAAATGACGAAAACGGACGGATTTCTCAGGTTTTTACTACATATGAACACTTTTCACATTCTCCCGTGCAAATTGGCTGCTAGTCCTCCTTTCATGCAGAATGTTAAGGTCCTGGCTCATGTCCAAGGCACCAAGCCAGCTATAAAGTCAATAATCGATACCTAAAACTTGAATTGTACTACTTCTTACTGGCTATTACATCAACTTAGAAGCTTTATCTATGTTGTACTATGGTGCTTTTAGTGTCTCAGAATACCGCAGCACGCGACATAGCTTTGCAGACGATAAGTACAACCGTTTCAGAGAGAAGAGCGGCCAATGTGACGATCTGGCTTTAAGTCGATTCGATAACAAATGATGAAAACGGGCGGATTTCTAGGTTTTTACTACATATGAGCACTTTTCATATTCTCCCGTGCAACTCCGCTGCTAATTTCCTTTCATGCAGAATCTTAAGGTCCTAACTCATGTCCAACGCACCAAAGACAGCTAAAAAGTCAATAATCGATACCTATAACTTGAATTTTAATACTTCTTACTGGCTATAACATCAACTTAGAAGCTACATCTGTTTTCTACTATGGTGCTTTTACTGTCACCGCATTCCGCAGCACGCGACATAGCTTTGCAGACGATAAGTACAACCGTTTCAGAGAGAAGAGCGGCCAATGTGACGATCTGGGTTTAAGTCGATTCGATAACAAATGACGAAAACGGACGGATGTCTCAGGTTTTTACTACATATGAACACCATTCACATTCTCCCGTGCAACTCGGCTGCTAGTCCTCCTTTCATGCAGAATCTTAAGGTCCTAGCTCATGTCCAAGGTACCAAAGCCAGTTAAAAAGTCAATAATCGATACCAAAAACTTGAATTGGATTACTTCTTACTGGCTATTACATCAACTTAGAAGCCTCATCTGTTTTCTACTATGGTGATTTTAGTGTCTCCGCATTCCGCAGCACGCGACATAGCTTTGCAGACGATAAGTACAACCGATTCAGAGAGGAGAGCGGCCAATGTGACGATCTGGCTTTAAGTCGGTTCGATAACAAATGACGAAAACGAACGGATGTCTCAGGTTTTTACTACATATGAACACTTTTCATATTCTCCTGTGTAACTCCGCTGCTAATCCTCCTTTCATGCAGAATCTTAAGGTCCTAGCTCATGTCCAAGGCACCAAAGCCAGCTAAAAAGTCAATAATCGATACCTAAAACTTGAATTGTACTACTTCTTCCTGGCTATTACATCAACATAGAAGCTTCATCTGTGTTCTACTATGGTGCTTTTACTGTCTCCGCATACCGCAGCACGCGACATAGCTTTGCAGACGAGAAGTACAACCGTTTCAGAGAGAAGAGCGGCCAATGTGACGATCTGGCTTTAAGTCGATTCGATAACAAATGACGAAAACGGACGGATGTCTCAGGTTTTTACTACATATGAACACTATTCACATTCTCCCGTGCAACTCGGCTGCTAGTACTCCTTTCATGCAGAATCTTAAGGTCCTAGCCCATGTCCAAGGCACCAAAGCCAGCTAAAAAGTAAATAATCGATACCTATAACTTGAATTGTACTACTTCTTACTGGCTATTACATCAACTTAGAAGCTTCATCTGTGTTCTACTATGGTGCTTTTACTGTCTCCGCATACCGCAGCACGCCACATAGCTTTGCAGACGATCAGTACAACCGTTTCAGAGAGAAGAGCGGCCAATGTGACGATCTGGCTTTAAGTCGATTCGATAACAAATGACGAAAACGGACATTTGTCTCAGGTTTTTACTACATATGACCACTATTCACATTCTCCCGTGCTATTCGGCTGCTAGTCCTCCTTTCATGGAGAATCTTAAGATCCTAGCTCATGTCCAATGTACCAAAGCCAGCTAAAATGTCAATAATCGATACATCATACTTGAATTGTACTACTTCTTACTGGCTATTACATCAACTTAGAAGCCTCATCTGTGTTCTACTATGGTGATTTTAGTGTCTCCGCATACCGCAGCACGCGACATAGCTTTGCAGACGATAAGTACAACCGTTTCAGAGAGAAGAGCGGCCAATGTGACGATGTGGCTTTAAGTCGGTTCGATACCAAATAACGAAAACGGACCGATTTCTCAGGTTTTTACTACATATGAACACTTTTCACATTCTCCCGTGCAACTCGGCTGCTAGTCCTCCTTTCATGCAGAATCTTAAGGTCCTAGCTCAAGTCCAAGGTACCAAAGCCAGCTAAAAAGTCAATATTCAATACCTAAAACTTGAATTGTACTACTTCTTACTGGCTATTACATCAACTTAGAAGCTTCATCTGTGTTCTACTATGGTGTTTTTAGTGTCTCAGCATACCGCAGCACGCGACATAGCTTTGCAGACGATAAGTACAACCGTTTCAGAGAGAAGAGCGGCCAATGTGACGATCTGCCTTTAAGTCGATTCGATAACAAATGACGAAAACGGACGGATTTCTCAGGTTTTTACTACATATGAACACTTTTCACATTCTCCCGTGCAACTCGGCTTCTAGTCCTCCTTCATGCAAAATCTTAATTTTTTAGCTCATGTCCAAGGCACCAAAGAAGGGTAAAAAGTCAATAACCGATACCTAAAACTTTAATTGTACTACTTCTTACTGGCTATTACATCAACTTAGAAGCTTCATCTGTGTTCTACTATGGTGCTTTTAGTGTGTCCGCATACCGCAGCACGCGACATAGCTTTGCAGACGATAAGTACAACCGTTTCAGAGAGAAGAGTGGCCAATGAGACGATCTGGCTTGAAGTCGATTCGATAACAAATGACCAAAACGGACGGATTTCTCAGGTTTTTACTACATATGAACACTTTTCACATTCTCCCGTGCAACTCGGCTGCTAGTCCTCCTTTCATGCAGAATCTTAAGGTCCTAGCTCATGTCCGAGGCACCAAAGCCAGCTAGAAAGTCAATAATCGATACCTAAAACTTGAATTGTACTACTTCTTACTGGCTATTACATCAACTTAGAAGCTTCATCTGTGTTCTACTATGGTGCTTTTAGTGTCTCCGCATACCGCAGCACGCGACATAGCTTTGCAGAGGATAAGTACAAGCGTTTCAGAGTAAAGAGCGGCCACTGTGACGATCTGGCTTTAAGTAGATTCGATAACAAATGACGAAAACGGACGGATTTCTCAGGTTTTTACTACATATGAACACTTTTCACATTCTCCCGTGCAACTCGGCTGCTAGTCCTCCTTCATGCAAAATCTTAATTTCCTAGCTCATGTCCAAGGCACCAAAGAAGGGTAAAAAGTCAATAACCGATACCTAAAACTTTAATTGTACTACTTCTTACTGGTTATTACATCAATTTAGAAGCTTCATATGTGTTCTACTATGGTGCTTTTAGTGTCTCCGCATACCGCAGCACGCGACATAGCTTTGCAGACGATAAGTACAAGCGTTTCAGAGAAAAGAGCGGCCACTGTGACGATCTGGCTTTAAGTAGATTCGATAACAAATGACGAAAACGGACGGATTTCTTAGGTTTTTACTACATATGAACACTTTTCACATTCTCCCGTGCAAATCGGCTGCTAGTCCTCCTTCCATGCAGAATCTTAAGGTCCTAGCTCATGTCCAAGGCACCAAAGCCAGCTAAAAAGTCAATAATCGATACCTAAAACTTGAATTGGATTACTTCTTAGTGGCTATTACATCAACTTAGATGCTTCATCTGTGTTCTACTATGGTGATTTTAGTGTCTCCGCATACCGCAGCACGCGACATAGCTTTGCAGACGATAGGTACAAGCGTTTCAGAGAGAAGAGCGGCCAATGTGACAATCTGGCTTTAAGTCGATTCGATAACAAATGACGAAAACGGACGGATTTCTAAGGTTCTTACTACATATGAACACTTTTCACATCCTCCCGTGCAACTCGGCTGCTAGTCCTCCTTTCATGCAGAATGTTAAGGTCCTAGCTCATGTCCAAGGCACCAAAGCCAGCTAAAAAGTCAATAATCGATACCTAAAACTTGAATTTTACTACTTCTTACTGGGTATTACATCAACTTAGAAGCTTAATCTGTGTTCTACTATGGTGCTTTTAGTGTCTCCGCATACCGCAGCACGCGACATAGCTTTGCAGACGATAAGTACAACCGTTTCAGAGAGAAGAGCGGCCAATGTGACGACCTGGCTTTAATTCGATTCGATAACAAATGACTAAAACGGACGGATTTTCAGGTTTTTACTACATATGAACACTTTTCATATTCTCCCGTGTAACTCCGCTGCTTTCTCAGGTTTTTACTACATATGAACACTTTTCACATTCTCCCGTGCAACTCGGCTTCTAGTCCTCCTTCATGCAAAATCTTAATTTTTTAGCTCATGTCCAAGGCACCAAAGAAGGGTAAAAAGTCAATAACCGATACCTAAAACTTTAATTGTACTACTTCTTACTGGCTATTACATCAACTTAGAAGCTTCATCTGTGTTCTACTATGGTGCTTTTAGTGTGTCCGCATACCGCAGCACGCGACATAGCTTTGCAGACGATAAGTACAACCGTTTCAGAGAGAAGAGTGGCCAATGAGACGATCTGGCTTGAAGTCGATTCGATAACAAATGACCAAAACGGACGGATTTCTCAGGTTTTTACTACACATGAACACTTTTCACATTCTCCCGTGCAACTCGGCTGCTAGTCCTCCTTTCATGCAGAATCTTAAGGTCCTAGCTCATGTCCGAGGCACCAAAGCCAGCTAGAAAGTCAATAATCGATACCTAAAACTTGAATTGTACTACTTCTTACTGGCTATTACATCAACTTAGAAGCTTCATCTGTGTTCTACTATGGTGCTTTTAGTGTCTCCGCATACCGCAGCACGCGACATAGCTTTGCAGAGGATAAGTACAAGCGTTTCAGAGTAAAGAGCGGCCACTGTGACGATCTGGCTTTAAGTCGATTCGATAACAAATGACGAAAACGGACGGATTTCTCAGGTTTTTACTACATATGAACACTTTTCACATTCTCCCGTGCAACTCGGCTTCTAGTCCTCCTTCATGCAAAATCTTAATTTTTTAGCTCATGTCCAAGGCACCAAAGAAGGGTAAAAAGTCAATAACCGATACCTAAAACTTTAATTGTACTACTTCTTACTGGCTATTACATCAACTTAGAAGCTTCATCTGTGTTCTACTATGGTGCTTTTAGTGTGTCCGCATACCGCAGCACGCGACATAGCTTTGCAGACGATAAGTACAACCGTTTCAGAGAGAAGAGTGGCCAATGAGACGATCTGGCTTGAAGTCGATTCGATAACAAATGACCAAAACGGACGGATTTCTCAGGTTTTTACTACATATGAACACTTTTCACATTCTCCCGTGCAACTCGGCTGCTAGTCCTCCTTTCATGCAGAATCTTAAGGTCCTAGCTCATGTCCGAGGCACCAAAGCCAGCTAGAAAGTCAATAATCGATACCTAAAACTTGAATTGTACTACTTCTTACTGGCTATTACATCAACTTAGAAGCTTCATCTGTGTTCTACTATGGTGCTTTTAGTGTCTCCGCATACCGCAGCACGCGACATAGCTTTGCAGAGGATAAGTACAAGCGTTTCAGAGTAAAGAGCGGCCACTGTGACGATCTGGCTTTAAGTAGATTCGATAACAAATGACGAAAACGGACGGATTTCTCAGGTTTTTACTACATATGAACACTTTTCACATTCTCCCGTGCAACTCGGCTGCTAGTCCTCCTTCATGCAAAATCTTAATTTCCTAGCTCATGTCCAAGGCACCAAAGAAGGGTAAAAAGTCAATAACCGATACCTAAAACTTTAATTGTACTACTTCTTACTGGTTATTACATCAATTTAGAAGCTTCATATGTGTTCTACTATGGTGCTTTTAGTGTCTCCGCATACCGCAGCACGCGACATAGCTTTGCAGACGATAAGTACAAGCGTTTCAGAGAAAAGAGCGGCCACTGTGACGATCTGGCTTTAAGTAGATTCGATAACAAATGACGAAAACGGACGGATTTCTTAGGTTTTTACTACATATGAACACTTTTCACATTCTCCCGTGCAAATCGGCTGCTAGTCCTCCTTCCATGCAGAATCTTAAGGTCCTAGCTCATGTCCAAGGCACCAAAGCCAGCTAAAAAGTCAATAATCGATACCTAAAACTTGAATTGGATTACTTCTTAGTGGCTATTACATCAACTTAGATGCTTCATCTGTGTTCTACTATGGTGATTTTAGTGTCTCCGCATACCGCAGCACGCGACATAGCTTTGCAGACGATAGGTACAAGCGTTTCAGAGAGAAGAGCGGCCAATGTGACAATCTGGCTTTAAGTCGATTCGATAACAAATGACGAAAACGGACGGATTTCTAAGGTTCTTACTACATATGAACACTTTTCACATCCTCCCGTGCAACTCGGCTGCTAGTCCTCCTTTCATGCAGAATGTTAAGGTCCTAGCTCATGTCCAAGGCACCAAAGCCAGCTAAAAAGTCAATAATCGATACCTAAAACTTGAATTTTACTACTTCTTACTGGGTATTACATCAACTTAGAAGCTTAATCTGTGTTCTACTATGGTGCTTTTAGTGTCTCCGCATACCGCAGCACGCGACATAGCTTTGCAGACGATAAGTACAACCGTTTCAGAGAGAAGAGCGGCCAATGTGACGACCTGGCTTTAATTCGATTCGATAACAAATGACTAAAACGGACGGATTTTCAGGTTTTTACTACATATGAACACTTTTCATATTCTCCCGTGTAACTCCGCTGCTTTCTCAGGTTTTTACTACATATGAACACTTTTCACATTCTCCCGTGCAACTCGGCTTCTAGTCCTCCTTCATGCAAAATCTTAATTTTTTAGCTCATGTCCAAGGCACCAAAGAAGGGTAAAAAGTCAATAACCGATACCTAAAACTTTAATTGTACTACTTCTTACTGGCTATTACATCAACTTAGAAGCTTCATCTGTGTTCTACTATGGTGCTTTTAGTGTGTCCGCATACCGCAGCACGCGACATAGCTTTGCAGACGATAAGTACAACCGTTTCAGAGAGAAGAGTGGCCAATGAGACGATCTGGCTTGAAGTCGATTCGATAACAAATGACCAAAACGGACGGATTTCTCAGGTTTTTACTACATATGAACACTTTTCACATTCTCCCGTGCAACTCGGCTGCTAGTCCTCCTTTCATGCAGAATCTTAAGGTCCTAGCTCATGTCCGAGGCACCAAAGCCAGCTAGAAAGTCAATAATCGATACCTAAAACTTGAATTGTACTACTTCTTACTGGCTATTACATCAACTTAGAAGCTTCATCTGTGTTCTACTATGGTGCTTTTAGTGTCTCCGCATACCGCAGCACGCGACATAGCTTTGCAGAGGATAAGTACAAGCGTTTCAGAGTAAAGAGCGGCCACTGTGACGATCTGGCTTTAAGTAGATTCGATAACAAATGACGAAAACGGACGGATTTCTCAGGTTTTTAATACATATGAACACTTTTCACATTCTCCCGTGCAACTCGGCCGCTAGTCCTCCTTCATGCAAAATCTTAATTTCCTAGCTCATGTCCAAGGCACCAAAGAAGGGTAAAAAGTCAATAACCGATACCTAAAACTTTAATTGTACTACTTCTTACTGGTTATTACATCAATTTAGAAGCTTCATATGTGTTCTACTATGGTGCTTTTAGTGTCTCCGCATACCGCAGCACGCGACATAGCTTTGCAGACGATAAGTACAAGCGTTTCAGAGAAAAGAGCGGCCACTGTGACGATCTGGCTTTAAGTAGATTCGATAACAAATGACGAAAACGGACGGATTTCTTAGGTTTTTACTACATATGAACACTTTTCACATTCTCCCGTGCAAATCGGCTGCTAGTCCTCCTTTCATGCAGAATCTTAAGGTCCTAGCTCATGTCCAACGCACCAAAGCCAGCTAAAAAGTCAATAATCGATACCTAATACTTGAATTGTACTATATCTTACTGGCTATTACATCAACTTAGAAGCTTCATCTGTGTTCTACTATGGTGCTTTTACTTACTCCGCATATCGCAGGGGGCGACATAGCTTTGCAGACGAGAAGTACAACCGTTTCAGAGAGAAGAGCGGCCAATGTGACGATCTGGCTTTAAGTCGATCCGATAACAAATGACGAAAACGGACGGATGTCTCAGGTTTTTACTACATATGAACACTTTTCACATTCTCCCGTGCAACTCGGCTTCTAATCCTCCTTTCTTGCAGAATTTTAAGGTCCTAGCTCATGTTTAAGGTACCAAAGCCAGCTAAAAAGTCAATAATCGATACCTAAAACTTGAATTGTACTACTTCTTACTGGCTATTACATCAACTTAGAAGCTTCATCTGTGTTCTACTATGGTGATTTTAGTGTCTCCGCATACCGCAGCTCGCGACATAGCTTTGCAGACGATAAGTAGAACCGTTTCAGAGAGAAGGGCGGCCAATGTGACGATCTGGTTTTAAGTCGATTCGATAACAAATGAGGAAAACGGACCGATTTCTCAGGTTTTTACTACATATGAACACTTTTCACATTCTCCCGTGCAACTCGGCTGCTAGTCCTCCTTTCATGCAGAATCTTAAGGTCCTAGCTCATGTCCAAGGCAACAAAGCCAGCTAAAAAGTCAATATTCAAAACCTAAAACTTGAATTGTACTACTTCTTACTGGCTATTACATCAACTTAGAAGCTTCATCTGTGTTGTACTATGGTGCTTTTAGTGTGTCCGCATACCGCAGCACGCGACATAGCTTTGCAGACGATAAGTACAACCGTTTCAGAGAGAAGAGCGGCCAATGTGACGATCTGGCTATAAATCGATTCGATAACAAATGGCGAAAACGGACGTATTTCTCAGGTTTTTACTACATATGAACACTTTTCACATTCTCCCGTGCAACTCGGCTGCTAGTCCTCCTTTCATGCAGAATCTTAAGGTCCTAGCTCATGTCCAAGGCACCAAAGACAGCTAAAAAGTCAATAATCGATACATAAAACTTGAATTGTACTACTTCTTACTGGCTATTACATCAACTTAGAAGCTTCATCTGTGTTCTACTATGGTTCTTTTACTGTCTCCGCATACCGCAGCATGCAACATAGCTTTGCAGACGAGAAGTACAACCGTTTCAGAGAGAAGAGCGGCCAGTTTGACGATCTGGCTTTAAGTCGATTCGATAACAAATGACGAAAACGGACAAATGTCTCAGGTTTTTACTACATATGAATACTTTTCACATTCTCCCGTGCAACTCGGCTGCTAGTCCTCCTTTAATGCAGAAACCTAAGGTCCTGTCTCATGTCCATTGCACCAAAGCCAGCTAAAACGTCAATAATCGATACCTAAAACTTGAATTGGACTACTTCTTACTGAGTATTACATCAACTTAGAAGCTTCATCTGTGTTCTACTATGGTGCTTTTAGTGTCTCCGCATACCGCAGCACGCGACATAGCTTTGCACACGATACGTACAACCGTTTCAGAGAGAAGAGCGGCCAATGTGACGATCTGGCTTTAAGTCGTTTCGATAACAAATGACGAAAACGGACGGATTTCTCAGGTTTTTACTACATATGAACACTTTTCACATTCTCCTGTGCAAATTGGCTGCTAGTCCTCCTTTCATGCAGAATGTTAAGGTCCTGGCTCATGTCCAAGGCACAAGCAAGGTAAAAAGTCAATAATCGATACCTAAAACTTGAATTGTACTAGTTCTTACTGGCTATTACATCAACTTAGAAGCTTCATCTGTGTTCTATTATGCTGCCTTTAGTGTCTCCGCATACCGCAGCACGCGACATAGCTATGAAATCGATTAGTACAACCGTTTCAGAGAGAAGAGCGGCCAATGTGACGATCTGGCTTTAAGTCGAATCGATAACAAATGACGAAAACTGACGTGTTTCTCAGGTTTTTACTACATTTGAACTCTTTTCACATTCTCCCGTGCAAATAAGCTGCTAGTCCTCCTTTCATGCAGAATGTTAAGGTCCTAGCTCATGTCGAGGGCACCAAAGCCAGCTATAAAGTCTTAATCCATACCTAAAACTTGAATTATACTACTTCTTCCTGGCTATTACATCATCTTAGAAACTTCATCTGTGTTCTACTATGGTGCTTTTAGTGTTTCAGAATACCGCAGCACGCGATATAGCTTTGCAGACGATAAGTACAACCGTTTCAGAGAGAAGAGCGGCCAATGTGACGATCTGGCTTTAAGTCGATTCGACAACAAATGACGAAAACTGACGGATTTCTAGGTTTTTAGTACATATGAACACTTTTCATATTCTCCCGTGCAACTCCGCTGCTAATCCTTCTTTCATGCACAATCTTAAGGTCCTAGCTCATGTCCAACGCACCAAAGCCAGCTAAAAAGTCAATAATCGATACCTAAAACTTGAATTGTACTATATCTTACTGGCTATTACATCAACTTAGAAGCTTCATCTGTGTTCTACTATGGTGCTTTTACTTACTCCGCATATCGCAGAGCGCGACATAGCTTTGCAGACGAGAAGTACAACCGTTTCAGAGAGAAGAGCGGAAAATGAGACGATCTGGCTTTAAGTCGATTCGATAACAAATGACGAAAACGGACGGATGTCTCAGGTTTTTACTACATATGAACACTTTTCACATTCTCCCGTGCAACTCGGCTTCTAGTCCTCCTTTCTTGCAGAATTTTAAGGTCCTAGCTCATGTCCAAGGTACCAAAGCCAGCTAAAAAGTCAATAATCGATACCTAAAACTTGAATTGTACTACTTCTTACTGGCTATTACATCAACTTAGAAGCTTCATCTGTGTTCTACTATGGTGATTTTAGTGTCTCCGCATACCGCAGCACGCGACATAGCTTTGCAGACGATAAGTAGAACCGTTTCAGAGAGAAGGGCGGCCAATGTGACGATCTGGTTTTAAGTCGATTCGATAACAAATGACGAAAACGGACCGATTTCTCAGGTTTTTACTACATATGAACACTTTTCACATTCTCCCGTGCAACTCGGCAGCTAGTTCTCCTTTCATGCAGAATCTTAAGGTCCTAGCTCATGTCCAAGGCAACAAAGCCAGCTAAAAAGTCAATATTCAAAACCTAAAACTTGAATTGTACTACATCTTACTGGCTATTACATCAACTTAGAAGCTTCATCTGTGTTCTACTATGGTGCTTTTAGTGTCTCCGCATACCGCAGCACGCGACATAGCTTTGCAGACGATAAGTACAACCGTTTCAGAGAGAAGAGCGGCCAATGTGACGATCTGGCTATAAATCTTTTCGATAACAAATGGCGAAAACGGACGTATTTCTCATGTTTTTACTACATATGAACACTTTTCACATTCTCCCGTGCAACTCGGCTGCTAGTCCTCCTTTCATGCAGAATCTTAAGGTCCTAGCTCATGTCCAAGCCACCAAAGACAGCTAAAAAGTCAATAATCGATACATAAAACTTGAATTGTACTACTTCTTACTGGCTATTACATCAACTTAGAAGCTTCATCTGTGTTCTACTATGGTTCTTTTACTGTCTCCGCATACCGCAGCACGCAACATAGCTTTGCAGACGAGAAGTACAACCGTTTCAGAGAGAAGAGCGGCCAGTGTGACGATCTGGCTTTAAGTCGATTCGATAACAAATGACGAAAACGGACAAATGTGTCAGGTTTTTACTACATATGTATACTTTTCACATTCTCCCGTGCAATTTGGCTGCTAGTCCTCCTTTAATGCAGAAACCTAAGGTCCTGTCTCATGTCCAAGGCACCAAAGCCAGCTAAAAAGTCAATAATCGATACCTAAAACTTGAATTGGACTACTTCTTACTGAGTATTACATCAACTTAGAAGCTTCATCTGTGTTCTACTATGGTGCTTTTAGTGTCTCCGCATACCGCAGCACGCGACATAGCTTTGCACACGATACGTACAACCGTTTCAGAGAGAAGAGCGGCCAATGTGACGATCTGGCTTTAAGTCGTTTCGATAACAAATGACGAAAACGGACGGATTTCTCAGGTTTTTACTACATATGAACACTTTTCACATTCTCCTGTGCAAATTGGCTGCTAGTCCTCCTTTCATGCAGAATGTTAAGGTCCTGGCTCATGTCCAAGGCACCAAGCCAGCTATAAGGTCAATAATCGATACCTAAAACTTGAATTGTACTACTTCTTACTGGCTATTACATCAACTTAGAAGTTTTATCTGTGTTGTACTATGGTGCTTTTAGTGTCTCAGAATACCGCAGCACGCGACATAGCTTTGCAGACAATAAGTACAACCGTTTCAGAGAGAAGAGCGCCCAATGTGACGATCTGGCTTTAAGTCTATTCGATAAAAAATGACGAAAACGGACGGATTTTCAGGTTTTTACTACATATGAACACTTTTCACATTCTCCCGTGCAACTCGGCTGCTAGTCCTCCTTTCATGAAAAATGTTAAGTTCCTAGCTCATGTCCAAGGCACCAAAGAAGGGTAAAAAGTCAATAACCGATACCTAAAACTTTAATTGTACTACTTCTTACTGGCTATTACATCAACTTAGAAGCTTCATCTGTGTTCTACTATGGTGCTTTTAGTGTTTCCGCATGCCGCAGCACGCGACATAGCTTTCCAGACGATAAGTACAACTTTTTCAGAGAGAAGGGCGGCCAATGTGACGATCTGGCTTTAAGTCGATTCGATAACAAATGACGAAAACGGACGGATTTCTCATGTTTTTACTACATATGAACACATTCCACATTCTCCCGTGCAACTCGGCTGCTAGTCTTCCTTTCATGCAGAATGTTAAGGTCCGAGATCATTTCCAAGGCACCAAAGCCAGCTAAAAAGTCAATAATCGATACCTAAAACTTGAATTGTACTACTTATTACTGGCTATTACATCAACTTAGAAGCTTCATCTGTGTTCTATTATGCTGCTTTTAGTGTCTCCGCATACCGCAGCACGCGACATAGCTACGAAATCGATTAGTACAACCGTTTCAGAGAGAAGAGCGGCCAATGTGACGATCTGGCTTTAAGTCGATTTGATAACAAATGACGAAAACTGACGTGTTTCTCAGGTTTTTACTACATATGAACACTTTTCACATTCTCCCGTGCAATTAAGCTGCTAGTCCTCCTTTCATGCAGAATGTTAAGGTCCTAGCTCATGTCGAGGGCACCAAAGCCAGCTATAAAGTCTTAAACCATACCTCAAACTTGAATTATACTACTTCTTCCTGGCTATTACATCAACTTAGAAGCTTCATCTGTGTTCTACAATGGTGCTTTTAGTGTTTCAGAATACCGCAGCACGCGACATAGCTTTGCAGACGATAAGTACAACCGTTTCAGAGGGAATAGCGGCCAATGTGACGATCTGGCTTTAAGTCGATTCGATAACAAATGACGAAAATGGAGGGATTTCTCAGGTTTTTACTACAGATGAACACTTTTCACATTCTCCCGTGCAACTCGGCTGCTAGTCCTCCTTTCATGCAGAATCATAAGGTCCTAGCTCATGTCCAAAGCACCAAAGCCAGCTAAAAAGTCAATAATCGATACCTAGAACTTGAATTGTACTATATCTTACTGGCTATTACATTAACTTAGAAGCTTCATCTGTGTTCTATTATGGTGCTTTTACTGTCTCCGCATACCGCAGCACGCGACATAGCTTTGCAGACGATAAGTACAACCGTTTCAGAGAGAAGAGCGACCAATGTGACTATTTGGCTTTAAGTCGATTCGATAACAAATGTCGAAAACAGACGGATGTCTCAGGTTTTTACTTCATATGAACACTTTTCACATTCTCCCGTGCAACTCCGCTGCTAATCCTCCTTTCATGCAGTATCTAAAGGTCCTAGCTCATGTCCAAGGCACCAAAGCCAGCTAAAAAGTCAATAATCGATACCTAGAACTTGAATTGTACTACTGCTTACTGGCTATTACATCAACTTAGAAGCTTCATCTGTGTTCTACTATGGTGATTTTAATGTCTCCGCATACCGGAGCACGCGACATAGCTTTGCAGACGATAAGTACAACCGTTTTAGAGAGAAGAGCGGCCAATGTGACGATCTGGCTTTATGTCGATTCGATAACAAATGACGAAAACGGACCGAATTCTCAGGTTTTTACTACATATGAACACTTTTCACATTCTCCCGTGCAACAGGGCTGCTAGTCCTCATTTCATGCAGAATCTTAAGGTCCTAGCTCATGTCCAAGGCACCAAAGCCAGCTAAAAATTCAATATTGAATACCTAAAACTTGATTTTGTACTACTTCTTACTGGCTATTACATCAACTTAGAAGCTTCATCTGTGTTCTACTATGGTGCTTTTAGTGTCTCCGCATACAGCAGCACGCGACATAGCTATGAAATCGATTAGTACAACCGTATCAGAGAGAAGAGCGGCCAATGTGACGATCTGGCTTTAAGTCGAATCGATAACAAATGACGAAAACTGACGTGTTTCTCAGGTTTTTACTACATTTGAACACTTTTCACATTCTCCCGTGCAAATAAGCTGCTAGTCCTCCTTTCATGCAGAATGTTAAGGTCCTAGCTCATGTCTAGGGCACCAAAGCCAGCTATAAAGTCTTAATCCATACCTAAAACTTGAATTATACTACTTCTTCCTGGCTATTACATCAACTTAGAAACTTCATCTGTTTTCTACTATGGTGCTTTTAGTGTTTTAGAATACCGCAGCACGCGACATAGCTTTGCAGACGATAAGTACGACCGTTTCAGAGAGAATAGCGGCCAATGTGACGATGTGGTTTTAAGTCGATTCGATAACAAATGACGAAAACCGACCGATTTCTCAGGTTTTTACTACATATGAACACTTTTCACATTCTCCCGTGCAACTCGGCTGCTAGTCCTCCTTTAATGCAGAATCTTAAGGTCCTAGCTCATGTCCAAGGCAACAAAGCCAGCTAAAAAGTCAATATTCAAAACCTAAAACTTGAATTGTACTACTTCTTACTGGCTATTACATCAACTTAGAAGCTTCATCTGTGTTCTACTATGGTGCTTTTAGTGTCTCCGCATACCGCAGCACGCGACATAGCTTTGCAGACGATAAGTACAACCGTTTCAGAGAGAAGAGCGGCCAATGTGACGATCTGGCTATAAATCGATTCGATAACAAATGGCGAAAACGGACGTATTTCTCATGTTTTTACTACATATGAACACTTTTCACATTCTCCCGTGCAACTCGGTTGCTAGTCCTCCTTTCATGCAGAATCTTAAGGTCCTAGCTCATGTCCAAGGCACCAAAGACAGCTAAAAAGTCAATAATCGATACATAAAACTAGAATTGTACTACTTCTTACTGGCTATTACATCAACTTAGAAGCTTCATCTGTGTTCTACTATGGTTCTTTTACTGTCTCCAAATACCGCAGCACGCAACATAGCTTTGCAGACGAGAAGTACAACCGGTTCAGAGAGAAGAGCGGCCAGTTTGACGATCTGGCTTTAAGTCGATTCGATAACAAATGACGAAAACGGACAAATGTCTCAGGTTTTTACTACATATGAATACTTTTCACATTCTCCCGTGCAACTCGGCTGCTAGTCCTCCTTTAATGCAGAAACCTGAGGTCCTGTCTCATGTCCAAGGCACCAAATCAGCTAAAAAGTCATTAATCGATACCTAAAACTTGAATTGTACTACTTCTTACTGGCTATTACATCAACTTAGAAGCTTCATCTGTGTTCTATTATGCTGCTTTTAGTGTCTCCGCATACCGCAGCACGCGACATTGCTATGAAATCGATTAGTACAACCGTTTCAGAGAGAAGAGCGTTCAATGTGACGATCTGGCTTTAAGTCGAATCGATAACAAATGACGAAAACTGACGTGTTTCTCAGGTTTTTACTACTTTTGAACACTTTTCACATTCTCCCGTGCAAGTAAGCTGCTAGTCCTCCTTTCATGCAGAATGTTAAGGTCCTAGCTCATGTCGAGGGCACCAAAGCCAGCTATAAAGTCTTAATCCATACCTAAAACTTGAATTATACTACTTCTTCCTGGCTATTACATCAACTTAGAAACTTCATCTGTGTTCTACTATGGTGCTTTTACTGTTTCAGAATACCGCAGCACGCGACATAGCTTTGCAGACGATAAGTACAACCGTTTCAGAGAGAATAGCGGCCAATGTGACGATGTGGATTTAAGTCGATTCGATGACAAATGACGAAAACGGACGGATTTCTAGGTTTTTACTACATATGAACACTTTTCATATTCTCCCGTGGAACTCCGCTGCTAATCCTTGTTTCATGCACAATCTTAAGGTCCTAGCTCATGTCCAACGCACCAAAGCCAGCTAAAAAGTCAATAATCGATACCTAAAACTTGAATTGTACTATATCTTACTGGCTATTACATCAACTTAGAAGCTTCATCTGTGTTCTACTATGGTGCTTTTACTTACTCCGCATATCGCAGAGCGCGACATAGCTTTGCAGACGAGAAGTACAACCGTTTCAGAGAGAAGAGCGGCCAATGTGACGATCTGGCTTTAAGTCGATTCGATACCAAATGACGAAAACGGACCGATTTCTCAGGTTTTTACTACATATGAACACTTTTTACATTCTCCCGTGCAACTCGGCGGCTAGTCCTCCTTTCATGCAGAATCTTAAGGTCCTAGGTCATGTCCAAGGCACCAAAGCCAGATAAATGTCAATAATCGATACCTAAAACTTGAATTGTACTACTTCTTACTGGCTATTACATCAACTTAGAAGCTTCATCTGTGTTCTACTATGGTGATTTTAGCGTCTCCGCATACCGCAGCACGCGACATAGCTTTGCAGACGATAAGTAGAACCGTTTCAGAGAGAAGGGCGGGCAATGTGACGATCTGGTTTTAAGTCGATTCGATAACAAATGACGAAAACGGACCGATTTCTCAGGTTTTTACTACATATGAACACTTTTCACATTCTCCCGTGCAACTCGGCTGCTAGTCCTCCTTTCATGCAGAATCTTATGTTCCTAGCTCATGTCCAAGGCAACAAAGCCAGCTAAAAAGTCAATATTCAAAACCTAAAACTTGAATTGTGCTACTTCTTACTGGCTATTACATCAACTTAGAAGCTTCATCTGTGTTCTACTATGGTGCTTTTAGTGTCTCCGCATACCGCAGCACGCGACATAGCTTTGCAGACGATAAGTACAACCGTTTCAGAGAGAAGAGCGGCCAATGTGACGATCTGGCTATAAATCGATTCGATAACAAATGGCGAAAACGGACGTATTTCTCATGTTTTTACTACATATGAACACTTTTCACATTCTCCCGTGCAACTCGGCTGCTAGTCCTCCTTTCATGCAGAATCTTAAGGTCCTAGCTCATGTCCAAGGCACCAAAGACAACTAAAAAGTCAATAATCGATACATAAAACTTGAATTGTACTACTTCTTACTGGCTATTACATCAACTTAGAAGCTTCATCTGTGTTCTACTATGGTTCTTTTACTGTCTCCGCATACCGCAGCACGCAACATAGCTTTGCAGACGAGAAGTACAACCGTTTCAGAGAGAAGAGCGGCCAGTTTGACGATCTGGCTTTAAGTCGATTCGATAACAAATGACGAAAACGGACAAATGTCTCAGGTTTTTACTACATATGAATACTTTTCACATTCTCCCGTGCAACTCGGCTGCTATTCCTCCTTTAATGCAGAAACCTAAGGTCCTGTCTCATGTCCAAGGCACCAAAGCCAGCTAAAAAGTCAATAATCGATACCTAAAACTTGAATTGTACTACTTCTTACTGGCTATTACATCAACTTAGAAGCTTCATCTGTCTTCTACTATGGTGCTTTTACTGTCTCCGCATACCGCAGCACGCGACATAGCTTTGCACACGATACGTACAACCGTTTCAGAGAGAAGAGCGGCCAATGTGACGATCTGGTTTTAAGTCGTTTCGATAACAAATGACGAAAACGGACGGATTTCTCAGGTTTTTACTACATATGAACACTTTTCACATTCTCCTGTGCAAATTGGCTGCTAGTCCTCCTTTCATGCAGAATGTTAAGGTCCTGGCTCATGTCCAAGGCACCAAGCCAGTTATAAAGCCAATATTCGATACCTAAAACTTGAATTGCACTACTTCTTACTGGCTATTACATCAACTTAGAAGTTTTATCTGTGTTGTACTATGGTGCTTTTAGTGTCTCAGAATACCGCAGCACGCGACATAGCTTTGCAGACGATAAGTACAACCGTTTCAGAGAGAAGAGCGGCCAATGTGACGATCTGGCTTTAAGTCGTTTCGATAACAAATGACGAAAACGGACGGATTTATCAGGTTTTTACTACATATGAGCACTTTTCATATTCTCTCGTGCAACTCCGCTGCTAATTTCCTTTCATGCAGAATCTTAAGGTCCTAGCTCATGTCCAAGGCACCAAAGCCAGCTAAAAAGTCAATAATCGATACCTAATACTTGAATTTTACTACTTCTTACTGGCTATTACATCAACTTAGAAGCTACGTCTGTGTTCTACTATGGTGCTTTTACTGTCTCCGCATTCCGCAGCACGCGACATAGCTTTGCAGACGATAAGTACAACCGTTTCAGAGAGAAGAGCGCCCAATGTGACGATCTGGCTTTAAGTCTATTCGGTAACAAATGACGAAAACGGACGGATGTCCCAGGTTTTTACTACATATGAACACTTTTCACATTCTCCCGTGCAACTGCGCTGCTAATCCTCCATTCATGCAGAATCTTAAGGTCCTAGCTCATGTCCAAGGCACCAAAGCCAGCTAAAAAGTCAATAATCAATACCTAAAACTTAAATTGTACTACTTCTTACAGGCTATTACATCAACTTAGAAGCTTCATCTGTGTTCTACTATGGTGATTTTAGTGTCTCCGCATACCGCAGCACGCGACATACCTTTGCAGACGATAAGTACAACCGTTTCAGAGAGAAGAGCGGCCAATGTGACGATCTGGCTTTAAGTCGATTCGATAACAAATGACGAAAACGGACGGATTTCTCAGGTTAATACTACATATGAACACTTTTCACATTTTCCCGTGCTAATCGGCTGCTAGTCCTCCTTTCATGCAGAATCATAAGGTCCTAGCTCATGTCCAAGGCACCAAAGCCAGCTAAAAAGTCAATAATCGATAACTAAAACTTGAATTGTACTACTTCTTACTGGCTATTACATCAACTTAGAAGATTCATCCGTGTTCTACTATGGTGCTTTTAGTGTCTCCGCATACCGCAGCACGTGACATAGCTTTGCAGACGATAAGTACAACCGTTTCAGAGTTAAGAGCGGCCAATGTGACTATTTGGCTTTAAGTCGATTCGATAACAAATGACGAAAACGGACGGATTTCTCAGGTTTTTACTACATATGAACACTTTTCACATTCTCCAGTGCAACTCGGCTGCTAGTCCTCCTTTCATGCAGTATCTTAAGGTCCTAGCTCATGTCCAAGGCACCGAAGCCAGCTAAAAAGTCAATAATCGATACCTAAAACTTGAATTGTAATATTTCTTACTGGCTATTACATCAACTTAGAAGCTTCATCTGTGTTCTACTATGGTGCTTTTAGTGTCTCCGCATACCGCAGCACGCGACATAGATTTGCAGACGATAAGTACAACCGTTTCAGAGAGAAGAGCGGCCAATGTGACGATCTGGCTTTAAGTCGATTCGATAACAAATGACGAAAACGGACGGATTTCTCAGGTTATTACTACATATGAACACATTTCACATTCTCCCATGCAACTCGGCTGCTAATCCTCCTTTCATGCAGAATCTTAAGGTCCTAGCTCATGTCCAAGGCACCAAAGCCAGCTAAAAAGTCAATAATCGATACCTAAAACTTGAATTGTACTACTTATACTGGCTATTACATCAACTTAGAAGCTTCATCTGTGTTCTACTATGGCGCTTTTACTGTCTCCACATACCGCAGCACGTGACATAGCTTTGCAGACGATAAGTACAACCGTTTCAGAGAGAAGAGCGGCCAATGTGACGATCTGCCTTTATGTCGATTCGATAACAAATGACGAAAACGGACGGATTTCTCAGGTTTTTACTACATATGAACACTTTTCACATTCTCCCGTGCAACTCGGCAGCTAGTCCTCCATTAATGCAGAATCTTAAGGTCCTAGCTCATGTCCAAGGCACCAAAGCCAGCTAAAAAGTCAATAATCGATACCTAAAACTTGAATTGTACTACTTATACTGGCTATTACATCAACTTAGAAGCTTCATCTGTGTTCTACTATGGCGCTTTTACTGTCTCCACATACCGCAGCACGTGACATAGCTTTGCAGACGATAAGTACAACCGTTTCAGAGAGAAGAGCGGCCAATGTGACGATCTGGCTTTATGTCGATTCGATAACAAATGACGAAAACGGACGGATTTCTCAGGTTTTTACTAGATATGAACACTTTTCACATTCTCCCATGCAACTCGGCTGCTAGTCCTCCTTTCATGCAGAATCTTAAGGCACCAAAGCCAGCTAAGGAGTCAATAATCGATACCTAAAACATGAATTGTACTACTTCTTACTGGCTATTACATCAGCTTAGAAGCTTCATCTGTGTTCTACTATGGCGCTTTTACTGTTTCCACATACCGCAGCACGTGACATAGCTTTGCAGACGATAAGTACAACCGTTTCAGAGAGAAGAGCGGCCAATGTGACGATCTGGCTTTATGTCGATTCGATAACAAATGACGAAAACGGACGGATTTTTCAGATTTTTACTACATATGAACACTTTTCACATTCTCCAGTGCAACTCGGCTGCTAGTCCTCCTTTCATGCAGTATCTTAAGGTCCTAGCTCATGTCCAAGGCACCAAAGCCAGCTAACAAGTCAATAATCGATACCTAAAACTTGAATTGTAATATTTCTTACTGGCTATTACATCAACTTAGAACCTTCATCTGTGTTCTTCTATGGTGCCTTTAGTGTCTCCACATACCGCAGCACGTGACATAGCTTTGCAGACGATAAGTACAACCGTTTCAGAGAGAAGAGCGGCCAATGTGACGATCTGGCTTTATGTCGATTCGATAACAAATGACGAAAACGGACGGATTTCTCAGGTTTTTACTACATATGAACACTTATCACATTCTCACGTGCAACGCGGCTGCTAGACCTCCTATCATGCAAAATCTTAAGTTCCTAGCTCATGCCCAAGGCACCAAACAAGGGTAAAAAGTCAATAATCGATACCTAAAACTTGAATTGTACTACTTCTTACTGGCTTTTACATCATCTTAGAAGCTCCATCTGTGTTCTACTATGGTGCTTTTAGTGTCTACGCATACCGCAGCACGCGACATAGCTTTGCAGTCGATAAGTACAACCGTTTCAGAGAGAAGAGCGGCTAATGTGACGATCTGGCTTTAAGTCGATTCGATAACAATGACGATAACGAACGGATTTCTAAGGTTTTTACTACATATGAACACATTTCACATTCTCCCGTGCAACTCGGCTGCTAATCGACATTTCATGCAGAATCTTAAGGTCCTAGCTCATGTCCAAGCCACCAAAGAATTATAAAAAGTCAATAATCGATACCTAAGACTTGAATTGTACTACATCTTACTGGCTATTACATCATCTTAGAAGCTTCATCTGTGTTCTACAATGGTGATTTTAGTGTCTCCGCATACCGCAGCACGCGACATAGCTTTGCAGACGATAAGTACAACCGTCTCAGAGAGAAGAGCGGCCAATGTGACGATCTGGCTTTAAGTCGATTCGATAACAAATGGCGGAAACGGACGGATGTCTCAGGTTTTTACTACATATGAACACTTTTCAAATTCTCACGTGCAACGCGGCTGCTAGACCTCCTATCATGCAAAATCTTAAGTTCCTAGCTCATGCCCAAGGCACCAAAGAAGGGTAAAAAGTCAACAATCGATACCTAAAACTTGAATTGTACTACTTCTTACTGGCTATTACATGAACTTAGTAGCTTCATCTGTGTTCTACTATGGTGCTTTTAGTGTCTCCACATACCGCAGCACGCGACATAGCTTTGCAGACGATAAGTACAACCGCTTTAGAGAGTAGAGCGCCCAATGTGACGATCTGGCTTTAAGTCGATTCGATAACAAATGTTGAACACGGACGGATTTCTCTGGTTTTTACTACATATGAACACTTTTCACATTCTAACGTGCAACTCCTTACTGACTATTACATCATCTTAGAAGCTTCATCTGTCTTCTACTATGGTGCTTTTACTGTCTCCGCATACCGCAGCACGCGACATAGCTTTGCAGTCGATAAGTACAACCGTTTCAGAGAGAAGAGCGGCTAATGTGACGATCTTGCTTTAAGTCGATTCGATAACAAATGACGATAACGGACGGATTTCTCAGGTTTTTACTACATATGAACACTTTTTACATTCTCCCGTGCAACTCGGCTGCTAGTCCTCCTTTCATGCAGAATCTTAAGGTCCTAGCGCATGTCCAAGGTACCAAGGGCAGCTAAAAAGTCAATAATCGATACTTAAAACTTGAATTGTACTACTTCTTACTGGCTATTACATCAATTAGAAGCTTCATCTGTGTTCTACTATGATGCTTTTAGTGTCTCCGCATACCGCAGCACGCGACATAGCTTTGCAGACGATAAGTACAACCGTTTCAGAGAGAAGAGCGGCCAATGTGACGATCTGGCTTTAAGTCGATTCGATAACAAATGACGAAAACGGACGGATTTCTCAGGTTTTTACTACATATGAACACTTTTCACATTCTCCCGTGCAACTCGGCTGCTAGTCTTCCTTTCATGCAAAATCTTAAGGTCCTAGCTCATGTCCAAGGCACCAAAGCCAGCTAAAAAGTGAATAATCGATACCTAAAACTTGAATGGTACTACTTCTTGCTGGCTATTACATCAACTTAGAAGCTTCATCTGTGTTCTACTATGGTGCTTCTAGTGTCTCCACATACCGCTGCACGCGACATAGCTTTGCAGTCGATAAGTACAACCGTTTCAGAGAGAATTGCGGCTAATGTGACGATCTGGCTTTAAGTCGATTCGATATTAAATGACGAAAACGGACGGATTTCTCTGGTTTTTACTACATATGAACACTTTTCACATTCTCCCGTACAACTCGGCTGCTAGACCTCCGGTCATGCAGATTCTTAAGGTCCTAACTCATGTCTAAGGCACCAAAGTCAGCTAAAAAGTCAATAATCGATACTTAAAACTTGAATTGTACTACTTCTTACTGACTATTACATCATCTTAGAAGCTTCATCTGTGTTCTACTATGGTGCTTTTAGTGTCTCCGCATATTGCAGCACGCGACATAGCTTTGCAGTCGATAAGTACAACCGTTTCAGAGAGAAGAGCGGCTAATGTGACGATCTGGCTTTAAGGCGATTCGATAACAAATGACGATAACGAACGGATTTCTCAGGTTTTTACTACATATGAACACTTTTTACATTCTCCCCTGCAACTCGGCTGCTAGTCCTCCGTTCATGCTGAATTTTAAGGTCCTAGCTCATGTCCAAGGCACCAAAAAATGGTAAAAAGTCAATAATCGATAACTAAGACTTGAATTGTACTACACCTTTCTGGATATTACTTCAACTTAGAAGCTTCATCTGTGTTCTACTATGTTGATTTTAGTGTCTCCGCATACCGCAGCACGCGACATAGCTTTGCAGACGATAAGTACAACCGTTTCAGAGAGAAGAGCGGCCAATGTGACGATCTGGCTTTCAGTCGATTCGATAACAAATGACGATAACGGACGGATTTCTCAGGTTTTTACTACATATGAACACTTTTCACATTCTCCCGTGCAACTCGGCTGCTAGTCCTCCTTTCATGCAGAATCTTAAGGTCCTAGCTCTTCTCCAAGGCACCAAAGCCAGCTAGAAAGTCAATAATCGATACCTACAACTTGAATTGTACTACTTCTTACTGGCTATTACATCAACTTAGAAGCTTCATCTGTGTTCTACTATGGTGCTTTTAGTGTCTCCGCATGCCGCAGCACTCGACATAGCTTTGCAGACGATAAGTACAACCGTTTCAGAGAGAAGAGCGGCCAATGTGACGATGTGGCTTAAAGTCGATTCGATAACAAATGTCGAACACGGACGGATTTCTCTGGTTTTTACTACATATGAACACTTTTCACATTCTCCCGTGCTACTCGGCTGCTAGTCCTCCTTTCATGCAGAATTTTAAGGTCCTAGCTCATGTCCAAGGCACCAAAGCCAGCTAAAAAGTCAATAATCGATACCCAAAACTTGAATTGTACTACTTCTTACTGACTATTACATCATCTTAGAAGCTTCATCTGTCTTCTACTATGGTGCTTTTACTGTCTCCGCATACCGCAGCACGCGACATAGCTTTGCAGTCGATAAGTACAACCGTTTCAGAGAGAAATGCGGCTAATGTGACGGTCTTGCTTTAAGTCGATTCGATAACAAATGACGATAACGGACGGATTTCTCAGGTTTTTACTACATATGAACACTTTTTACATTCTCCCGTGCAACTCGGCTGCTAGTCCTCCTTTCATGCAAAATCTTAAGGTCCTAGCTCATGTCCAAGGCACCAAAGCCAGCTAAAAAGTGAATAATCGATACCTAAAACTTGAATGGTACTACTTCTTACTGGCTATTACATCAACTTAGAAGCTTCATCTGTGTTCTACTATGGTGCTTCTAGTGTCTCCGCATACCGCTGCACGCGACATAGCTTTGCAGTCGATAAGTACAACCGTTTCAGAGAGAATTGCGGCTAATGTGACGATCTGGCTTTAAGTCGATTCGATATTAAATGACGAAAACGGACGGATTTCTCAGGTTTTTACTACATATGAACACTTTTCACATTCTCCCGTGCAACTCGGCTGCTAGTCCTCTTTCATGCAGAATCTTAAGGTCCTAGCTCATGTCCAAGGCACCAAAGCCAGGTAAAGTCAATAATCGATGATTAAAACTAGAATTGTACTACTTCTTACTGGCTATTACATCAACTTAGAAGCTTCATCTGTGTCCTACTATGGTGATTTTAGTGTCTCCGCATACCACAGCACGCGACATAGCTTTGCAGACGATAAGTACAACTGTTTCAGAGAGAAGAGCGGCCAATGTGACGTTCTGGCTTATGTCGATTCGATAACAAATGACGAAAACGGACGGATTTCTCAGGTTTTTACTACATATGAACACTTTTCACTTTCTCCCTGGCAACTCGGCTGCTAGTCCTCCTTTCATGCAGAATCTTAAGGCCCTAGCTCATGTCCAAGACACCAAAGCCAGCTAAATAGTCAATAATCGATACCTAAAACTTGAATTGTACTACTTCTTACTGGCTATTACATCAACTTAGAAGCTTCATCTGTGTTCTACTATGGTGCTTTTAGTGTCTCCGTATACCGCAGCACGCGACATAGCTTTGCAGACGATAAGTACAACCGTTTCAGAGAGAAGAGCGGCTAATGTGACGAACTGGCTTTAAGTCAATTCCATAACAAATGACGAAAACGTAAGGATTTCTCAGGTTTTCACTACATATGAACATTTTCCACATTCTCCAGTGCAACTCGGCTGCTAGTCCTCCTTTCATGCAGAATCTTAAGGTCCTAGCTCATGTTCAAGTCACCAAAGCAAGCTAAGAAGTCAATAATCGATACTTAAAACTTGAATTGTACTACTTCTTACTGGCTATTACATCAGCTTAGAAGCTTCATCTGTGTTCTACTATGGTGCTTTTAGTGTCTCCACATACCGCAGCACGCGACATAGCTTTGCAGACGATAAGTACAACCGTTTCAGAGAGAAGAGCCGCCAATGTGACGATCTGGCTTTAAGTCGATTCGATAACAAATGGCGGAAACGGACGGATTTCTTAGGTTTTTACTACATATGAACACTTTTCACATTCTCCCGTGCAACTGGGCTGCTAGTCCTCCTTTCATGCAGAATCATAAGGTCCTAGCTCATGTCCAAGGTACCAAAGCCAGCTAAAAAGTCAATAATCGATACTTAAAACTTGAATTGTACTACTTCTTACTGACTATTACATCATCTTAGAAGCTTCATCTGTGTTCTACTATGGTGCTTTTAGTGTCTCTGCATACCGCAGCACGCGACATAGCTTTGCAGTCGATAAGTACAACCGTTTCAGAGAGAAGAGCGGCTAATGTGACGATCAGGCTTTAAGTCGATTCGATAAAAAATGACGAAAACGGACGGATATCTCAGGTTTTTACTACATATGAACACTTTTCACATTCTCCCGTGCAACTCGGCTGCTAGTCCTCCTTTCATGCACAATCTTAAAGTCCTAGCTCATGTCCAAGGCACCAAAGCCAGCTAAAATGTCAATAATCGATACCTAAAACTTGAATGGTACTACTTCTTACTGGCTATTACATCAACTTAGAAGCTTCATCTGTGTTCTACTATGGTGCTTTTAGTGTCTCCGCATACCGCTGCACGCGACATTGGCTTTGCAGTCGATAAGTACAACCGTTTCAGAGAGAATTGCGGCTAATGTGACGATCTGGCTTGAAGTCGATTCGATAACAAATGACGAAAACGGACGGATTTCTCTGGTTTTTACTACATATGAACACTTTTCACATTCTCCCGTACAACTCGGCTGCTAGACCTCCTTTCATGCAGAATCTTAAGGTCCTAACTCATGTCCAAGGCACCAAAGTCAGCTAAAAAGTCAATAATCGATACTTAAAACTTGAATTGTACTACTTCTTACTGACTATTACATCATCTTAGAAGCTTCATCTGTGTTCTTCTATGGTGCTTATAGTGTCTCCGCGTACCGCAGCACGCGACATAGCTTTGCAGTCGATAAGTACAACCGTTTCAGAGAGAAGAGCGGCTAATGTGACGATCTTGCTTTAAGTCGATTCGATAACAAATGACGATAACGGACGGATTTCTCAGGTTTTTACTACATATGAACACTTTTTACATTCTCCCGTGCAACTCGGCTGCTAGTCCTCCTTTCATGCAGAATCTTAAGGTCCTAGCTCATGTTCAAGTCACCAAAGCAAGCTAAGAAGTCAATAATCGATACTTAAAACTTGAATTGTACTACTTCTTACTGGCTATTACATCAGCTTAGAAGCTTCATCTGTGTTCTACTATGGTGCTTTTAGTGTCTCCACATACCGCAGCACGCGACATAGCTTTGCAGACGATAAGTACAACCGTTTCAGAGAGAAGAGCAGCCAATGTGACGATCTGGCTTTAAGTCGATTCGATAACAAATGGCGGAAACGGACGGATTTCTTAGGTTTTTACTACATATGAACACTTTTCACATTCTCCCGTGCAACTGGGCTGCTAGTCCTCCTTTCATGCAGAATCATAAGGTCCTAGCTCATGTCCAAGGTACCAAAGCCAGCTAAAAAGTCAATAGTCGATACTTAAAACTTGAATTGTACTACTTCTTACTGACTATTACATCATCTTAGAAGCTTCATCTGTGTTCTACTATGGTGCTTTTAGTGTCTCCGCATACCGCAGCACGCGACATAGCTTTGCAGTCGATAAGTACAACCGTTTCAGAGAGAAGAGCGGCTAATGTGACGATCTGGCTTTAAGTCGATTCGATAACAAATGACGATAACGAACGGATTTCTAAGGGTTTTTCTACATATGAACACTTTTTACATTCTCCCCTGCAACTCGGCTGCTAGTCCTCCTTTCATGCAGAATCTTAAGGCCCTAGCTCATGTCCAAGACACCAAAGCCAGCTAAATAGTCAATAATCGATACCTAAAACTTGAATTGTACTACTTCTTACTGGCTATTACATCAACTTAGAAGCTTCATCTGTGTTCTACTATGGTGCTTTTAGTGTCTCCGTATACCGCAGCACGCGACATAGCTTTGCAGACGATAAGTACAACCGTTTCAGAGAGAAGAGCGGCTAATGTGACGAACTGGCTTTAAGTCAATTCCATAACAAATGACGAAAACGTAAGGATTTCTCAGGTTTTCACTACATATGAACATTTTCCACATTCTCCAGTGCAACTCGGCTGCTAGTCCTCCTTTCATGCAGAATCTTAAGGTCCTAGCTCATGTTCAAGTCACCAAAGCAAGCTAAGAAGTCAATAATCGATACTTAAAACTTGAATTGTACTACTTCTTACTGGCTATTACATCAGCTTAGAAGCTTCATCTGTGTTCTACTATGGTGCTTTTAGTGTCTCCACATACCGCAGCACGCGACATAGCTTTGCAGACGATAAGTACAACCGTTTCAGAGAGAAGAGCCGCCAATGTGACGATCTGGCTTTAAGTCGATTCGATAACAAATGGCGGAAACGGACGGATTTCTTAGGTTTTTACTACATATGAACACTTTTCACATTCTCCCGTGCAACTGGGCTGCTAGTCCTCCTTTCATGCAGAATCATAAGGTCCTAGCTCATGTCCAAGGTACCAAAGCCAGCTAAAAAGTCAATAATCGATACTTAAAACTTGAATTGTACTACTTCTTACTGACTATTACATCATCTTAGAAGCTTCATCTGTGTTCTACTATGGTGCTTTTAGTGTCTCTGCATACCGCAGCACGCGACATAGCTTTGCAGTCGATAAGTACAACCGTTTCAGAGAGAAGAGCGGCTAATGTGACGATCAGGCTTTAAGTCGATTCGATAAAAAATGACGAAAACGGACGGATATCTCAGGTTTTTACTACATATGAACACTTTTCACATTCTCCCGTGCAACTCGGCTGCTAGTCCTCCTTTCATGCACAATCTTAAAGTCCTAGCTCATGTCCAAGGCACCAAAGCCAGCTAAAATGTCAATAATCGATACCTAAAACTTGAATGGTACTACTTCTTACTGGCTATTACATCAACTTAGAAGCTTCATCTGTGTTCTACTATGGTGCTTTTAGTGTCTCCGCATACCGCTGCACGCGACATTGGCTTTGCAGTCGATAAGTACAACCGTTTCAGAGAGAATTGCGGCTAATGTGACGATCTGGCTTGAAGTCGATTCGATAACAAATGACGAAAACGGACGGATTTCTCTGGTTTTTACTACATATGAACACTTTTCACATTCTCCCGTACAACTCGGCTGCTAGACCTCCTTTCATGCAGAATCTTAAGGTCCTAACTCATGTCCAAGGCACCAAAGTCAGCTAAAAAGTCAATAATCGATACTTAAAACTTGAATTGTACTACTTCTTACTGACTATTACATCATCTTAGAAGCTTCATCTGTGTTCTTCTATGGTGCTTATAGTGTCTCCGCGTACCGCAGCACGCGACATAGCTTTGCAGTCGATAAGTACAACCGTTTCAGAGAGAAGAGCGGCTAATGTGACGATCTTGCTTTAAGTCGATTCGATAACAAATGACGATAACGGACGGATTTCTCAGGTTTTTACTACATATGAACACTTTTTACATTCTCCCGTGCAACTCGGCTGCTAGTCCTCCTTTCATGCAGAATCTTAAGGTCCTAGCTCATGTTCAAGTCACCAAAGCAAGCTAAGAAGTCAATAATCGATACTTAAAACTTGAATTGTACTACTTCTTACTGGCTATTACATCAGCTTAGAAGCTTCATCTGTGTTCTACTATGGTGCTTTTAGTGTCTCCACATACCGCAGCACGCGACATAGCTTTGCAGACGATAAGTACAACCGTTTCAGAGAGAAGAGCAGCCAATGTGACGATCTGGCTTTAAGTCGATTCGATAACAAATGGCGGAAACGGACGGATTTCTTAGGTTTTTACTACATATGAACACTTTTCACATTCTCCCGTGCAACTGGGCTGCTAGTCCTCCTTTCATGCAGAATCATAAGGTCCTAGCTCATGTCCAAGGTACCAAAGCCAGCTAAAAAGTCAATAATCGATACTTAAAACTTGAATTGTACTACTTCTTACTGACTATTACATCATCTTAGAAGCTTCATCTGTGTTCTACTATGGTGCTTTTAGTGTCTCCGCATACCGCAGCACGCGACATAGCTTTGCAGTCGATAAGTACAACCTTTTCAGAGAGAAGAGCGGCTAATGTGACGATCTGGCTTTAAGTCGATTCGATAACAAATGACGATAACGAACGGATTTCTAAGGGTTTTTCTACATATGAACACTTTTTACATTCTCCCCTGCAACTCGGCTGCTAGTCCTCCTTTCATGCTGAATCTTAAGGTCCTAGCTCATGTCCAAGGCACCAAAGCCACCTAAAAAGGCAACAATCGATACCTAAAACTTGAATTGTACTACTTCTTACTGGCTATTACATCAACTTAGAAGCTTCATCTGTGTTCTACTCTGATGCTTTTAGTGTCTCCGCATACTGCTGCACGCGACATAGCTTTGCAGACGGTAAGTACAACCGTTTCAGAGAGAAGAGCGGCCAATGTGACGATCTGGCTTTAAGTCGATTCGATAACAAATGACGAAAACGGACGGATTTCTCAGGTTTTTACTACATATGAACACTTTTCACATTCTCCCGTGCAACTCGGCTGCTAGTCCTCCTTTCATGCAGATACTTAAGGTCCTAGCTCATGTCCAAATCACCAAAGCCAGCTAAAAAGTCAATAATCAATACCTAAAACTTGAATTGTACTACTTCTTACTGACTATTACATCAACTTAGAAGCTTCATCTGTGTTCTACTATGGTGCTTTTAGTGTCTCCGCATACCGCAGCACGCGACATAGCTTTGCAGACGATAAGAACAACCGTTTCAGAGAGAAGAGCGGTCAATGTGACAATCTGGCTTTAAGTCGATTCGATAACAAATGGCGGAAACAGCCGGATTTCTTAGGTTTTTAATACATATGAACACTTTTCACATTCTCCCGTGCAACTGGGCTGCTAGTCCTCCTTTCATGCAGAATCATAAGGTCCTAGCTCATGTCCAAGGTACCAAAGCCAGCTAAAAAGTCAATAATCGATACCTATAACTTGAATTGTACTACTTCTTACTGGCTATTACATCAACTTAGAAGCTTCATCTGTGTTCTACTATGTTGCTTTTAAAGTCTCCGCATACAGCAGCACTCGACATAGCTTTGCAGACAATAAGTACAACCGTTTCAGAGAGAAGAGCGGCAAATGTGACGATCTGGCTTTAAGTCGATTCGATAACAAATGTCGAACACGGACGGATTTCTCATGCTTTTACTACATATGAACACTTTTCACATTCTCCCGTGCAACTCGGCTGCTAGTCCTCCATTAATGAAGAATCTTAAGGTCCTAGCTCATGTCCAAGGCACCAAAGACAGCTAAAAAGTCAATAATCGATACATAAAACTTGAATTTTACTACTTCTTACTGGCTATTACATCAACTTGGAAGCTTCATCTGTCTTCTACTATGGTGCTTTTAGTGTCTCCACATACCGCAGCACGCGACATAGCTTTGCAGACGATAAGTACAACCGTTTCAGAGAGAAGAGCGGCCAATGTGTCGATCTGGCTTTAAGTCGATTCGATAACAAATGACGAAAACGGACGTATTTCTCAGGTCTTTACTATATATGAACACTTTTCTCATTCTTCCGTGCAACTTGGCTGTTAGTCGTCCTTTCATGCAGAATTTTAAGGTCCTAGCTCATGTCCAGGGCACCAAAGCCAGCTAAAAGTCAATAATCGATACCTAAAACTTGAATTGTACTACTTCTTACTGGCTATTACATCAACTTAGAAGCTTCATCTGTGTTCTACTATGGTGCTTTTAGTGTCTCCGCATACCGCAGCACGCGACATAGCTTTGCAGACGATAAGTACAACCGTTTTAGAGAGTAGAGCGCCCAATGTGACGATCTGGCTTTAAGTCGATTCGATAACATATGAGGAAAACGGACGGATTTCTCAGGTTTTTACTAAATATGAACACTTTTCACATTCTCACGTGCAACGCGGCTGCTAGACCTCCTATCATGCAAAATCTTAAGTTCCTAGCTCATGCCCAAGGCACCAAAGAAGGGTAAAAAGTCAACAATCGATACCTAAAACTTGAATTGTACTACATCTTACTGGCTATTACATCAACTTAGAAGCTTCATCTGTGTTCTACTATGTTGCTTTTAGTGTCTCCGCATACAGCAGCACTCGACATAGCTTTGCAGACAATAAGTACAACCGTTGCAGAGAGAAGAGCTTCAAATGTGACGATCTGGCATTAAGTCGATTCGATAACAAATGTCGAACACGGACGGATTTCTCAGGCTTTTACTAAATATGAACACTTTTCACATTCTCCCGTGCAACTCGGCTGCTAGTCCTCCATTAATGAAGAAACTTAAGGTCCTAGCTCATGTCCAAGGCACCAAAGACAGCTAAAAAGTCAATAATCGATACCTAAAACTTGAATTGTACTACTTCTTACTGGCTATTACATCAACTTGGAAGCTTCATCTGTCTTCTACTATGGTGCGTTTAGTGTCTCCACATACCGCAGCACGCGACATAGCTTTGCAGACGATAAGTACAACCGTTTAAGAGAGAAGAGCTGCCAATGTGACGATCTGGCTTTAAGTCGATTCGATAACAAATGACGAACACGGACGTATTTCTCTGGTTTTTACTATATATGAACACTTTTCTCATTCTTCCGTGCAACTTGGCTGTTAGTCGTCCTTTCATGCAGAATTTTAAGGTCCTAGCTCATGTCCAAGGCACCAAAGCCAGCTAAAAGTCAATAATCGATACCTAAAACTTGAATTGTACTACTTCTTACTGGCTATTACATCAACTTAGAAGCTTCACCTGTGTTCTACTATGGTGCTTTTAGTGTCTCCGCATACCGCAGCACGCGACATAGCTTTGCAGACGATAAGTACAACCGTTTTAGAGAGTAGAGCGCCCAATGTGACGATCTGGCTTTAAGTCGATTTGATAACAAATGAGGAAAACGGACGGATTTCTCAGGTTTTTACTAAATATGAACACTTTTCACATTCTCACGTGCAACGCGGCGGCTAGACCTCCTATCATGCAAAATCTTAAGTTCCTAGCTCATGCCCAAGGCACCAAAGAAGGGTAAAAAGTCAATAATCGATACCTAAAACTTGAATTGTACTACTTCTTACTGGCTATTACATCAACTTAGAAGCTTCATCTGTGTTCTACTAAGGTGCTTTTAGTGTCTCCACATACCGCAGCACGCGACATAGCTTTGCAGAAGATAAGTACAACCGTTTCAGAGAGAAGAGCGGCCAATGTGACGATCTGGCTTTAAGTCGATTCGATAACAAATGACGAAAACGGACGGATTTCTCAGGTTTTTACTACATATGAACACTTTTCACATTCTCCCGTACAACTCGGCTGCTAGACCTCCTTTCATGCAGAATCTTAAGGTCCTAGCTTCTCTCCAAGGCACCAAAGCCAGCTAAAAAGTCAATAATCAATACCTAAAACTTGAATTGTACTACTTCTTACTGACTAACACATCAACTTAGAAGCTTCATCTGTGTTCTACTATGGTGCTTTTAGTGTCTCCGCATACCGCAGCACGCGACATAGCTTTGCAGACGATAAGTACAACCGTTTCAGAGAGAAGAGCGGTCAATGTGACAATCTGGCTTTAAGTCGATTCGATAACAAATGGCGGAAACAACCGGATTTCTTAGGTTTTTAATAAATATGAACACTTTTCACATTCTCCCGTGCAACTGGGCTGCTAGTCCTCCTTTCATGCAGAATCATAAGGGCCTAGCTCATGTCCAAGGTACCAAAGCCAGCTAAAAAGTCAATAATCGATAACTATAACTTGAATTGTACTACTTCTTACTGGCTATTACATCAACTTAGAAGCTTCATCTGTGTTCTACTATGTTGCTTTTAAAGTCTCCGCATACAACAGCACTCGACATAGCTTTGCAGACAATAAGTACAACCGTTGCAGAGAGAAGAGCGGCAAATGTGACGATCTGGCTTTAAGTCGATTCGATAACAAATGTCGAACACGGACGGATTTCTCAGGCCTTTACTACATATGAACACTTTTCACATTCTCCCGTGCAACTCGGCTGCTAGTCCTTCATTAATAAAGAATCTTAAGGTCCTAGCTCATGTCCAAGGCACCAAAGACAGCTAAAAAGTCAATAATCGATACATAAAACTTGAATTTTACTACTTCTTACTGGCTATTACATCAACTTGGAAGCTTCATCTGTCTTCTACTATGGTGCTTTTAGTGTCTCCACATACCGCAGCACGCGACATAGCTTTGCAGACGATAAGTACAACCGTTTCAGAGAGAAGAGCGGCCAATGTGACGATCTGGCTTTAAGTCGATTCGATAACAAATGACGAAAACGGACGTATTTCTCAGGTCTTTACTATATATGAACACTTTTCTCATTCTTCCGTGCAACTTGGCTGTTAGTCGTCCTTTCATGCAGAATTTTAAGGTCCTAGCTCATGTCCAAGGCACCAAAGCCAGCTAAAAGTCAATAATCGATACCTAAAACTTGAATTGTACTACATCTTACTGGCTATTACATCAACTTAGAAGCTTCATCTGTGTTCTACTATGGTGCTTTTAGTGTCTCCGCATACCGCAGCACGCGACATAGCTTTGCAGACGATAAGTACAACCGTTTTAGAGAGTAGAGCGCCCAATGTGACGATCTGGCTTTAAGTCGATTCGATAACAAGTGAGGAAAACGGACGGATTTCTCAGGTTTTTACTAAATATGAACACTTTTCACATTCTCACGTGCAACGCGGCTGCTAGACCTCCTATCATGCAAAATCTTAAGTTCCTAGCTCATGCCCAAGGCACCAAAGAAGGGTAAAAAGTCAACAATCGATACCTAAAACTTGAATTGTACTACATCTTACTGGTTATTACATCAACTTAGAAGCTTCATCTGTGTTCTGCTATGTTGCTTTTAGTGTCTCCGCATACAGCAGCACTCGACATAGCTTTGCAGACAATAAGTACAACCGTTGCAGAGAGAAGAGCGGCAAATGTGACGATCTGGCATTAAGTCGATTCGATAACAAATGTCGAACACGGACGGATTTCTCAGGCTTTTACTAAATATGAACACTTTTCACATTCTCCCGTGCCACTCGGCTGCTAGTCCTCCATTAATGAAGAATCTTAAGGTCCTAGCTCATGTCCAAAGCACCAAAGACAGCTAAAAAGTCAATAATCGATACCTAAAACTTGAATTGTACTACTTCTTACTGGCTATTACATCAACTTGGAAGCTTCATCTGTCTTCTACTATGGTGCTTTTAGTGTCTCCACATACCGCAGCACGCGACATAGCTTTGCAGACGATAAGTACAACCGTTTCAGAGAGAAGAGCTGCCAATGTGACGATCTGGCTTTAAGTCGATTCGATAACAAATGAGGAAAACGGACGGATTTCTCAGGTTTTTACTAAATATGAACACTTTTCACATTCTCACGTGCAACGCGGCTGCTAGACCTCCTATCATGCAAAATCGTAAGTTCCTAGCTCATGCCCAAGGCACCAAAGAAGGGTAAAAAGTCAACAATCGATACCTAAAACTTGAATTGTACTACTTCTTACTGGCTATTACATCAACTTAGAAGCTTCATCTGTGTTCTACTATGGTGCTTTTAGTGTCTCCGCATGCCGCAGCACTCGACATAGCTTTGCAGACGATAAGTACAACCGTTTCAGAGAGTAGAGCGGCCAATGTTACGATCTGGCTTTAAGTTGATTCGATAACAAATGTCGAACACGGACGGATTTCTCTGGTTTTTACTACATATGAACACTTTTCATATTCTCCCGTGCAACTCGGCTGCTAGTCCTCCTTTCATGCAGAATCTTAAGGTCCTAGCTCATGTCCAAGGCACCAAAGCCAGCTAAAAAGTCAATAATCAATACCTAAAACTTGAATTGTACTACTTCTTACTGAGTATTACATCAACTTAGAAGCTTCATCTGTGTTCTACTATGGTGCTTTTAGTGTCTCCGCATACCGCAGCACGCGACATAGCTTTGCAGTCGATAAGTACAACCGTTTGAGAGAGAAGAGAGGCCAATGTGACGATCTGGCTTTAAGTCGATTCGATAACAATGACGATAACGAACGGATTTTTAAGGTTTTTACTACATATGAACACTTTTCACATTCTCCCGTGCAACTCGGCTGCTAGTCCTCCTTTCATGCAGAATCTTAAGGTCCTAGCCATGTCCAAGGCACCAAAGCCAGCTAAAATGTCAATAATCGATACCTAAAACTTGAATTATACTACTTCTTACTGGCTATTACATCAAATTAGAGGCTTCATCTGTGTTCTACTATAATGCTTTTAGTGTCTCCGCATACCGCAGCACGCGACATAGCTTTGCAGTCGATAAGTACAACCGTTTCAGAGAGAAGAGCGGCCATTGTGACGATCTGGCTTTAAGTCAATTCGATAACAATTGACGAAAACGGAAGGATTTCTCAGGTTTTTACTACATATGAACATTTTCCACATTCTCCAGTGCAACTCGGCTGCCAGACCTCCTTTCATGCAGAATCTTAAGGTCCTAGCTCATGTTCAAGTCACCAAAGCAAGCTAAGAAGTCAATAATCGATACTTAAAACTTGAATTGTACTACTTCTTACTGGCTATTACATCAGCTTAGAAGCTTCATCTGTGTTCTACTATGGTGCTTTTAGTGTCTCCACATACCGCAGCACGCGACATAGCTTTGCAGACGATAAGTACAACCGTTTCAGAGAGAAGAGCAGCCAATGTGACGATCTGGCTTTAAGTCGATTCGATAACAAATGGCGGAAACGGACGGATTTCTTAGGTTTTTACTACATATGAACACTTTTCACATTCTCCCGTGCAACTGGGCTGCTAGTCCTCCTTTCATGCAGAATCATAAGGTCCTAGCTCATGTCCAAGGTACCAAAGCCAGCTAAAAAGTCAATAATCGATACTTAAAACTTGAATTGTACTACTTCTTACTGACTATTACATCATCTTAGAAGCTTCATCTGTGTTCTACTATGGTGCTTTTAGTGTCTCCGCATACCGCAGCACGCGACATAGCTTTGCAGTCGATAAGTACAACCGTTTCAGAGAGAAGAGCGGCTAATGTGACGATCTGGCTTTAAGTCGATTCGATAACAAATGACGATAACGAACGGATTTCTAAGGTTTTTTCTACATATGAACACTTTTTACATTCTCCCCTGCAACTCGGCTGCTAGTCCTCCTTTCATGCAGAATCTTAAGGTCCTAGCTCATGTCCAAGGCACCAAAGCCACCTAAAAAGGCAACAATCGATACCTAAAACTTGAATTGTACTACTTCTTACTGGCTATTACATCAACTTAGAAGCTTCATCTGTGTTCTACTCTGATGCTTTTAGTGTCTCCGCATACTGCTGCACGCGACATAGCTTTGCAGACGGTAAGTACAACCGTTTCAGAGAGAAGAGCGGCCAATGTGACGATCTGGCTTTAAGTCGATTCGATAACAAATGACGAAAACGGACGGATTTCTCAGGTTTTTACTACATATGAACACTTTTCACATTCTCCCGTGCAACTCGGCTGCTAGTCCTCCTTTCATGCAGATACTTAAGGTCCTAGCTCATGTCCAAATCACCAAAGCCAGCTAAAAAGTCAATAATCAATACCTAAAACTTGAATTGTACTACTTCTTACTGACTATTACATCAACTTAGAAGCTTCATCTGTGTTCTACTATGGTGCTTTTAGTGTCTCCGCATACCGCAGCACGCGACATAGCTTTGCAGACGATAAGAACAACCGTTTCAGAGAGAAGAGCGGTCAATGTGACAATCTGGCTTTAAGTCGATTCGATAACAAATGGCGGAAACAGCCGGATTTCTTAGGTTTTTAATACATATGAACACTTTTCACATTCTCCCGTGCTACTGGGCTGCTAGTCCTCCTTTCATGCAGAATCATAAGGTCCTAGCTCATGTCCAAGGTACCAAAGCCAGCTAAAAAGTCAATAATCGATACCTATAACTTGAATTGTACTACTTCTTACTGGCTATTACATCAACTTAGAAGCTTCATCTGTGTTCTACTATGTTGCTTTTAAAGTCTCCGCATACAGCAGCACTCGACATAGCTTTGCAGACAATAAGTACAACCGTTTCAGAGAGAAGAGCGGCAAATGTGACGATCTGGCTTTAAGTCGATTCGATAACAAATGTCGAACACGGACGGATTTCTCATGCTTTTACTACATATGAACACTTTTCACATTCTCCCGTGCAACTCGGCTGCTAGTCCTCCATTAATGAAGAATCTTAAGGTCCTAGCTCATGTCCAAGGCACCAAAGACAGCTAAAAAGTCAATAATCGATACATAAAACTTGAATTTTACTACTTCTTACTGGCTATTACATCAACTTGGAAGCTTCATCTGTCTTCTACTATGGTGCTTTTAGTGTCTCCACATACCGCAGCACGCGACATAGCTTTGCAGACGATAAGTACAGCCGTTTCAGAGAGAAGAGCGGCCAATGTGTCGATCTGGCTTTAAGTCGATTCGATAACAAATGACGAAAACGGACGTATTTCTCAGGTCTTTCCTATATATGAACACTTTTCTCATTCTTCCGTGCAACTTGGCTGTTAGTCGTCCTTTCATGCAGAATTTTAAGGTCCTAGCTCATGTCCAAGGCACCAAAGCCAGCTAAAAGTCAATAATCGATACCTAAAACTTGAATTGTACTACTTCTTACTGGCTATTACATCAACTTAGAAGCTTCATCTGTGTTCTACTATGGTGCTTTTAGTGTCTCCGCATACCGCAGCACGCGACATAGCTTTGCAGACGATAAGTACAACCGTTTTAGAGAGTAGAGCGCCCAATGTGACGATCTGGCTTTAAGTCGATTCGATAACATATGAGGAAAACGGACGGATTACTCAGGTTTTTACTAAATATGAACACTTTTCACATTCTCACGTGCAACGCGGCTGCTAGACCTCCTATCATGCAAAATCTTAAGTTCCTAGCTCATGCCCAAGGCACCAAAGAAGGGTAAAAAGTCAACAATCGATACCTAAAACTTGAATTGTACTACATCTTACTGGCTATTACATCAACTTAGAAGCTTCATCTGTGTTCTACTATGTTGCTTTTAGTGTCTCCGCATACAGCAGCACTCGACATAGCTTTGCAGACAATAAGTACAACCGTTGCAGAGAGAAGAGCGGCAAATGTGACGATCTGGCATTAAGTCGATTCGATAACAAATGTCGAACACGGACGGATTTCTCAGGCTTTTACTAAATATGAACACTTTTCACATTCTCCCGTGCAACTCGGCTGCTAGTCCTCCATTAATGAAGAAACTTAAGGTCCTAGCTCATGTCCAAGGCACCAAAGACAGCTAAAAAGTCAATAATCGATACCTAAAACTTGAATTGTACTACTTCTTACTGGCTATTACATCAACTTGGAAGCTTCATCTGTCTTCTACTATGGTGCTTTTAGTGTCTCCACATACCGCAGCACGCGACATAGCTTTGCAGACGATAAGTACAACCGTTTAAGAGAGAAGAGCTGCCAATGTGACGATCTGGCTTTAAGTCGATTCGATAACAAATGACGAACACGGACGTATTTCTCTGGTTTTTACTATATATGAACACTTTTCTCATTCTTCCGTGCAACTTGGCTGTTAGTCGTCCTTTCATGCAGAATTTTAAGGTCCTAGCTCATGTCCAAGGCACCAAAGCCAGCTAAAAGTCAATAATCGATACCTAAAACTTGAATTGTACTACTTCTTACTGGCTATTACATCAACTTAGAAGCTTCTTCTGTGTTCTACTATGGTGCTTTTAGTGTCTCCGCATACCGCAGCACGCGACATAGCTTTGCAGACGATAAGTACAACCGTTTTAGAGAGTAGAGCGCCCAATGTGACGATCTGGCTTTAAGTCGATTTGATAACAAATGAGGAAAACGGACGGATTTCTCAGGTTTTTACTAAATATGAACACTTTTCACATTCTCACGTGCAACGCGGCTGCTAGACCTCCTATCATGCAAAATCTTAAGTTCCTAGCTCATGCCCAAGGCACCAAAGAAGGGTAAAAAGTCAATAATCGATACCTAAAACTTGAATTGTACTACTTCTTACTGGCTATTACATCAACTTAGAAGCTTCATCTGTGTTCTACTATGGTGCTTTTAGTGTCTCCACATACCGCAGCACGCGACATAGCTTTGCAGAAGATAAGTACAACCGTTTCAGAGAGAAGAGCGGCCAATGTGACGATCTGGCTTTAAGTCGATTCGATAACAAATGACGAAAACGGACGGATTTCTCAGGTTTTTACTACATATGAACACTTTTCACATTCTCCCGTACAACTCGGCTGCTAGACCTCCTTTCATGCAGAATCTTAAGGTCCTAACTCATGTCCAAGGCACCAAAGACAGCTAAAAAGTCAATAATCGATACCTAAAACTTGAATTGTACTACACCTTACTGACTATTACATCATCTTAGAAGCTTCATCTGTGTTCTACTATGGTGCTTTTAGTGTCTCCACATATCGCAGCACGCGACATAGCTTTGCAGTCGATAAGTACAACCGTTTCAGAGAGAAGAGCGGCCAATGTGACGATCTGGCTTTAAGGCGATTCGATAACAAATGACGATAACGAACGGATTTCTCACGTTTTTAATACATATGAACACTTTTTACATTCTCCCCTACAACTCGGCTGCTAGTCCTCCTTTCATGCAGAATCTTAAGGTCCTAGCTTCTCTCCAAGGCACCAAAGCCAGCTAAAAAGTCAATAATCAATACCTAAAACTTGAATTGTACTACTTCTTACTGACTAACACATCAACTTAGAAGCTTCATCTGTGTTCTACTATGGTGCTTTTAGTGTCTCCGCATACCGCAGCACGCGACATAGCTTTGCAGACGATAAGTACAACCGTTTCAGAGAGAAGAGCGGTCAATGTGACAATCTGGCTTTAAGTCGATTCGATAACAAATGGCGGAAACAACCGGATTTCTTAGGTTTTTAATAAATATGAACACTTTTCACATTCTCCCGTGCAACTGGGCTGCTAGTCCTCCTTTCATGCAGAATCATAAGGGCCTAGCTCATGTCCAAGGTACCAAAGCCAGCTAAAAAGTCAATAATCGATAACTATAACTTGAATTGTACTACTTCTTACTGGCTATTACATCAACTTAGAAGCTTCATCTGTGTTCTACTATGTTGCTTTTAAAGTCTCCGCATACAGCAGCACTCGACATAGCTTTGCAGACAATAAGTACAACCGTTGCAGAGAGAAGAGCGGCAAATGTGACGATCTGGCTTTAAGTCGATTCGATAACAAATGTCGAACACGGACGGATTTCTCAGGCCTTTACTACATATGAACACTTTTCACATTCTCCCGTGCAACTCGGCTGCTAGTCCTTCATTAATAAAGAATCTTAAGGTCCTAGCTCATGTCCAAGGCACCAAAGACAGCTAAAAAGTCAATAATCGATACATAAAACTTGAATTTTACTACTTCTTACTGGCTATTACATCAACTTGGAAGCTTCATCTGTCTTCTACTATGGTGCTTTTAGTGTCTCCACATACCGCAGCACGCGACATAGCTTTGCAGACGATAAGTACAACCGTTTCAGAGAGAAGAGCGGCCAATGTGACGATCTGGCTTTAAGTCGATTCGATAACAAATGACGAAAACGGACGTATTTCTCAGGTCTTTACTATATATGAACACTTTTCTCATTCTTCCGTGCAACTTGGCTGTTAGTCGTCCTTTCATGCAGAATTTTAAGGTCCTAGCTCATGTCCAAGGCACCAAAGCCAGCTAAAAGTCAATAATCGATACCTAAAACTTGAATTGTACTACATCTTACTGGCTATTACATCAACTTAGAAGCTTCATCTGTGTTATACTATGGTGCTTTTAGTGTCTCCGCATACCGCAGCACGCGACATAGCTTTGCAGACGATAAGTACAACCGTTTTAGAGAGTAGAGCGCCCAATGTGACGATCTGGCTTTAAGTCGATTCGATAACAAATGAGGAAAACGGACGGATTTCTCAGGTTTTTACTAAATATGAACACTTTTCACATTCTCACGTGCAACGCGGCTGCTAGACCCCCTATCATGCAAAATCTTAAGTTCCTAGCTCATGCCCAAGGCACCAAAGAAGGGTAAAAAGTCAACAATCGATACCTAAAACTTGAATTGTACTACATCTTACTGGTTATTACATCAACTTAGAAGCTTCATCTGTGTTCTGCTATGTTGCTTTTAGTGTCTCCGCATACAGCAGCACTCGACATAGCTTTGCAGACAATAAGTACAACCGTTGCAAAGAGAAGAGCGGCAAATGTGACGATCTGGCATTAAGTCGATTCGATAACAAATGTCGAACACGGACGGATTTCTCAGGCTTTTACTAAATATGAACACTTTTCACATTCTCCCGTGCAACTCGGCTGCTAGTCCTCCATTAATGAAGAATCTTAAGGTCCTAGCTCATGTCCAAAGCACCAAAGACAGCTAAAAAGTCAATAATCGATACCTAAAACTTGAATTGTACTACTTCTTACTGGCTATTACATCAACTTGGAAGCTTCATCTGTCTTCTACTATGGTGCTTTTAGTGTCTCCACATACCGCAGCACGCGACATAGCTTTGCAGACGATAAGTACAACCGTTTCAGAGAGAAGAGCTGCCAATGTGACGATCTGGCTTTAAGTCGATTCGATAACAAATGAGGAAAACGGACGGATTTCTCAGGTTTTTACTAAATATGAACACTTTTCACATTCTCACGTGCAACGCGGCTGCTAGACCTCCTATCATGCAAAATCTTAAGTTCCTAGCTCATGCCCAAGGCACCAAAGAAGGGTAAAAAGTCAACAATCGATACCTAAAACTTGAATTGTACTACTTCTTACTGGCTATTACATCAACTTAGAAGCTTCATCTGTGTTCTACTATGGTGCTTTTAGTGTCTCCGCATGCCGCAGCACTCGACATAGCTTTGCAGACGATAAGTACAACCGTTTCAGAGAGTAGAGCGGCCAATGTTACGATCTGGATTTAAGTTGATTCGATAACAAATGTCGAACACGGACGGATTTCTCTGGTTTTTACTACATATGAACACTTTTCATATTCTCCCGTGCAACTCGGCTGCTAGTCCTCCTTTCATGCAGAATCTTAAGGTCCTAGCTCATGTCCAAGGCACCAAAGCCAGCTAAAAAGTCAATAATCAATACCTAAAACTTGAATTGTACTACTTCTTACTGAGTATTACATCAACTTAGAAGCTTCATCTGTGTTCTACTATGGTGCTTTTAGTGTCTCCGCATACCGCAGCACGCGACATAGCTTTGCAGTCGATAAGTACAACCGTTTGAGAGAGAAGAGAGGCCAATGTGACGATCTGGCTTTAAGTCGATTCGATAACAATGACGATAACGAACGGATTTTTAAGGTTTTTACTACATATGAACACTTTTCACATTCTCCCGTGCAACTCGGCTGCTAGTCCTCCTTCCATGCAGAATCTTAAGGTCCTAGCCATGTCCAAGGCACCAAAGCCAGCTAAAATGTCAATAATCGATACCTAAAACTTGAATTATACTACTTCTTACTGGCTATTACATCAAATTAGAGGCTTCATCTGTGTTCTACTATAATGCTTTTAGTGTCTCCGCATACCGCAGCACGCGACATAACATTGCAGTCGATAAGTACAACCGTTTCAGAGAGAAGAGCGGCCAATGTGACGATCTGGCTTTAAGTCAATTCGATAACAATTGACGAAAACGGAAGGATTTCTCAGGTTTTTACTACATATGAACATTTTCCACATTCTCCAGTGCAACTCGGCTGCTAGACCTCCTTTCATGCAGAATCTTAAGGTCCTAGCTCATGTTCAAGTCACCAAAGCCGGCTAAGAAGCCAATAATCGATACTTATAACATGAATTGTACTACTTCTTACTGGCTATTACATCAGCTTAGAAGCTTCATCTGTGTTCTACTATGGTGCGTTTAGTGTCCTCGCATACCGCAGCACGCGACATAGCTTTGCAGACGATAAGTACAACCGTTTCAGAGAGAAGAGCGGCCAATGTGACGATCTGGCTTTTAGTCAATTCGATAACAAATGACGAAAACGGAAGGATTTCTCAGGTTTTTACTACATATGAACATTTTCCACATTCTCCCGTGCAACTCGGCTGCTAGTCCTCCTTTCATGCAGAATCTTAAGGTTCTAGCTCATGGTCAAGTCACCAAAGCAAGCTAAGAAGTCAATATTCGATACCTATAACACGAATTGTACTACTTCTTACTGGCTATTACATCAACTTAGAAGCTTCATCTGTGTTCTACTATGGTGCTTTTAGTGTCTCCGCATACAGCAGCGCTCGACATAGCTTTGCAGACAGTAAGTACAACCGTTTCAGAGAGAAGAGCGGCCAATGTGACGATCTGGCTTTAAGTCGATTCGATAACAAATGGCGGAAACAGACGGATTTCTTTGGTTTTTACTACATATGAACACTTTTCACATTCTCCAGTGCAACTAGGCTGCTAGTCCTCCTTTCATGCAGAATCATAAGGTCCTAGCTCATGTACAAGGTACCAAAGCCAGCTAAAAAGTCAATAATCGATACCTATAACTTGAATTGTACTACTTCTTACTGGCTATTACATCAACTTAGAAGCTTCATCTGTGTTCTACTATGGTGCTTTTAGTGTCTCCGCATACAGCAGCGCTCGACATAGCTTTGCAGACAGTAAGTACAACCGTTTCAGAGAGAAGAGCGGCCAATGTGACGATCTGGCTTTAAGTCGATTCGATAACAAATGTCGAACACGGACGGATTTCTCAGGCTTTTACTACATATGAACACTTTTCACATTCTCCCGTGCAACTCGTCTGCTAGTCCTCCATTAATGAAAAATCTTAAGGTCCTAGCTCATGTCCAAGGCACCAAAGAGAGCTAAAAAGTCAATAATCGATACCTAAAACTTGAATTTTACTACTTCTTACTGGCTATTACATCACCTTGGAAGCTTCATCTGTGTTCTACTATGATGCTTTTAGTGTCTCCACATACCGCAGCACGCGACATAGCTTTGCAGACGATAAGTACAACCGTTTCAGAGAGAAGAGCGGCCAATGTGACGATCTGGCTTTAAGTCGATTCGATAACAAATGGCGGAAACAGACGGATTTCTTTGGTTTTTACTACATATGAACACTTTTCACATTCTCCAGTGCAACTAGGCTGCTAGTCCTCCTTTCATGCAGAATCATAAGGTCCTAGCTCATGTACAAGGTACCAAAGCCAGCTAAAAAGTCAATAATCGATACCTATAACTTGAATTGTACTACTTCTTACTGGCTATTACATCAACTTAGAAGCTTCATCTGTGTTCTACTATGGTGCTTTTAGTGTCTCCGCATACAGCAGCGCTCGACATAGCTTTGCAGACAGTAAGTACAACCGTTTCAGAGAGAAGAGCGGCCAATGTGACGATCTGGCTTTAAGTCGATTCGATAACAAATGTCGAACACGGACGGATTTCTCAGGCTTTTACTACATATGAACACTTTTCACATTCTCCCGTGCAACTCGTCTGCTAGTCCTCCATTAATGAAGAATCTTAAGGTCCTAGCTCATGTCCAAGGCACCAAAGACAGCTAAAAAGTCAATAATCGATATCTAAAACTTGAATTTTACTACTTCTTACTGGCTATTACATCAACTTGGAAGCTTCATCTGTGTTCTACTATTGTGCTTTTAGTGTCTCCACATACCGCAGCACGCGACATAGCTTTGCAGACGATAAGTACAACCGTTTCAGAGAGAAGAGCGGCCAATGTAACGATCTGGCTTTAAGTCGATTCGATAACAAATGAGGAAAACGGACGGATTTCTCAGGTTTTTACTACATATGAACACTTTTCACATTCTCCCTTGCAACTCGGCTGCTAGTCCACCTTTCATGCAGAATCTTAAGTTCCTAGCTCATGCCCAAGGCACCAAAGAAGGGTAAAAAGTCAACAATCGATACCTAAAACTTGAATTGTACTACTTCTTACTGGCTATTACATCAACTTAGAAGCTTCATCTGTGTTCTACTATGGTGCTTTTAGTGTCTCCGCATGCCGCAGCACTCGACATAGCTTTGCAGACGATAAGTACAACCGTTTCAGAGAGAAGAGCGGCCAATGTGATGTTCTGGCTTTAAGTCGAGGCGATAACAAATGTCGAACACGGACAGATTTCTCTGGTTTTTACTACATATGAACACTTTTCACATTCTCCCGTGCAACTCGGCTGCTAGTCCTCCTTTCATGCAGAATCGTAAGGTCCTAGCTCATGTCCAAGGCACCAAAGCCAGCTAAAAAGTCAATAATCGATATCTAAAATGTCAAATGTACTACTTCTTACTTGCTATTAGATCAACATAGAAGCTTTATCTGTGTTCTACTATGCTGCTTTTAGTGTCTCCGCATACTGCAGCACGCGACATAGCTTTGCAGACGATAAGTGCAACCGTTTCAGAGAAAAGAGCGCCCAATGTGACGATCAGGCTTTAAGTCGATTCGATAACAAATGACGAAAACGGACGGGTTTCTCAGGTTTTTACTACATATGAACACTTTTCACATTCTCCCGTGCAACTCGGCTTCTAGTCCTCCTTTCATGCACATTCTTAAGGTCCTAGCTCATGTCCAAGGCACCAAAGCCAGCTAAAAAGTCAATAATCGATATCTAAAATTTAATTTGTACTACTTCTTACTAGCTATTACATCAACTTAGAAGCTTCATCTGTGTTCTACTATGGTGCTTTTAGTGTCCCCACATACCGCAGCACGCGACATAGCTTTGCAGAAGATAAGTACTACCGTTTCAGAGAGAAGAGCGGCCAATGTGACGATCTGGCTTTAAGTCGATTCGATAACAAATGACGATAACGAACTTATTTCTCAGGTTTTTACTACATATGAACACTTTTCACATTCTACCGTTCAACTCGGCTGCTAGTCCTCCTTTCATGCAGAATCTTAAGGTCCTAGTTCATGTCCAAGGCACCAAAGCCAGCTAGAAAGTCAATAATCGATAAGTATAACATGAATTCTACTACTTGTTACTGGCTATTACATCAGCTTAGAAGCTTCATCTGTGTTCTACTATGGTGCTTATAGTGTCTCCGCATACCGCAGCACGCGACGTAGCTTTGCAGACGATAGTACAACCGTTTCAGAGAGAAGAGCGTCCAATGTGACGATCTGGCCTTAAGTCGATTCGATAACAAATGGCGGAAACGGACGGATTTCTTAGGTTTTTACTACATATGAACACTTTTCACATTCTCCCGTGCAACTCGGCTGCTAGTCCTCCTTTCATGCAGAATCTTAAGGTCCTAGCTCATGTCCAAGGCTCCAAAGCCAGCTAAAAAGTCAATAATCAATACCTAAAACTTGAATTGTACTACTTCTTACTGACTATTACATCAACTTAGAGGCTTCATCTGTGTTCTACTATGGTGCTTTTAGTGTCTCCGCATGCCGCAGCACTCGACATAGCTTTGCAGACGATAAGTACAACCGTTTCAGAGAGAAGAGCGGCCAATGTGACGATCTGGCTTTAAGTCGATTCGATAACAAATGTCGAACACGGACGGATTTCTCTGGTTTTTACTACATATTAAAACTTTTCACATTCTCCCGTGCAACTCGGCTGCTAGTCCTCCTTTCATGCAGAATCTTAAGGTCCTAGATCATGTCCAAGGCACCAAGGCCAGCTAAAAAGTCTATAATCAATACCTAAAACTTGAATTGTACTACTTCTTACTGACTATTACATCAACTTAGAAGCTTCATCTGTGTTCTACTATGGTGCTTTTAGTGTCTCCGCATACGGCAGCACGAGACATAGCTTTGCAGTCGATTAGTACAACCGTTTGAGAGAGAAGAGCGGCTAATGTGACGATCTGGCTTTAAGTCGATTCGATAACAATGACGATAACGAACGGATTTTTAAGGTTTTTACTACATATGAACACTTTTCACATTCTCCCGTGCAACTCGGCTGCTAGTCCTCCTTTCATGCAGAATCTTAAGGTCCTAGCCATGTCCAAGGCACCAAAGCCAGCTAAAAAGTCAATAATCGATACCTAAAACTTGAATTATACTACTTCTTACTGGCTATTACATCAAATTAGAGGCTTCATCTGTGTTCTACTATGGTGCTTTTAGTATCTCCGCATACCGCAGCCCGAGACATAGCTTTGCAGTCGATAAGTACAACCGTTTCAGAGAGAAGAGCGGCCAATGTGACGATCTGGTTTTAAGTCGATTCGATAACAAATGTCGAACACGGAGGGATTTCTCTGGTTTTTACTACATATGAACACTTTTCACATTCTCCCGTGCAACTCGGCTGCTAGTCCTCCTTTCATGCAGAATCTTAAGGTCCTAGCTCATGTCCAAGTCTCCAAAGCCAGCTAAAAAGTCAATAATCAATACCTAAAACTTGAATTGTACTACTTCTTACTGACTATTACATCAACTTAGAAGCTTCATCTGTGTTCTACTATAGTGCTTTTAGTGTCTCCGCATGCCGCAGCACTCGACATAGCTTTGCAGACGATAAGTACAACCGTTTCAGAGAGAAGGGCGGCCAATGTGACGATCTGGCTTTAAGTCGATTCGATAACAAATGTCGAACACGGACGGATTTCTCTGGTTTTTACTACATATGAACACTTCTCACATTCTCCCGTGCAACTCGGCTGCTAGTCCTCCTTTCATGCAGAATCTTAAGGTCCTAGCTCATGTCCAAGGCACCAAAGCCAGCTAAAAAGTCAATAATCAATACCTAAAACTTGAATTGTACTACTTCTTACTGACTATTACATCAACTTAGAAGCTTCATCTGTGTTCTAGTATGGTGCTTTTAGTGTCTCCGCATACGGCAGCACGCGACATAGCTTTGCAGTCGATTAGTACAACCGTTTCAGAGAGAAGAGCGGCTAATGTGACGATCTGACTTTAAGTCGATTCGATAACAATGACGATAACGAACGGATTTTTAAGGTTTTTACTACATATTAACACTTTTCACATTCTCCCGTGCAACTCGGCTGCTAGTCCTCCTTTCATGCAGAATCTTAAGGTCCTAGCCATGTCCAAGGCACCAAAGCCAGCTAAAAAGTCAATAATCGATACCTAAAACTTGAATTATACTACTTCTTACTGGCTATTACATCAAATTAGAGGCTTCATCTGTGTTCTACTATGGTGCTTTTAGTGTCTCCGCATACCGCAGCCCGCGACATAGCTTTGCAGTCGATAAGTACAACCGTTTCAGAGAGAAGAGCGGCCAATGTGACGATCTGGTTGTAAGTCAATTCGATAACACATGACGAAAACGGAAGGATTTCTCAGGTTTTTACTACATATGAACATTTTCCACATTCTCCAGTGCAACTCGGCTGCTAGTCCTCCCTTCATGCAGAATCTTAAGGTCCTAGCTCATGTTCAAGTCACCAAAGCCAGCTAAGAAGTCTATAATCGATACCTATAACATGAATTGTACTACTTCTTACTGGCTATTACATCAGCTTAGAAGCTTCATCTGTGTTCTACTATAGTGCTTTTAGTGTCTCCGCATGCCGCAGCACTCGACATAGCTTTGCAGACGATAAGTACAACCGTTTCAGAGAGAAGGGCGGCCAATGTGACGATCTGGCTTTAAGTCGATTCGATAACAAATGTCGAACACGGACGGATTTCTCTGGTTTTTACTACATATGAACACTTCTCACATTCTCCCGTGCAACTCGGCTGCTAGTCCTCCTTTCATGCAGAATCTTAAGGTCCTAGCTCATGTCCAAGGCACCAAAGCAAACTAAAAAGTCAATAATCAATACCTAAAACTTGAATTGTACTACTTCTTACTGACTATTACATCAACTTAGAAGCTTCATCTGTGTTCTAGTATGGTGCTTTTAGTGTCTCCGCATACGGCAGCACGCGACATAGCTTTGCAGTCGATTAGTACAACCGTTTCAGAGAGAAGAGCGGCTAATGTGACGATCTGACTTTAAGTCGATTCGATAACAATGACGATAACGAACGGATTTTTAAGGTTTTTACTACATATTAACACTTTTCACATTCTCCCGTGCAACTCGGCTGCTAGTCCTCCTTTCATGCAGAATCTTAAGGTCCTAGCCATGTCCAAGGCACCAAAGCCAGCTAAAAAGTCAATAATCGATACCTAAAACTTGAATTATACTACTTCTTACTGGCTATTACATCAAATTAGAGGCTTCATCTGTGTTCTACTATGGTGCTTTTAGTGTCTCCGCATACCGCAGCCCGCGACATAGCTTTGCAGTCGATAAGTACAACCGTTTCAGAGAGAAGAGCGGCCAATGTGACGATCTGGTTGTAAGTCAATTCGATAACACATGACGAAAACGGAAGGATTTCTCAGGTTTTTACTACATATGAACATTTTCCACATTCTCCAGTGCAACTCGGCTGCTAGTCCTCCCTTCATGCAGAATCTTAAGGTCCTAGCTCATGTTCAAGTCACCAAAGCCAGCTAAGAAGTCTATAATCGATACCTATAACATGAATTGTACTACTTCTTACTGGCTATTACATCAGCTTAGAAGCTTCATCTGTGTTCTACTATGGTGCTTTTAGTGTCTCCGCATACCGCAGCACGCGACATAACTTTGCAGACGATAAGTACAACCGTTTCAGAGAGAAGAGGGGCCAATGTGTCGATCTTGCTTTAAGTCGATTCCAAACAAATATCGGAAACGGACGGATTTCTCAGGTTTTTACTACATATTAACACTTTTCACATTCTCCCGTGCAACTGGGCTGCTAGTCCTCCTTTCATGCAGAATCATAAGGTCCTAGCTCATGTCCAAGGCACCAAAGCCAGCTAAAAAGTCAATAATCGACACCTAAAACTTGAATTTTACTACTTCTTACTGGCTATTACATCAACTTGGAAGCTTCATCTGTGTTCTACTATGGTGCTTTTAGTGTCTCCACATACCGCAGCACGCGACATAGCTTTGCAGACGATAAGTACAACCGTTTCAGAGAGAAGAGCGGCCAATGTGACGATCTGGCTTTAAGTCGATTCGATAACAAATGACGAAAACGGACGTATTTCTCAGGTTTTTACTACATATGAACACTTTTCACATTCTCACGTGCAACGCGGCTGCTAGACCTCCTATCATGCAAAATCTTAAGTTCCTAGCTCATGCCCAAGGCACCAAAGAAGGGTAAAAAGTCAACAATCGATACCTAAAACTTGAATTGTACTACCTCTTACTGGCTATTACATCAACTTAGAAGCTTCATCTGTGTTCTACTATGAGGCTTTTAGTGTCTCCGCATGCCGCAGCAGTCGACATAGCTTTGCAGACGATAAGTACAATCGTTTCAGAGAGAAGAGCGGCCAATGTGACGATCTGGCTTTAAGTCGATTCGATAACAAATGTCGAACACGGACCGATTTCTCTGGTTTTTACTACATAGGAACACTTTTCACAATCTCCCGTGCAACTCGGCTGCTAGTCCTCCTTTCATGCAGAATCTTAAGGTCCTAGCTTATGTCCTAGGCACCAAAGCCAGCTAAAATGACAATAATCAATACCTAAAACTTGAATTGTACTACTTCTTACTGACTATTACATCAACTTAGAAGCTTCATCTGTGTTCTACTATGGTGCTTTTAGTGTCTCCGCATGCCGCAGCACTCGACATAGCTTTGCAGACGATAAGTACAACCGTTTCAGAGAGAAGAGCGGCCAATGTGACGATCTGGCTTTAAGTCGATTCGATAACAAATGTCGAACACGGACGGATTTCTCTGGTTTTTACTACATATGAACACTTTTCACATTCTCCCGTGCAACTCGGCTGCTAGTCCTCCTTTCATGCAGAATCTTAAGGTCCTAGCTGATGTCCAAGGCACCAAAGCCAGCTAAAAAGTAAATAATCAATACCTAAATCTTGAATTGTACTACTTCTTACTGACTATTACATCAACTTAGAAGCTTCATCTGTGTTCTACTATGGTGCTTTTAGTGTCTCCGCATATGGCAGCACGCGACATAGCTTTGCAGTCGATTAGTACAACCGTTTCAGAGAGAAGAGCGGCTAATGTGACGATCTGGCTTTAAGTCGATTCGATAACAATGACGATAACGAACGGATTTTTAAGGTTTTTACAGAAGGTTTGTACAGAAACCAGATGGCAGTAATAAGAGTCGAGGGGCATGAAAGGGAAGCAGTGGTTGGGAAAGGAGTGAGACAGGGTTGTAGCCTCTCCCCGATGTTATTCAATCTGTATATTGAGCAAGCAGTAAAGGAAACAAAAGAAAAATTTGGAGTAGGTATTAAAATTCATGGAGACGAAGTAAAAACTTTGAGGTTCGCCGATGACATTGTAATTCTGTCAGAGACGGCAAAGGACTTGGAAGAGCAGTTGAACGGAATGGACAGTGTCTTGAAAGGAGGATATAAGATGAACATTAACAAAAGCAAAACGAGGATAATGGAATGTAGTCAAATTAAATCGGGTGATGCTGAGGGAATTAGATTAGGAAATGAGACACTCAAAGTAGTAAAGGAGTTTTGCTATTTAGGAAGTAAAATAACTGATGATGGTCGAAGTAGAGAGGATATAAAATGTAGACTGGCAATGGCAAGGAAAGCGTTTCTGAAGAAGAGAAATTTGTTAACATCGAATATAGATTTATGTATCAGGAAGTCGTTTCTGAAAGTATTTGTTTGGAGTGTAGCCATGTATGGAAGTGAAACATGGACGATAACTAGTTTGGACAAGAAGAGAATAGAAGCTTTCGAAATGTGGTGCTACAGAAGAATACTGAAGATAGGGTGGATAGATCACGTATCTAATGAGGAGGTATTGAATAGGATTGGGGAGAAGAGAAGTTTGTGGCACAACTTGACTAGAAGAAGGGATCGGTTGGTAGGACATGTTTTGAGGCATCAAGGGATCACAAATTTAGCATTGGAGGGCAGCGTGGAGGGTAAAAATCGTAGAGGGAGACCGAGAGATGAGTACACTAAGCAGATTCAGAAGGATGTAGGTTGCAGTAGGTACTGGGAGATGAAGCAGCTTGCGCAGGATAGAGTAGCATGGAGAGCTGCATCAAACCAGTCTCAGGACTGAAGACAACAACAACAACAACAACAAACAACTACATATGAACACTTTTCACATTCTCCCATGCAACTCGGCTGCTAGTCCTCCTTTCATGCAGAATCTTAAGGTCCTAGCCATGTCCAAGGCACCAAAGCGAGCTAAAAAGTCAATAATCGATACCTAAAACTTGAATTATACTACTTCTTACTGGCTATTACATCAAATTAGAGGCTTCATCTGTGTTCTACTATGGTGCTTTTAGTGTCTCCGCATACCGCAGCCCGCGACATAGCTTTGCAGTCGATAAGTACAACCGTTTCAGAGAGAAGAGCGGCCAATGAGACGATCTGGCTGTAAGTCAATTCGATAACAAATGACGAAAACGGAAGGATTTCTTAGGTTTTTACTACATATGAACATTTTCCACTTTCTCCAGCGCAACTCGGCTGCTAGTCCTCCCTTCATGCAGTATCTTAAGGTCCTAGCTCATGTTCAAGTCACCAAAGCCAGCTAAGAAGTCAATAATCGATACCTATAACATGAATTGTACTACTTCTTACTGGCTATTACATCAGCTTAGAAGCTTCATCTGTGTTCTACAATGGTGCTTTTAGTGTCTCCGCATACCGCAGCACGCGACATAGCTTTGCAGACGATAAGTACATAACCGTTTCAGAGAGAAGAGCGGCCAATGTGTCGATCTGGCTTTAAGTCGATTCCATAACAAATGGCGGAAACGGACGGATTTCTCAGGTTTTTACTACATATGAACACTTTTCACATTCTCCCGTGCAACTGGGCTGCTAGTCCTCCTTTCATGCAGAATCATAAGGTCCTAGCTCATGTCCAAGGTACCAAAGCCAGCTAAAAAGTCAATAATCGATACCTATAACTTGAATTGTACTACTTCTTACTGGCTATTACATCAACTTAGAAGCTTCATCTGTGTTCTACTATGGTGCTTTTAGTGTCTCCGCATACCGTAGCACTCGACATAGCTTTGCAGACAATAAGTACAACCGTTTCAGAGAGAAGAGCGGCCAATGTGACGATCTGGCTTTAAGTCGATTCGATAACAAATGTCGAACACGGACGGATTTCTTAGGCTTTTACTACATATGAACACTTTTCACATTCTCACGTGCAACGCGGCTGCTAGACCTCCTATCATGCAAAATCTTAAGTTCCTAGCTCATGATCAAGGCACCAAAGAAGGGTAAAAAGTCAACAATCGATACCTAAAACTTGAATTGTACTACTTCTTACTGGCTATTACATCAACTTAGAAGCTTCATCTGTGTTCTACTATGGTGCTTTTAGTGTCTCCGCATGCCGCAGCACTCGACATAGCTTTGCAGACGATAAGTACAACTGTTTCAGGGAGAAGAGCGGCCAATGTGACGATCTGGCTTTAAGTCGATTCCATAACAAATGTCGAACACGGACGGATTTCTCTGGTTTTTACTACATATGAACACTTTTCACATTCTCCTGTGCAACTCGGCTGCTAGTCCTCCTTTCATGCAGAATCCTAAGGTCCTAGCTCATGTCCAAGGCACCAAAGCCAGCTAAAAAGTCAATAATCGATACCTATAACTTGAATTGTACTACTTCTTACTGGCTATTACATCAACTTAGAAGCTTTATATGTGTTCTACTTTCGTGCTTTCAGTGTCTCCACATACCGCAGCACGTGACATAGCTTTGCAGACGATAAGTACAACCGTTTCAGAGAGAAGAGCGGCCAATGTGACGATCTGGCTTTAAGTCGATTCGATAACAAATGACGAAAACGGATGGATTTCTCAGGTTTTTACTACATATGAACACTTTTCACATTCTCCCGTGCAACTCGGCTGCTAGTCCTCCTTTCATGCAGAATCTTAAGGTCCTAGCTCATGTCCAAGGCACCAAAGCCAGCTAAAAGTCAATAATCGATGATTACAACTTGAATTGTACTACATTTTACTGGCTAATACATCAACTTAGAAGCTTCATCCGTGTTCTATTATGGTATTTCTAGTTTCTCCGCATACCGCAGCACGCGACATAGCTTTGCAGATTATAAAAACAACCGTTTCAGAGAGAAGGGCGGACAATGTGACGATCTGGCTTTAAGTCGATTCGATAACAAATGACGAAAACGGACGGATTTCTCGGGTTTTTACTACAAACGAACACTTTTTACATTCTCCCGTGCATCTCGGTTGATAGTCCTGCTTTCATGCAGAATCGTAAGGTCCTAGCTCATGTCGAAGGCACCAAAGCCAGCTAAAAAGTCAATAATTGATACCTAAAACTGGAATTGTACTACTTCTTACTGGCTATTACAATATTTTAGAAGCTTCATCTGTGTTCTACTATGGTGCTTTCAGTGTCTCCACATACCGCAGCACGTGACATAGATTTGCAGACGATAAGTACAACCGTTTCAGAGAGAAGAGCGGCCAATGTGACGATCTGGCTTTAAGTCGATTCGATAACAAATGTCGAACACGGACGGATTTCTCTGGTTTTTACTACATATGTACACTTTTCACATTCTCCCGTGCAACTCGGCTGCTAGTCCTCCTTTGATGCAGAATCTTAAGGTCCTAGCTCATGTCCAAGGCACCATAGAGGGGTAAAAAGTCAACAATCGATACCTAAAACTTGAATTGTACTACTTCTTACTGGCTATTACATCATCTTAGAAGCTTAATCTGTGTACCACTATGGTGCTTTTAGTGTCTTCGCATACCGCAGCACGCGACATAGCTTTCAGACGATAAGTACAACCGTATCAGGCAGAAGAGCGGCCAATGTGACAATCTGGCTGTAAGTCGATTCGATAACAAATGACGAAAACGGACTGATTTTTCAGGTTCTTACTACATATGAAGACTTTTCGCATTCTCCCGTGCAACTCGGCTGCTAGTCCTCCTTTCATGCGGAATCTTATGGTCCTAGCTCATGTTCAAGGCACCAAAGCCAGCTAAAAAGTCAAAAATCGATACCTAAAACTTGAGTTGTACTACTTCTTACTGGCTATTACATCAACTTAGAAGCTTCATCCGTGTTCTATTATGGTATTTCTAGTTTCTCCGCATACCGCAGCACGCGACATAGCTTTGCAGATTATAAGTACAACCGTTTCAGAGAGAAGGGCGGCCAATGTGACGATCTGGCTTTAAGTCGATTCGATAACAAATGACGAAAACGGACGGATTTCTCGGGTTTTTACTACAAATGAACACTTTTTACATTCTCCCGTGCAACTCGGTTGATAGTCCTGCTTTCATGCAGGATCGTAAGGTCCTAGCTCATGTCGAAGGCACCAAAGCCAGCTAAAAAGTCAATAATTGATACCTAAAACTGGAATTGTACTACTTCTTACTGGCAATTACAAAATTTTACAAGCTTCATCTGTGTTCTACTATGGTGCTTTCAGTGTCTCCACATACCGCAGCACGTGACATAGAATTGCAGACGATAAGTACAACCGTTTCAGAGAGAAGGGCGGCCAATGTGACGATCTGGCTTTAAGTCGATTCAATAACAAATGACAAAAACGGACGGATTTCTCAGGTTTTTACTACGTATGAACACTTTTCACATTCTCCCGTGCAAGTCGGCTGCTAGTCCTCCTTTCATGCAGAATCTTAAGGTCCTAGCTCATGTCCAAGGCACCAAAGCTAGCTAAAAGTCAATAATCGATGCCTAAAACTTGAATTGTACTACTTCTTATTGGCTATTACATCAACTTAGAAGCTTCATCCGTGTTCTACTATGGTATTTTTCGTGTCTCCGCATACCGCAGTACGCGACGTAGCGTTCCAGACGATAAGTACAACCGTTTCAGGGAGAAGGGCGGACAATGTGACGATCTGGCATTAAGTCGATTCGATAACAAATGACGAAAACGGACGGATTTCTCGGGTTTTTACTACATATAAACACTTTTCACATTCTCCCGTGCAACTCGGCTGCTAGTCCTCCTTCATGCAGAATCTTAAGGTCCTAGCTCATGTCCAAGGCACCAAAGAGAGCTAAAAAGTCAATAATCGATAACTAAAAATTGAATTGTACTACTTCTTACTGGCTATTACATCAACTTAGAAGCTTCATATGTGTTCTACTATGGTGCTTTTAGTGTCTCCGCATACCGCAGCACGCGACATAGCTTTGAAGACGATAAGTACAACCGTTTCAGAGAGAAGAGCGGCCAAGTGACGATCTGGCTTTAAGGCGATTCGATAACAAATGACGAAAACGGACGGATTTCTCAGGTTTTTACTACATATGAATACTTTTCACATTCTCCCGTGCAACTCGGCTGCTAGTCCTCCTTTAATGCAGATTCTTAAGGTCCTAGCTCATGTCCAAGGGACCAAAGCCAGCTAAAAAGTCAATAATCGATACCTCAAACTTGAATTGTACTACTTCTTACTGGCTATTACATCATCATAGAAGCTTCATCTGTGTTCTACTATGGTGCTTTTAGTGTCTCCGCATACCGCAGCATTCGACATAGCTTTGCAGACGATAAGTACAACCGTTTCAGAGAGAAGAGCGGCCAAGTGACGATCTGGCTTTAAGACGATTCGATAACAAATGACGAAAACGGACGGATTTCTCAGGTTTTTACTACATATGAACACTTTTCATATTGTCCCGTGCAACTCGGCTGCTAGTCCTCCTTTCATGCAGAATCTTAAGGTCCTAGCTCATGTCCAAGGCACCAAATCCATCTAAGAAGTCAATAATCGATACCTAAAACTTGAATTGTACTACTTCCTACTGGCTATTACATCGACTTAGAAGCTTCATCTGTGTTCTACTATGGTGATTTTATTGTCTCCGCATACCGCAGCACGCGACATAGCTTTGCAGACGATAAGTACAACCGTTTCAGAGAGAAGAGCGGCCAATGTGACGATCGGGCTTTAAGTCGATTCGATAACAAATGACGAAAGCGGACGGATTTCTCAGGTTTTTACTACATATGAACACATTTCACATTCTCCCGTACAACGCGGCTGCTAGTCCTCCTTTCATGCAGAATCTTAAGGTCCTAGCTCATGTCCAAGGCACCAAAGCCAGCTAAAAAGTCAATAATCGATACCTAAAACTTGAATTGTACTACTTCTTACTGGCTATTACATCATCTTAGAAGCTACATCTGTGTGCTACTATGGTGCTTTTAGTGTCTCCGAATACCGCAGTACGCGACATAGCTTTGCAGACGATAAATACAACCGTTTCAGAGAGCAGAGCGGCCAATGTGACGATTTGGCTTTAAGTCGATTCGATAAAAATGACGAAAACGGACGGATTTCTCACTTTTTTACTCTATTTGAACACTTTTCACATTCTCCCGTGCAGCTCGGCTGCTTGTCCTCCTTTCATGCAGAAAAATTTAAGGTCCTAGCTCATGTCCAAGGCACCAAAGCCAGCTAAAAAGTCAATAATCGATACCTAAAACTTGAATTGTACTACTTCTTACTGGCTATTACATCAACTTAGAAGCTTCATCTGTGTTCTACTATGGTGCTTTTAGTGTCTCCGCATAGCGCAGCACGAGACATAGCATTGCAGACGATAAATACAACCGTTTCAGAGAGAAGAGCGGCCAATGTGACAATCTGGCTTTAAGTCGATTCGATAACAAATGACGAAAACGGACGGATTTCTCAGGTTTTTACTACATATGAACACTTTTCAAATTCTCCCGTGCAAATCGGCTGCTAGTCCTCCTTTCATGCAGAATCTTAAGGTCCTAGCTCATGTCCAAGGCATCAAAGCCAGCTAAAAAGTCAATAACCGATACCTAAAACTTGAATTGTACTACTTCTTACTGGCTATTATATCAACTTAGAAGCTTCATCTGTGTTCCACTAGGGTGATTTTAGTGTCCCCGCATGCCGCAGCACGCGACATAGCTTTGCAGACAATAAGTACAACCGTTTCAGAGAGAAGAGCGGCCAATGTGACGATCTGGCTTTAAGTCGATTCGATAACAAATGACGAAAACGGACGGATTTCTCAGGTTTTTACTACATATAAACACTTTTCACATTCTCCTGTGTAACTCGGCTGCTAGTCCTCCTTTCATGCAGAATCTTAAGGTCCTAGCTCATGTCCAAGGCTCCAAAGCCAGCTAAAAAGTCAATAATCAGTAGCTAAAACTTGAATTGTACTACGTCTTACTGGCTATTACATCAACTTAGAAGCTTCATCTGTGTTCTACTATGGTGCTTTTAGAGTCTCCGCATACCGCAGCACGCGACATAGCTTTGCAGACGATAAGTACAACCGTTTCAGAGAGAAGAGCGGCCAATGTGACGATCTGGCTTTAAGTCGATTCGATAACAAATGACGAAAACGGACGGATTTCTCAGGTTTTCACTACATATGAACACTTTTCACATTCTCCCGTGCAACTCGGATGCTAGTCCTCCTTCTATGCGGAATCTTAAGGTCCTAGCTCATGTCCAAGGCATCAAAGCCAGCTAAAAAGTCAATAATCAATACCTAAAACTTCAATTGTACTACTTCTTACTGTCTATTACATCAAATTAGAAGCTTCATCTGTGTTCTACTGTGGTGGTTTTAGTGTCTCCGCCTACCGCAGCATACGACATAGCTTTGCAGACGATAAGTACAACCGTTTCAGAGAGAAGAGTGGCCAATGTGACGATCTGGCTTTAAGTCGATTCGATAACAAATGACGAAAACGGACGGATTTCTCAGGTTTTTACTACATATGAACACTTTTCACATTCTCCCCTGCAACTCGGCTGCTAGTCCTCCTTTCATGCAGAATCTTAAGGTCCTAGCTCATGTCCAAGGCACCAAAGCCAGCTAATAAGTCAATAATCGATACCTAAAACTTGAATTGTACTACCTCTTACTGGCTATTACATCATCTTAGAAGCTTCATCTGTGTTCTACTATGGTGCTTTTAGTGTCTCCGCATACCGCAGCACGCGACAAAGCTTTCCAGACGATAAGTACAACCGTTTCAGAGAGAAGAGCAGCCAATGTGACGATCTGGCTTTAAGTCGATTTGATAACAAATGACGAAAACGGACGGATTTCTCAGGTTTTTACTACATATAAACACTTTTCACATTCTCCTGCGTAACTCGGCTGCTAGCCCTCCTTTCATGCAGAATCTTTAGGTCCTAGCTCATGTCCAAGGCACCAAAGCCAGCTAAAATGTCAATAATCAGTAACTAAAACTTGAATTGTACTACTTCTTACTGGCTATTACGTCAATTTGGAAAAGTCATCTGTGTTCTTCTATGGTGCTTTTAGTGTCTCTGCATACACGCAGCCCGCGACATAGCTCTGCACACGATAAGTACAACCGTTTCAGAGAGAAGAGCGGCCAATGTGACGATCTGGCTTTAAGTCGATTCAATAACAAATGACAAAAACGGACGGATTTCTCAGGTTTTTACTACATATGAACACTTTACACATTCTCCCGTGCAACTCGGCTGCTAGTCCTCCTGCATGTAAAATCTTAAGTTCCTAGCTCATGTCCAAGGCACCAAACAAGGGTAAAAAGTCAATAACTATACCTAAAACTTGAATTGTACTATTTCTTACTGGCTATTACATCATCTTAGAAGCTACATCTGTGTTCTACAATGGTGCTTTTAGTGTCTCCGAATACCGCCGTTTGCGACATAGCTTTGCAGACGATAAGTACAACCGTTTCAGAGAGCAGAGCGGCCAATGTGACGATTTGGCTTTAAGTCGATTCGATAAAAATGACGAAAACGGACGGATTTCTCAGGTTTTTACTCTATTTGAACACTTTTCACATTCCTCCGTGCAACTCGGCTGCTAGTCCTCCTTTAATGCAGATTCTTAAGGTCCTAGCTCACGTCCAAGGCACCAAAGCCAGCTAAAAAGTCAATAATCGATACCTAAAACTTGAATTGTACTACTTCTAACTGGCTATTACATCAACTTAGAAGCTTCATCTGTGTTCTACTATGGTGCTTTTAGAGTCTCCGCATACCGCAGCACGCGACATAGCTTTGCAGACGATAAGTACAACCGTTTAAGAGAGAAGAGCGGCCAATGTGACGATCTGGCTTTAAGTCGATTCGATAACAAATGACGAAAACGGACGGATTTCTCAGGTTTTTACTACATATGAACACTTTTCACATTCTCCCGTGCAAATCGGCTGCTAGTCCTCCTTCTATGCAGAATCTTAAGGTCCTAGCTCATGTCCAAGGCATCAAAGCCAGCTAAAAAGTCAATAACCGATACCTAAAACTTGAATTGTACTACTTCTTACTGGCTATTACATCAAATTAGGAGCTTCATCTGTGTTCTACTGTGGTGGTTTTAGTGTCTCCGCATACCGCAGCACGCGACATAGCTTTGAAGACGGTAAGTACAACCGTTTCTGAGAGCAGAGCGACCAATGTGACGATCTGGCTTTAAGTCGATTCGATAACAAATGACGAAAACGGACGGATTTCTCAGGTTTTTACTACATATGAACACTTTTCACATTCTCCCGTGCAAATCGGCTGCTAGTCCTCCTTCTATGCAGAATCTTAAGGTCCTAGCTCATGTCCAAGGCATCAAAGCCAGCTAAAAAGTCAATAACCGATACCTAAAACTTGAATTGTACTACTTCTTACTGGCTATTATATCAACTTAGAAGCTTCATCTGTGTTCCACTAGGGTGATTTTAGTGTCCCCGCATGCCGCAGCACGCGACATAGCTTTGCAGACGATATGTACAACCGTTTCAGAGAGAAGAGCGGCCAATGTGACGATCTGGCTTTAAGTCGATTCGATAACAAATGACGAAAACGGACGGATTTCTCAGGTTTTTACTACATATAAACACTTTTCACATTCTCCTGTGTAACTCGGCTGCTAGTCCTCCTTTCATGCAGAATCTTAAGGTCCTAGCTCATGTCCAAGGCTCCAAAGCCAGCTAAAAAGTCAATAATCAGTAGCTAAAACTTGAATTGTACTACGTCTTACTGGCTATTACATCAACTTAGAAGCTTCATCTGTGTTCTACTATGGTGCTTTTAGTATCTCCGCATACCGCAGCATGCGACATAGCTTTGCAGACGATAAGTACAACCGTTTCGGAGGGAAGAGCGGCCAATGTGACGATCTGGCTTTAAGTCGATTCGATAACAAATGACGAAAACGGACGGATTTCTCAGGTTTTTACTACATATAAACACTTTTCACATTCTCCTGTGTAACTCGGCTGCTAGTCCTCCTTTCATGCAGAATCTTAAGGTCCTAGCTCATGTCCAAGGCACCAAAGCCAGCTAAAAAGTCAATAATCGATACCTAAAACTTGAATTGTACTACTTCTTACTAGCTATTACATCAACTTAGAAGCTTCATCTGTGTTCTACTATGGTGCTTTTAGTGTCTCCGCATACCGCAGCACGCGACATAGCTCTGCACACGATAAGTACAACCGTTTCAGAGAGAAGAGCGGCCTATGTGACGATCTGGCTTTAAGTCGATTCGATAACAAATGACGAAAACGGACGGATTTCTCAGGTTTTTACTACATATGAACACTTTACACATTCTCCCATGCAACTCGGCTGCTAGTCCTCCTGCATGTAAAATCTTAAGTTCCTAGCTCATGTCCAAGGCACCAAACAAGGGTAAAAAGTCAATAACCGATTCCTAAAACTTGAATTGTACTATTTCTTACTGGCTATTACATCATCTTAGAAGCTACATCTGTGTTCTACTATGGTGCTTTTAGTGTCTCCGAATACCGCCGTTCGCGACATAGCTTTGCAGACGATAAGTACAACCGTTTCAGAGAGCAGAGCGGCCAATGTGACGATTTGGCTTTAAGTCGATTCGATAAAAATGACGAAAATGGACGGATTTCTCAGGTTTTTACTCTATTTGAACACTTTTCACATTCTCCCGTGCAACTCGGCTGCTAGTCCTCCTTTAATGCAGATTCTTAAGGTCCTAGCTCATGTCCAAGGCACCAAAGCCAGCTAAAAAGACAATAATCGATACCTAAAACTTGAATTGTACTACTACTTACTGGCTATTACATCGACTTAGAAGCTTCATCTGTGTTCTACTATGGTGCTTTTAGAGTCTCCGCATACCGCAGCACGCGACATAGCTTTGCAGACGATAAGTACAACCGTTTCAGAGAGAAGAGCGGCCAATGCGACGATCTGGCTTTAAGTCGATTCGATAACAAATGACGAAAACGGACGGATTACTCAGGTTTTTACTACATATGAACACTTTTCACATTCTCCCGTGCAACTCGGCTGCTAGTCCTCCTTCTATGCAGAATCTTAAGGTCCTAGCTCATGTCCAAGGCATCAAAGCCAGCTAAAAAGTCAATAATCAATACCTAAACCTTCAATTGTACTACTTCTTACTGGCTATTACATCAAATTAGAAGCTTCATCTGTGTTCTACTGTGGTGGTTTTAGTGTCTCCGCCTACCGCAGCATACGACATAGCTTTGCAGACGATAAGTACAACCGTTTCAGAGAGAAGAGTGGCCAATGTGACGATCTGGCTTTAAGTCGATTCTATAACAAATGACGAAAACGGGCGGATTTCTCAGGTTTTTACTACATATGAACACTTTTCACATTCTCCTGTGTAACTCGGCTGCTAGTCCTCCTTTCATGCAGAATCTTAAGGTCCTAGCTCATGTCCAAGGCACCAAAGCCAGCTAAAAAGTCAATAATCGATACCTAAAACTTGAATTGTACTACTTCTTACTGGCTATTACATCATCTTAGAAGCTTCATCTGTGTTCTACTATGGTGCTTTTAGTGTCTCCGCATACCGCAGCACGCGACAAAGCTTTCCAGACGATAAGTACAACCGTTTCAGAGAGAAGAGCAGCCAATGTGACGATATGGCTTTAAGTCGATTTGATAACAAATGACGAAAACGGACGGATTTCTCAGGTTTTTACTACATATAAACACTTTTCACATTCTCCTGTGTAACTCGGCTGCTAGTCCTCCTTTCATGCAGAATCTTAAGGTCCTAGCTCATGTCCAAGGCACCAAAGCCAGCTAAAATGTCAATAATCAGTAACTAAAACTTGAATTGTACTACTTCTTACTGGCTATTACATCAACTTGGAAGTGTCATCTGTGTTCTACTATGGTGCTTTTAGTGTCTCTGCATACCGCAGCACGCGACATAGCTCTGCACACGATAAGTACAACCGTTTCAGAGAGAAGATCGGCCAATGTGACGATCTGGCTTTAAGTCGATTCGATAACAAATGACGAAAACGGACGGATTTCTCAGGTTTTTACTACATATGAACACTTTACACATTCTCCCGTGCAACTCGGCTGCTAGTCCTCCTGCATGTAAAATCTTAAGTTCCTAGCTCATGTCCAAGGCACCAAACAAGGGTAAAAAGTCAATAACTATACCTAAAACTTGAATTGTACTATTTCTTACTGGCTATTACATCATCTTAGAAGCTACATCTTTGTTCTACAATGGTGCTTTTAGTGTCTCCGAATACCGCCGTTCGCGACATAGCTTTGCAGACGATAAGTACTACCGTTTCAGAGAGCAGAGCGGCCAATGTGACGATTTGGCTTTAAGTCGATTCGATAAAAATGACGAAAACGGACGGATTTCTCAGGTTTTTACTCTATTTGAACACTTTTCACATTCTCCCGTGCAACTCGGCTGCTAGTCCTCCTTTAATGCAGATTCTAAAGGTCCTAGCTCATGTCCAAGGCACCAAAGCCAGCTAAAAAGTCAATAATCGATACCTAAAACTTGAATTGTACTACTTCTAACTGGCTATTACATCAACTTAGAAGCTTCATCTGTGTTCCACTATGGTGCTTTTAGAGTCTCCGCATACCGCAGCACGCGACATTGCTTTGCAGACGATAAGTACAACCGTTTCAGAGAGAAGAGCGGCCAATGTGACGATCTGGCTTTAAGTCGATTCGATAACAAATGACGAAAACGGACGAATTTCTCAGGTTTTTACTACATATGAACACATTTCACATTCTCCCGTACAACGCGGCTGCTAGTCCTCCTTTCATGCAGAATCTTAAGGTCCTAGCTCATGTCCAAGGCACCAAAGCCAGCTAAAAAGTCAATAATCGATACCTAAAACTTGAATTGTACTACTTCTTACTGGCTATTACATCAACTTAGAAGCTTCATCTGTGTTCCACTAGGGTGATTTTAGTGTCCCCGCATGCCGCAGCACGCCACATAGCTTTGCAGACGATATGTACAACCGTTTCAGAGAGAAGAGCGGCCAATGTGACGATCTGGCTTTAAGTCGATTCGATAACAAATGACGAAAACGGACGGATTTCTCAGGTTTTTACTACATATAAACACTTTTCACTTTCTCCTGTGTAACTCGGCTGCTAGTCCTCCTTTCATGCAGAATCTTAAGGTCCTAGCTCATGTCCAAGGCTCCAAAGCCAGCTAAAAAGTCAATAATCAGTAGCTAAAACTTGAATTGTACTACGTCTTACTGGCTATTACATCAACTTAGAAGCTTCATCTGTGTTCTACTATGGTGCTCTTAGTGTCTCCGCATACCGCAGCATGCGACATAGCTTTGCAGACGATAACTACAACCGTTTCGGAGGGAAGAGCGGCCAATGTGACGATCTGGCTTTAAGTCGATTCGATAACAAATGACGAAAACGGACGGATTTCTCAGGTTTTTACTACATATAAACACTTTTCACATTCTCCTGTGTAACTCGGCTGCTAGTCCTCCTTTCATGCAGAATCTTAAGGTCCTAGCTCATGTCCAAGGCACCAAAGCCAGCTAAAAAGTCAATAATCGATACCTAAAACTTGAATTGTACTACTTCTTACTAGCTATTACATCAACTTAGAAGCTTCATCTGTGTTCTACTATGGTGCTTTTAGTGTCTCCGCATACCGCAGCACGCGACATAGCTCTGCACACGATAAGTACAACCGTTTCAGAGAGAAGAGCGGCCAATGTGACGATCTGGCTTTAAGTCGATTCGATAACAAATGACGAAAACGGACGGATTTCTCAGGTTTTTACTACATATGAACACTTTACACATTCTCCCATGCAACTCGGCTGCTAGTCCTCCTGCATGTAAAATCTTAAGTTCCTAGCTCATGTCCAAGGCACCAAACAAGGGTAAAAAGTCAATAACCGATTCCTAAAACTTGAATTGTACTATTTCTTACTGGCTATTACATCATCTTAGAAGCTACATCTGTGTTCTACTATGGTGCTTTTAGTGTCTCCGAATACCGCCGTTCGCGACATAGCTTTGCAGACGATAAGTACAACCGTTTCAGAGAGCAGAGCGGCCAATGTGACGATTTGGCTTTAAGTCGATTCGATAAAAATGACGAAAATGGACGGATTTCTCAGGTTTTTACTCTATTTGAACACTTTTCACATTCTCCCGTGCAACTCGGCTGCTAGTCCTCCTTTAATGCAGATTCTTAAGGTCCTAGCTCATGTCCAAGGCACCAAAGCCAGCTAAAAAGACAATAATCGATACCTAAAACTTGAATTGTACTACTACTTACTGGCTATTACATCGACTTAGAAGCTTCATCTGTGTTCTACTATGGTGCTTTTAGAGTCTCCGCATACCGCAGCACGCGACATAGCTTTGCAGACGATAAGTACAACCGTTTCAGAGAGAAGAGCGGCCAATGCGACGATCTGGCTTTAAGTCGATTCGATAACAAATGACGAAAACGGACGGATTACTCAGGTTTTTACTACATATGAACACTTTTCACATTCTCCCGTGCAACTCGGCTGCTAGTCCTCCTTCTATGCAGAATCTTAAGGTCCTAGCTCATGTCCAAGGCATCAAAGCCAGCTAAAAAGTCAATAATCAATACCTAAACCTTCAATTGTACTACTTCTTACTGGCTATTACATCAAATTAGAAGCTTCATCTGTGTTCTACTGTGGTGGTTTTAGTGTCTCCGCCTACCGCAGCATAAGACATAGCTTTGCAGACGATAAGTACAACCGTTTCAGAGAGAAGAGTGGCCAATGTGACGATCTGGCTTTAAGTCGATTCTATAACAAATGACGAAAACGGGCGGATTTCTCAGGTTTTTACTACATATGAACACTTTTCACATTCTCCTGTGTAACTCGGCTGCTAGTCCTCCTTTCATGCAGAATCTTAAGGTCCTAGCTCATGTCCAAGGCACCAAAGCCAGCTAAAAAGTCAATAATCGATACCTAAAACTTGAATTGTACTACTTCTTACTGGCTATTACATCATCTTAGAAGCTTCATCTGTGTTCTACTATGGTGCTTTTAGTGTCTCCGCATACCGCAGCACGCGACAAAGCTTTCCAGACGATAAGTACAACCGTTTCAGAGAGAAGAGCAGCCAATGTGACGATATGGCTTTAAGTCGATTTGATAACAAATGACGAAAACGGACGGATTTCTCAGGTTTTTACTACATATAAACACTTTTCACATTCTCCTGTGTAACTCGGCTGCTAGCCCTCCTTTCATGCAGAATCTTAAGGTCCTAGCTCATGTCCAAGGCACCAAAGCCAGCTAAAATGTCAATAATCAGTAACTAAAACTTGAATTGTACTACTTCTTACTGGCTATTACATCAACTTGGAAGTGTCATCTGTGTTCTACTATGGTGCTTTTAGTGTCTCTGCATACCGCAGCACGCGACATAGCTCTGCACACGATAAGTACAACCGTTTCAGAGAGAAGATCGGCCAATGTGACGATCTGGCTTTAAGTCGATTCGATAACAAATGACGAAAACGGACGGATTTCTCAGGTTTTTACTACATATGAACACTTTACACATTCTCCCGTGCAACTCGGCTGCTAGTCCTCCTGCATGTAAAATCTTAAGTTCCTAGCTCATGTCCAAGGCACCAAACAAGGGTAAAAAGTCAATAACTATACCTAAAACTTGAATTGTACTATTTCTTACTGGCTATTACATCATCTTAGAAGCTACATCTTTGTTCTACAATGGTGCTTTTAGTGTCTCCGAATACCGCCGTTCGCGACATAGCTTTGCAGACGATAAGTACTACCGTTTCAGAGAGCAGAGCGGCCAATGTGACGATTTGGCTTTAAGTCGATTCGATAAAAATGACGAAAACGGACGGATTTCTCAGGTTTTTACTCTATTTGAACACTTTTCACATTCTCCCGTGCAACTCGGCTGCTAGTCCTCCTTTAATGCAGATTCTAAAGGTCCTAGCTCATGTCCAAGGCACCAAAGCCAGCTAAAAAGTCAATAATCGATACCTAAAACTTGAATTGTACTACTTCTAACTGGCTATTACATCAACTTAGAAGCTTCATCTGTGTTCCACTATGGTGCTTTTAGAGTCTCCGCATACCGCAGCACGCGACATTGCTTTGCAGACGATAAGTACAACCGTTTCAGAGAGAAGAGCGGCCAATGTGACGATCTGGCTTTAAGTCGATTCGATAACAAATGACGAAAACGGACGAATTTCTCAGGTTTTTACTACATATGAACACATTTCACATTCTCCCGTACAACGCGGCTGCTAGTCCTCCTTTCATGCAGAATCTTAAGGTCCTAGCTCATGTCCAAGGCACCAAAGCCAGCTAAAAAGTCAATAATCGATACCTAAAACTTGAATTGTACTACTTCTTACTGGCTATTACATCAACTTAGAAGCTTCATCTGTGTTCCACTAGGGTGATTTTAGTGTCCCCGCATGCCGCAGCACGCCACATAGCTTTGCAGACGATATGTACAACCGTTTCAGAGAGAAGAGCGGCCAATGTGACGATCTGGCTTTAAGTCGATTCGATAACAAATGACGAAAACGGACGGATTTCTCAGGTTTTTACTACATATAAACACTTTTCACTTTCTCCTGTGTAACTCGGCTGCTAGTCCTCCTTTCATGCAGAATCTTAAGGTCCTAGCTCATGTCCAAGGCTCCAAAGCCAGCTAAAAAGTCAATAATCAGTAGCTAAAACTTGAATTGTACTACGTCTTACTGGCTATTACATCAACTTAGAAGCTTCATCTGTGTTCTACTATGGTGCTCTTAGTGTCTCCGCATACCGCAGCATGCGACATAGCTTTGCAGACGATAACTACAACCGTTTCGGAGGGAAGAGCGGCCAATGTGACGATCTGGCTTTAAGTCGATTCGATAACAAATGACGAAAACGGACGGATTTCTCAGGTTTTTACTACATATAAACACTTTTCACATTCTCCTGTGTAACTCGGCTGCTAGTCCTCCTTTCATGCAGAATCTTAAGGTCCTAGCTCATGTCCAAGGCACCAAAGCCAGCTAAAAAGTCAATAATCGATACCTAAAACTTGAATTGTACTACTTCTTACTGGCTATTACATCAACTTAGAAGCTTCATCTGTGTTCTACTATGGTGCTTTTAGTGTCTCCGCATACCGCAGCACGCGACATAGCTCTGCACACGATAAGTACAACCGTTTCAGAGAGAAGAGCGGCCAATGTGACGATCTGGCTTTAAGTCGATTCGATAACAAATGACGAAAACGGACGGATTTCTCAGGTTTTTACTACATATGAACACTTTACACATTCTCCCGTGCAACTCGGCTGCTAGTCCTCCTGCATGTAAAATCTTAAGTTCCTAGCTCATGTCCAAGGCACCAAACAAGGGTAAAAAGTCAATAACCGATTCCTAAAACTTGAATTGTACTATTTCTTACTGGCTATTACATCATCTTAGAAGCTACATCTGTGTTCTACTATGGTGCTTTTAGTGTCTCCGAATACCGCCGTTCGCGACATAGCTTTGCAGACGATAAGTACAACCGTTTCAGAGAGCTGAGCGGCCAATGTGACGATTTGGCTTTAAGTCGATTCGATGAAAATGACAAAAATGGACGGATTTCTCAGGTTTTTACTCTATTTGAACACTTTTCACATTCTCCCGTGCAACTCGGCTGCTAGTCCTCCTTTAATGCAGATTCTTAAGGTCCTAGCTCATGTCCAAGGCACCAAAGCCAGCTAAAAAGACAATAATCGATACCTAAAACTTGAATTGTACTACTACTTACTGTCTATTACATCAACTTAGAAGCTTCATCTGTGTTCTACTATGGTGCTTTTAGAGTCTCCGCATACCGCAGCACGCGGCATAGCTTTGCAGACGATAAGTACAACCGTTTCAGAGAGAAGAGCGGCCAATGTGACGATCTGGCTTTAAGTCGATTCGATAACAAATGACGAAAACGGACGGATTTCTCAGGTTTTTACTACTTATAAACACTTTTCACATTCTCCTGTGTAACTCGGCTGCTAGTCCTCCTTTCATGCAGAATCTTAAGGTCCTAGCTCATGTCCAAGGCACCAAAGCCAGCTAAAAAGTCAATAATCGATACCTAAAACTTGAATTGTACTACTTCTTACTGGCTATTACATCAACTTAGAAGCTTCATCTGTGTTCTACTATGGTGCTTTTAGTGTCTCCGCATACCGCAGCACGCGACATAGCTCTGCACACGATAAGTACAACCGTTTCAGAGAGAAGAGCGGCCAATGTGACGATCTGGCTTTAAGTCGATTCGATAACAAATGACGAAAACGGACGAATTTCTCAGGTTTTTACTACATATGAACACTTTACACATTCTCCCGTGCAACTCGGCTGCTAGTCCTCCTGCATGTAAAATCTTAAGTTCCTAGCTCATGTCCAAGGCACCAAACAAGGGTAAAAAGTCAATAACCGATTCCTAAAACTTGAATTGTACTATTTCTTACTGGCTATTACATCATCTTAGAAGCTACATCTGTGTTCTACTATGGTGCTTTTAGTGTCTCCGAATACCGCCGTTCGCGACATAGCTTTGCAGACGATAAGTACAACCGTTTCAGAGAGCAGAGCGGCCAATGTGACGATTTGGCTTTAAGTAGATTCGATAAAAATGACGAAAATGGACGGATTTCTCAGGTTTTTACTCTATTTGAACACTTTTCACATTCTCCCGTGCAACTCGGCTGCTAGTCCTCCTTTAATGCAGATTCTTAAGGTCCTAGCTCATGTCCAAGGCACCAAAGCCAGCTAAAAAGTCAATAATCGATACCTAAAACTTGAATTGTACTACTTCTTACTGGCTATTACATCATCTTAGAAGCTTCATCTGTGTTCTACTATGGTGCTTTTAGTGTCTCCGCATACCGCAGCACGCGACAAAGCTTTCCAGACGATAAGTACAACCGTTTCAGAGAGAAGAGCAGCCAATGTGACGATATGGCTTTAAGTCGATTTGATAACAAATGACGAAAACGGACGGATTTCTCAGGTTTTTACTACATATAAACACTTTTCACATTCTCCTGTGTAACTCGGCTGCTAGCCCTCCTTTCATGCAGAATCTTAAGGTCCTAGCTCATGTCCAAGGCACCAAAGCCAGCTAAAATGTCAATAATCAGTAACTAAAACTTGAATTGTACTACTTCTTACTGGCTATTACATCAACTTGGAAGTGTCATCTGTGTTCTACTATGGTGCTTTTAGTGTCTCTGCATACCGCAGCACGCGACATAGCTCTGCACACGATAAGTACAACCGTTTCAGAGAGAAGATCGGCCAATGTGACGATCTGGCTTTAAGTCGATTCGATAACAAATGACGAAAACGGACGGATTTCTCAGGTTTTTACTACATATGAACACATTTCACATTCTCCCGTACAACGCGGCTGCTAGTCATCCTTTCATGCAGAATCTTAAGGTCCTAGCTCATGTCCAAGGCACCAAAGCCAGCTAAAAAGTCAATAATCGATACTTAAAACTTGAATTGTACTACTTCTTACTGGCTATTACATCAACTTAGAAGCTTCATCTGTGTTCTACTATGGTGCTTTTAGTGTCTCCGTTAACCGCAGCACGCGACAAAGCTTTCCAGACGATAAGGACAACCGATTCATAGAGAAGAGCAGCCAATGTGACGATCTGGCTTCAAGTCGATTTGATAACAAATGACGAAAACGGACGGATTTCTCAGGTTTTTACTACATATGAACACATTTCACATTCTCCCGTACAACGCGGCTGCTAGTCCTCCTTTCATGCAGAATCTTAAGGTCCTAGCTCATGTCCAAGGCACCAAAGCCAGCTAAAAAGTCAATAATCGATACTTAAAACTTGAATTGTACTACTTCTTACTGGCTATTACATCAACTTAGAAGCTTCATCTGTGTTCTACTATGGTGCTTTTAGTGTCTCCGCATACCGCAGCACGCGACATAGCTTTGAAGACGATAAGTACAACCGTTTCTGAGAGCAGAGCGACCAATGTGACGATCTGGCTTTAAGTCGATTCGATAACAAATGACGAAAACGGACGGATTTCTCAGGTTTTTACTCTATTTGAACACTTTTCACATTCACCCGTGCAGCTCGGCTGCTTGTCCTCCTTTCATGCAGAATCTTAAGGTCCTAGCTCATGTCCAAGGCATCAAAGCCAGCTAAAAAGTCAATAACCGATACCTAAAACTTGAATTGTACTACTTCTTACTGGCTATTATATCAACTTAGAAGCTTCATCTGTGTTCCACTAGGGTGATTTTAGTGTCCCCGCATGCCGCAGCACGCGACATAGCTTTGCAGACGATATGTACAACCGTTTCAGAGAGAAGAGCGGATAATATGACGATCTGGCTTTAAGTCGATTCGATAACAAATGACGAAAACGGACGGATTTCTCAGGTTTTTACTACATATAAACACTTTTCACTTTCTCCTGTGTAACTCGGCTGCTAGTCCTCCTTTCATGCAGAATCTTAAGGTCCTAGCTCATGTCCAAGGCTCCAAAGCCAGCTAAAAAGTCAATAATCAGTAGCTAAAACTTGAATTGTACTACGTCTTACTGGCTATTACATCAACTTAGAAGCTTCATCTGTGTTCTACTATGGTGCTCTTAGTGTCTCCGCATACCGCAGCATGCGACATAGCTTTGCAGACGATAACTACAACCGTTTCGGAGGGAAGAGCGGCCAATGTGACGATCTGGCTTTAAGTCGATTCGATAACAAATGACGAAAACGGACGGATTTCTCAGGTTTTTACTACATATAAACACTTTTCACATTCTCCTGTGTAACTCGGCTGCTAGTCCTCCTTTCATGCAGAATCTTAAGGTCCTAGCTCATGTCCAAGGCACCAAAGCCAGCTAAAAAGTCAATAATCGATACCTAAAACTTGAATTGTACTACTTCTTACTGGCTATTACATCACTTAGAAGCTTCATCTGTGTTCTACTATGGTGCTTTTAGTGTCTCCGCATACCGCAGCACGCGACATAGCTCTGCACACGATAAGTACAACCGTTTCAGAGAGAAGAGCGGCCAATGTGACGATCTGGCTTTAAGTCGATTCGATAACAAATGACGAAAACGGACGGATTTCTCAGGTTTTTACTACATATGAACACTTTACACATTCTCCCGTGCAACTCGGCTGCTAGTCCTCCTGCATGTAAAATCTTAAGTTCCTAGCTCATGTCCAAGGCACCAAACAAGGGTAAAAAGTCAATACCCGATTCCTAAAACTTGAATTGTACTATTTCTTACTGGCTATTACATCATCTTAGAAGCTACATCTGTGTTCTACTATGGTGCTTTTAGTGTCTCCGAATACCGCCGTTCGCGACATAGCTTTGCAGACGATAAGTACAACCGTTTCAGAGAGCAGAGCGGCCAATGTGACGATTTGGCTTTAAGTCGATTCGATAAAAATGACGAAAATGGACGGATTTCTCAGGTTTTTACTCTATTTGAACACTTCTCACATTCTCCCGTGCAACTCGGCTGCTAGTCCTCCTTTAATGCAGATTCTTAAGGTCCTAGCTCATGACCAAGGCACCAAAGCCAGTTAAAAAGACAATAATCGATACCTAAAACTTGAATTGTACTACTACTTACTGGCTATTACATTAACTTAGAAGCTTCATCTGTGTTCTACTATGGTGCTTTTAGAGTCTCCGCATACCGCAGCACGCGACATAGCTTTGCAGACGATAAGTACAACCGTTTCGGAGGGAAGAGCGGCCAATGTGACGATCTGGCTTTAAGTCGATTCGATAACAAATGACGAAAACGGACGGATTTCTCAGGTTTTTACTACATATAAACACTTTTCACATTCTCCTGTGTAACTCGGCTGCTAGTCCTCCTTTCATGCAGAATCTTAAGGTCCTAGCTCATGTCCAAGGCACCAAAGCCAGCTAAAAAGTCAATAATCGATACCTAAAACTTGAATTGTACTACTTCTTACTGGCTATTACATCAACTTAGAAGCTTCATCTGTGTTCTACTATGGTGCTTTTAGTGTCTCCGCATACCGCAGCACGCGACATAGCTCTGCACACGATAAATACAACCGTTTCAGAGAGAAGAGCGGCCAATGTGACGATCTGGCTTTAAGTCGATTCGATAACAAATGACGAAAACGGACGGATTTCTCAGGTTTTTACTACATATGAACACTTTACACATTCTCCCGTGCAACTCGGCTGCTAGTCCTCCTGCATGTAAAATCTTAAGTTCCTAGCTCATGTCCAAGGCACCAAACAAGGGTAAATAGTCAATAACCGATTCCTAAAACTTGAATTGTACTATTTCTTACTGGCTATTACATCATCTTAGAAGCTACATCTGTGTTCTACTATGGTGCTTTTAGTGTCTCCGAATACCGCCGTTCGCGACATAGCTTTGCAGACGATAAGTACAACCGTTTCAGAGAGCATAGCGGCCAATGTGACGATTTGGCTTTAAGTCGATTCGATAAAAATGACGAAAATGGACGGATTTCTCAGGTTTTTACTCTATTTGAACACTTTACACATTCTCCCGTGCAACTCGGCTGCTAGTCCTCCTTTAATGCAGATTCTTAAGGTCCTAGCCCATGTCCAAGGCACCAAAGCCAGCTAAAAAGACAATAATCGATACCTAAAACTTGAATTGTACTACTACTTACTGGCTATTACATCAACTTAGAAGCTTCATCTGTGTTCTACTATGGTGCTTTTAGAGTCTCCGCATACCGCAGCACGCGACATAGCTTTGCAGACGATAAGTACAACCGTTTCAGAGAGAAGAGCGGCCAATGTGACGATCTGGCTTTAAGTCGATTCGATAACAAATGACGAAAACGGACGGATTTCTCAGGTTTTTACTCTATTTGAACACTTTTCACATTCACCCGTGCAGCTCGGCTGCTTGTCCTCCTTTCGTGCAGAATCTTAAGGTCCTAGCTCATGTCCAAGGCATCAAAGCCAGCTAAAAAGTCAATAACCGATACCTAAAACTTGAATTGTACTACTTCTTACTGGCTATTATATCAACTTAGAAGCTTCATCTGTGTTCCACTAGGGTGATTTTAGTGTCCCCGCATGCCGCAGCACGCGACATAGCTTTGCAGACGATATGTACAAACGTTTCAGAGAGAAGAGCGGCCAATGTGACGATCTGGCTTTAAGTCGATTCGATAACAAATGACGAAAACGGACGGATTTCTCAGGTTTTTACTACATATAAACACTTTTCACTTTCTCCTGTGTAACTCGGCTGCTAGTCCTCCTTTCATGCAGAATCTTAAGGTCCTAGCTCATGTCCAAGGCTCCAAAGCCAGCTAAAAAGTCAATAATCAGTAGCTAAAACTTGAATTGTACTACGTCTTACTGGCTATTACATCAACTTAGAAGCTTCATCTGAGTTCTACTATGGTGCTCTTAGTGTCTCCGCATACCGCAGCATGCGACATAGCTTTGCAGACGATAAGTACAACCGTTTCGGAGGGAAGAGCGGCCAATGTGACGATCTGGCTTTAAGTCGATTCGATAACAAATGACGAAAACGGACGGATTTCTCAGGTTTTTACTACATATGAACACTTTACACATTCTCCCGTGCAACTCGGCTGCTAGTCCTCCTGCATGTAAAATCTTAAGTTCCTAGCTCATGTCCAAGGCACCAAACAAGGGTAAAAAGTCAATAACCGATTCCTAAAACTTGAATTGTACTATTTCTTACTGGCTATTACATCATCTTAGAAGCTACATCTGTGTTCTACTATGGTGCTTTTAGTGTCTCCGAATACCGCCGTTCGCGACATAGCTTTGCAGACGATAAGTACAACCGTTTCAGAGAGCAGAGCGGCCAATGTGACGATTTGGCTTTAAGTCGATTCGATAAAAATGACGAAAATGGACGGATTTCTCAGGTTTTTACTCTATTTGAACACTTTTCACATTCTCCCGTGCAACTCGGCTGCTAGTCCTCCTTTAATGCAGATTCTTAAGGTCCTAGCTCATGTCCAAGGCACCAAAGCCAGCTAAAAAGTCAATAATCGATACCTAAAACTTGAATTGTACTACTTCTTACTGGCTATTACATCATCTTAGAAGCTTCATCTGCGTTCTACTATGGTGCTTTTAGTGTCTCCGCATACCGCAGCACGCGACAAAGCTTTCCAGACGATAAGTACAACCGTTTCAGAGAGAAGAGCAGCCAATGTGACGATATGGCTTTAAGTCGATTTGATAACAAATGACGAAAACGGACGGATTTCTCAGGTTTTTACTACATATAAACACTTTTCACATTCTCCTGTGTAACTCGGCTGCTAGCCCTCCTTTCATGCAGAATCTTAAGGTCCTAGCTCATGTCCAAGGCACCAAAGCCAGCTAAAATGTCAATAATCAGTAACTAAAACTTGAATTGTACTACTTCTTACTGGCTATTACATCAACTTGGAAGTGTCATCTGTGTTCTACTATGGTGCTTTTAGTGTCTCTGCATACCGCAGCACGCGACATAGCTCTGCACACGATAAGTACAACCGTTTCAGAGAGAAGATCGGCCAATGTGACGATCTGGCTTTAAGTCGATTCGATAACAAATGACGAAAACGGACGGATTTCTCAGGTTTTTACTACATATGTACACATTTCACATTCTCCCGTACAACGCGGCTGCTAGTCCTCCTTTCATGCAGAATCTTAAGGTCCTAGCTCATGTCCAAGGCACCAAAGCCAGCTAAAAAGTCAATAATCGATACTTAAAACTTGAATTGTACTACTTCTTACTGGCTATTACATCAACTTTGAAGCTTCATCTGTGTTCTACTATGGTGCTTTTAGTGTCTCCGTAAACCGCAGCACGCGACAAAGCTTTCCAGACGATAAGTACAACCGATTCAGAGAGAAGAGCAGCCAATGTGACGATCTGGCTTCAAGTCGATTTGATAACAAATGACGAAAACGGACGGATTTCTCAGGTTTTTACTACATATGAACACATTTCACATTCTCCCGTACAACGCGGCTGCTAGTCCTCCTTTCATGCAGAATCTTAAGGTCCTAGCTCATGTCCAAGGCACCAAAGCCAGCTAAAAAGTCAATAATCGATACTTAAAACTTGAATTGTACTACTTATTACTGGCTATTACATCAACTTAGAAGCTTCATCTGTGTTCTACTATGGTACTTTTAGTGTCTCCGCATACCGCAGCACGCGACATAGCTTTGAAGACGATAAGTACAACCGTTTCTGAGAGCAGAGCGACCAATGTGACGATCTGGCTTTAAGTCGATTCGATAACAAATGACGAAAACGGACGGATTTCTCAGGTTTTTACTCTATTTGAACACTTTTCACATTCACCCGTGCAGCTCGGCTGCTTGTCCTCCTTTCATGCAGAATCTTAAGGTCCTAGCTCATGTCCAAGGCTCCAAAGCCAGCTAAAAAGTCAATAATCAGTAGCTAAAACTTGAATTGTACTACGTCTTACTGGCTATTACATCAACTTAGAAGCTTCATCTGTGTTCTACTATGGTGCTTTTAGTGTCTCCGCATACCGCAGCATGCGACATAGCTTTGCAGACGATAAGTACAACCGTTTCGGAGGGAAGAGCGGCCAATGTGACGATCTGGCTTTAAGTCGATTCGATAACAAATGACGAAAACGGACGGATTTCTCAGGTTTTTACTACATATAAACACTTTTCACATTCTCCTGTGTAACTCGGCTGCTAGTCCTCCTTTCATGCAGAATCTTAAGGTCCTAGCTCATGTCCAAGGCACCAAAGGCAGCTAAAAAGTAAATAATCGATACCTAAAACTTGAATTGTACTACTTCTTACTGGCTATTACATCAACTTAGAAGCTTCATCTGTGTTCTACTATGGTGCTTTTAGTGTCTCCGCATACCGCAGCACGCGACACAGCTCTGCACACGATAAGTACAACCGTTTCAGAGAGAAGAGCGGCCAATGTGACGATCTGGCTTTAAGTCGATTCGATAACAAATGACGAAAACGGACGGATTTCTCAGGTTTTTACTACATATGAACACTTTACACATTCTCCCGTGCAACTCGGCTGCTAGTCCTCCTGCATGTAAAATCTTAAGTTCCTAGCTCATGTCCAAGGCACCAAACAAGGGTAAAAAGTCAATAACCGATTCCTAAAACTTGAATTGTACTATTTCTTACTGGCTATTACATCATCTTAGAAGCTACATCTGTGTTCTACTATGGTGCTTTTAGTGTCTCCGAATACCGCCGTTCGCGACATAGCTTTGCAGACGATAAGTACAACCGTTTCAGAGAGCAGAGCGGCCAATGTGACGAATTGGCTTTAAGTCGATTCGATAAAAATGACGAAAATGGACGGATTTCTCAGGTTTTTACTCTATTTGAACACTTTTCACATTCTCCCGTGCAACTCGGCTGCTAGTCCTCCTTTAATGCAGATTCTTAAGGTCCTAGCTCATGTCCAAGGCACCAAAGCCAGTTAAAGAGACAATAATCGATACCTAAAACTTGAATTGTACTACTACTTACTGGCTATTACATCAACTTAGAAGCTTCATCTGTGTTCTACTATGGTGCTTTTAGAGTCTCCGCATACCGCAGCACGCGACATAGCTTTGCAGACGATAAGTACAACCGTTTCAGAGAGAAGAGCGGCCAATGTGACGATCTGGCTCTAAGTCGATTCGATAACAAATGACGAAAACGGACGGATTTCTCAGGTTTTTACTACATATGAACACTTTTCACATTCTCCCGTGCAACTCGGCTGCTAGTCCTCCTTCTATGCAGAATCTTAAGGTCCTAGCTCATGTCCAAGGCATCAAAGCCAGCTAAAAAGTCAATAATCAATACCTAAACCTTCAATTGTACTACTTCTTACTGGCTATTACATCAAATTAGAAGCTTCATCTGTGTTCTACTGTGGTGGTTTTAGAGTCTCCGCCTACCGCAGCATACGACATAGCTTTGCAAACGATAAGTACAACCGTTTCAGAGAGAAGAGTGGCCAATGTGACGATCTGGCTTTAAGTCGATTCTATAACAAATGACGAAAACGGACGGATTTCTCAGGTTTTTACTACATATGAACACTTTTCACATTCTCCCCTGCAACTCGGCTGCTAGTCCTCCTTTCATGCAGAATCTTAAATTCCTAGCTCATGCCCAAGGCACCAAAGCCAGCTAAAATGTCAATAATCAGTAACTAAAACTTGAATTGTACTACTTCTTACTGGCTATTACATCAACTTGGAAGTGTCATCTGTGTTCTACTATGGTGCTTTTAGTGTCTCTGCATACCGCAGCACGCGACATAGCTCTGCACACGATAAGTACAAGCGTTTCAGAGAGAAGATCGGCCAATGTGACGATCTGGCTTTAAGTCGATTCGATAACAAATGACGAAAACGGACGGATTTCTCAGGTTTTTACTACATATGAACACTTTACACATTCTCCCGTGCAACTCGGCTGCTAGTCCTCCTGCATGATTAGATTAGATTAGATTAATACTTGTTCCATAGATCATGAATACGACACTTCGTAATGATGTGGAACGTGTCAGGTTAATAAAAGATGTCTGTACAAGAAATTACATTACACAAAATATTGCATGACACTAATGATTAAGTTTTTTTTTTTTTTTTTTTTTTTTTTTTTTTTTTTACTTTATATCTAAAAATTCAGCCAATGAGTAGAAGGAGTTGTCATCTAGAAATTCTTTTAATTTATTGTTAAATGTTAGTTGGCTATCTGTCAGGCTTTTGATGCTGTTTGGTAGGTGCCCAAAGACTTTTGTGGCAGCATAATTTACCCCTTTCTGTGCCAAAGTCAGATTTAACCCTGCATAGTGAAGATCATCCTTTCTCCTGGTGTTATAGGTATGCACACTGCTATTACTTTTGAATTGGGTTGGATTATTATCAACAAATTTCATAAGGGAATATATATACTGTGAGGTTACTGTGAGGATCCCTAGATCCTTAAATAGATGTCTGCAGGATGACCGTGGGTGGGCTCCAGCAATTATTCTGATTACACGTTTTTGTGCAATGAATACTTTTCTACTCAACGATGAATTACCCCAGAATATGATGCCATACGAAATCAGTGAATGAAAGTAGGCATAGTAAGCTAATTTACTGAGATTCTTATCACCAAAATTTGCAATAACCCTACGTAGCTGAACTCAGACGTTTCAGCAGACCATCAATGTGTTGCTTCCAGTTTAACCTCTCATCAATGGACACACCTAAAAATTTTGAAAATTCTACCTTAGCTACAGACTTCTGTTCAAATTCTATATTTATTACTGGAGTTTTGCCATTTACTGTACGGAACTGTATATACTGTGTTTTATCAAAATTTAAAGAGAGTCCGTTTGCTGAGAACCACTTAATAATTTTGTGAAAAACATCATTTACAATTACATCACTTAGTTCTTGGTTTTTGGATGTTATTACTATACTTGTATCATCAGCAAAAAGAACTAACTTTGCATCTTCATCAATGTGGAATGGTAAGTCATTAATGTATATCAAGAACAGTAAAGGACCTAAGACCGAACCCTGTGGGACCCCGTGCTTGATAGCACCCCAGTTTGAGGAATCAGCTGTTTTAACATTACACGAACCACTTATTTCAACTTTCTGCATTCTTCCAGTTAAGTATGAATTAAACCATTTGTGCACTGCCCCACTCAAACCATAATGATTTAGCTTATCTAAAAGAATTCCATGATTTACACAATCAAAGGCCTTTGAGAGATCACAAAAAATACCAATGGGTGATGTCCGGTTATTCAGAGCATTTAATATTTGATCAGTGAAAGCATATATAGCATTTTCTGTTGAAAAGCCTTTCTGAAAACCAAACTGACATTTTGTTAGTACTTTATTTTTACAAATATGGGAGGCTACTCTTCAATACATTACTTTCTCAAAAATTTTTGATAGAGCTGTCAGAAGAGAGATTGGGCGGTAGTTGTTGACATCCGACATATCCCCCTTTTTATGCAATGGTTTTACAATGGCATATTTCAGTCTATCAGGGAAAACACCCTGCTCCAAAGAGCTATTACATACGTGGCTGAGAATTCTACTTATCTGTGGGGAACAAGCTTTAAGTACTTTGCTGGAAATGCCATCAATTCCGTAAGAGCTTTTACTTTTCAGTGAGTTTATTATTTTACTGATTTCAGAGGGAGAGGTTGGTGGAATTACAGCTGTTTCAAACTGTGCAGGTATCGCCTCTTCTATTAATAGCCTTGCCTCTTCTAGTGAAGATCTAGATCCTATTTTCTCCACAACATTTAAAAAATGATTATTCAAAATATTTTCAATTTCTGATTGTTTGTTAGTGCACTTGTCATTCAATTTTATTGCACTAAAGTCTTCCTGTGCTCTTGGTTGCCCTGTTTCCCTTTCAATAATATTCCAAATTGCTTTAATTTTATTATCAGAGTTACTGATCTCAGACATGATACACATGCTTCTGGACTTTTTAATAACTTTTCTTAGTACCGCACAATAGTTTTTATGATATTGAACAATTTCGGGGTCAGTACTCCATCTTGCTGTTAGATACAGTTCTCTTTTGCGGTTGCAAGATATTCTTATTCCTTTAGTTAGCCAAGGTTTATTATATGTTTTCTTGGAATTATGTTTAACTATTTTCTTGGGAAAACAATTTTCAAATACCCTTAAAAATGTATTGTGAAATAAGTTATATTTCAAGTTTGCATCGGGTTCCTTATACACTTCATCCCAGTCTAGCTGCTGTAGGCTTTCCCTAAAGTTTGCAACATTTATATTGTTAATTGAACGCACTGCTTTGAAAGTCTGATTTATTATACTGCATGGAGCTATGTCATGTACTGTAACAAGCTGTGCACTATGATCTGAAAGACCATTCTCAACAGGATAAGCATTTATGTCCTTAAACTTATCTTGGTCTATAAAAAAGTTATCTATCAATGTACTGCTGTTCTTTGTTATCCGAGTAGGAAAATCAATGACGGAGCTCAAATTGAAAGAACTGAGTAATACTAAAAGGTCATTCTTCCTATTACACTCTTTCAGGGAATCAACATTGAAATCCCCACAAATGATAATTTGCTTCCCCCTGTCTGACAGATAGCACAACAAAGCATCCAAGTTTTCCAGAAATAGCTGGAAATTCCCTGAGGGGGACCTATACACTGTTACAATTATGAAAGTGCCATCCTTTAGTTTAAGTTCAGTGGCACATGCTTCCATATGTTGCTCTACACAAAATTTTTTAGTTTCTAAATTTTTTGCACTGTGGAAGCTTTTGACATATATGGCAACTCCTCCTCTCATCATATTATCTCTACTTACATGTGCAGCTAATTTGTACCCATTGATGCTAACCTTTTGCATATCAGTGACAATGTGATGCTCAGACAGGCATAGTACATCTATTACATTCTCAGTTTCTATATCTTCTAAACAAAGCAGAAGCTCATCAATTTTATTGTTCAATCCCCCAATATTTTGATGAAATATACTAACATTTTTCATTTTACTTTTGCAACTATCTTGAACTATTTTGACATCTTTAGTACTTGCATGGCTGAGTTTCCCACTGGACACTGATCTTACACTAAAAAAGAGTTTCCACCATGAGATGTAGTTCCTCCCCCCTTTAAATTTCCTGCTATCAGCCCAGCCAGTTTACCCTTCCCTTTCCTGTTGAGGTGTAGGCCATGTCTAGTATAGTCCCACCTACAGAGTGAATCAACACGAACCACACCAATGTGTGACCCCGCACCAGATCCAAGTAGCCGTTCCAACTCCAAATTAACTCTCCTGACAGAAGAGGTCAAATGAGGTCGGTCGTGGCGTTCCAGAACCGACACAAACCCAACACTGGTATGATTCGATGCCGATGCAATCTTTGCCAGGTCACACTCTATGCTGTACCCCGGATCTCTGTCAATACTGTTGCCCGGCCCACCCACAATAACCACGGTGTCTTCCTTAGTAAAACCTTTACATAGTGAACCTAAATCCTCTGTAACCTGCCCAAGTTCATCACTAGGTTTGAAAAAACTTGTGACCTGGTAATCCAACCCTAATTCATCCTGCAGAAGTTGGCCCACACCCCTAGCATGCGAACTACCTAGCAACAAGACTTTCTTTCTCTTTGCAGACTTCCCTACATTCTTAATCAATTTGCTGCTGAAAGCTTGTTGAGCCCTGTGTACATCTACTTCTGTGAGAGGCTCATCAGTTTCTGACTGAGGCAACAGGTCAAACCTATTTTGTACATGTAAAATCTTAAGTTCCTAGCTCATGTCCAAGGCACCAAACAAGGGTAAAAAGTCAATAACTATACCTAAAACTTGAATTGTACTATTTCTTACTGGCTATTACATCATCTTAGAAGCTACATCTGTGTTCTACAATGGTGCTTTTAGTGTCTCCGAATACCGCCGTTCGCGACATAGCTTTGCAGACGATAAGTACAACCGTTTCAGAGAGCAGAGCGGCCAATGTGACGATTTGGCTTTAAGTCGATTCGATAAAAATGACGAAAACGGACGGTTTTCTCAGGTTTTTACTCTATTTGAACACTTTTCACATTCTCCCGTGCAACTCGGCTGCTAGTCCTCCTTTAATGCAGATTCTTAAGGTCCTAGCTCATGTCCAAGGCACCAAAGCCAGCTAAAAAGTCAATAATCGATACCTAAAACTTGAATTGTACTACTTCTAACTGGCTATTACATCATCTTAGAAGCTTCATCTGTGTTCTACTATGGTGCTTTTAGTGTCTCCGCATACCGCAGCACGCGACAAAGCTTTCCAGACGATAAGTACAACCGTTTCAGAGAGAAGAGCAGCCAATGTGACGATATGGCTTTAAGTCGATTTGATAACAAATGACGAAAACGGACGGATTTCTCAGGTTTTTACTACATATAAACACTTTTCACATTCTCCTGTGTAACTCGGCTGCTAGCCCTCCTTTCATGCAGAATCTTAAGGTCCTAGCTCATGTCCAAGGCACCAAAGCCAGCTAAAATGTCAATAATCAGTAACTAAAACTTGAATTGTACTACTTCTTACTGGCTATTACATCAACTTGGAAGTGTCATCTGTGTTCTACTATGGTGCTTTTAGTGTCTCTGCATACCGCAGCACGCGACATAGCTCTGCACACGATAAGTACAACCGTTTCAGAGAGAAGATCGGCCAATGTGACGATCTGGCTTTAAGTCGATTCGATAACAAATGACGAAAACGGACGGATTTCTCAGGTTTTTACTACATATGAACACTTTACACATTCTCCCGTGCAACTCGGCTGCTAGTCCTCCTGCATGTAAAATCTTAAGTTCCTAGCTCATGTCCAAGGCACCAAACAAGGGTAAAAAGTCAATAACTATACCTAAAACTTGAATTGTACTATTTCTTACTGGCTATTACATCATCTTAGAAGCTACATCTGTGTTCTACAATGGTGCTTTTAGTGTCTCCGAATACCGCCGTTCGCGACATAGCTTTGCAGACGATAAGTACAACCGTTTCAGAGAGCAGAGCGGCCAATGTGACGATTTGGCTTTAAGTCGATTCGATAAAAATGACGAAAACGGACGGTTTTCTCAGGTTTTTACTCTATTTGAACACTTTTCACATTCTCCCGTGCAACTCGGCTGCTAGTCCTCCTTTAATGCAGATTCTTAAGGTCCTAGCTCATGTCCAAGGCACCAAAGCCAGCTAAAAAGTCAATAATCGATACCTAAAACTTGAATTGTACTACTTCTAACTGGCTATTACATCAACTTAGAAGCTTCATCTGTGTTCTACTATGGTGCTTTTAGAGTCTCCGCATACCGCAGCACGCGACATTGCATTGCAGACGATAAGTACAACCGTTTCAGAGAGAAGAGCGGCCAATGTGACGATCTGGCTTTAAGTCGATTCGATAACAAATGACGAAAACGGACGGATTTCTCAGGTTTTTACTACATATGAACACTTTTCACATTCTCCCGTGCAACTCGGCTGCTAGTCCTCCTTCAATGCAGAATCTTAAGGTCCTAGCTCATGTCCAAGGCATCAAAGCCAGCTATAAAGTCAATAATCAATACCTAAAACTTCAATTGTACTACTTATTACTGGCTATTACATCAAATTAGAAGCTTCATCTGTGTTCTACTGTGGTGGTTTTAGTGTCTCCGCATACCGCAGCACGCGACAAAGCTTTCCAGACGATAAGTACAACCGTTTCAGAGAGAAGAGCAGCCAATGTGACGATCTGGCTTTAAGTCGATTTGATAACAAATGACGAAAACGGACGGATTTCTCAGGTTTTTACTACATATGAACACATTTCACATTCTCCCGTACAACGCGGCTGCTAGTCCTCCTTTCATGCAGAATCTTAAGGTCCTAGCTCATGTCCAAGGCACCAAAGCCAGCTAAAAAGTCAATAATCGATACTTAAAACTTGAATTGTACTACTTCTTACTGGCTATTACATCAACTTAGAAGCTTCATCTGTGTTCTACTATGGTGTTTTAGTGTCTCCGCATACCGCAGCACGCGACAAAGCTTTCCAGACGATAAGTACAACCGTTTCAGAGAGAAGAGCAGCCAATGTGACGATCTGGCTTCAAGTCGATTTGATAACAAATGACGAAAACGGACGGATTTCTCAGGTTTTTACTACATATAAACACTTTTCACATTCTCCTGTGTAACTCGGCTGCTAGCCCTCCTTTCATGCAGAATCTTAAAGTCCTAGCTCATGTCCAAGGCACCAAAGCCAGCTAAAATGTCAATAATCAGTAACTAAAACTTGAATTGTACTACTTCTTACTGGCTATTACATCAACTTGGAAGTGTCATCTGTGTTCTACTATGGTGCTTTTAGTGTCTCTGCATACCGCAGCACGCAACATATCTCTGCACACGATAAGTACAACCGTTTCAGAGAGAAGGGCGGCCAATGTGACGATCTGGCTTTAAGTCGATTCGATAACAAATTGCGAAAACGGACGGATTTCTCAGGTTTTTACTACATATGAACAGTTTTCACATTCTCCCGTGCAACTCGGCTGCTAGTCCTCCTTTCATGCGGAATCTTAAGGTCCTAGCTCATGTCCAATGCATCAAAGCCAGCTACAAAGTCAGTAATCGATAACTAAAACTTCAATTGTACTACTTCTTACTGGCTATTACATCAACTTAGAAGCTTCATCTGTGTTCTACTATAGTGCTTTTAGTGTCTCCGCATACCCCAGCACGCGACATAGATTTGCAGACGATAAGTACAACCGTTTCAGAGAGAAGAGCGGTCAATGTGACGATCTGGCTTTAAGACGAATCGATAACAAATGACGAAAACGGACGGATTTCTTGGGTTTTTACCACATATGAACACTTCTCACATTCTCCCGTGCAACTCGGCATCTAGTCCTCCTTTCATGCAGAATCTTAAGGTCCTAGCTCATGTCGAAGGCACCAAAGCCAGCTAAAAAGTCAATAACCGATACCTAAAACTTGAATTGTACTACTTCTTACTGGCTATTACATCAACTTAGAAGCATCATCTGTGTTCCACTATGGTGCTTTTAGTGTCTCCGCATACCGCAGCACGCGACATAGCTTGGAAGACGATAAGTACAACCGTTTCAGAGAGAAGAGCGGCCAATGTGACGATCTGGCTTTAAGTCGATTCGATAACAAATGACGAAAACGGACGGATTTCTCAGGTTTTTAACATATGAACACTTCTCACATTCTCCCGTGCAACTCGGCTGCTAATCCTCCTTTCATGCAGATTCTTAAGGTCCTAGCTCATGTCCAAGGCATCAAAGCCAGCTTAAAAGTCAATAATCAATACCTAAAACTTGAATTTTACTACTTCTTACTGGCTATCACATCAACTTAGAAGCTTCACTGTGTCCTACTATGGTGCTTTTAGTGTCTCCGCATACCGCACTACGCGACATAGCTTTGAAGACGATAAGTACAACCGTTTCAGAGAGAAGAGCGGCCAATGCGACGATCTGGCTTTAAGTCGATTCGATAAAAAATGACGAAAAGGGACGGATTTCTCAGGTTTTTGCTACGTATGAACACTTTTCACATTCTCCCGTGCAACTCGGCTGCTAGTCCTCCTTTTGATGCAGAATCTTAAGATCCTAGCTCATGTCCAAGGCACCAAAGCCAGCGAAAAAATCAACAATCGATACCTAAAACTTGAATTGTACTACTTCTTACTGGCTATTACATCAACTTGAAGCTTCATCTGTGTTCTACTATGGTGCTTTTAGTGTCTCCGCATACCGCAGCACGCGACATAGCTTTGAAGACGATAAGTACAACCGTTTCAGAGAGAAGAGCGGCCAATGTGACGTTCTGGCTTTAAGTCGATTCGATAACAAATGACGAAAACGGACGGATTTCTCAGGTTTTTACTACATATGATCACTTAACACATTCTCCCGTGCAACTCGGCTGCTAGTCCTCCCTTCATGCAGAATCTTAAGGTCCTAGCTCATGTCCAAGGCACCAAAGCCAGCTAAAAACTCAATAATCAGTACCTAAAACTTGAATTGTACTACTTCTTACTGGCTATTACATCAACTTAGAAGCTTAATCTGTGTTCTACTATGGTGCTTTCAGTGTCTCCGCATACCGCAGCACGCGACATAGCTTTGCAGACGATAAGTACAACCGTTTCAGAGAGAAGAGCGGCCAAGTGACGATCTGGCTTTAAGGCGATTCGATAACAAATGACGAAAACGGACGGATTTCTCAGGTTTTTACTACATATGAACACTTTTCACATTCTCCCGTGCAACTCGGCTGCTACTCCTCCTTTCATCCAGAATCTTAAGGTCCTCCCTAATCTCCAAGGCACCAAAGCCAGCAAAAAAGTCAATAATCGATACCTAAAACTTGAACTGTCCTACTTCTTACTGGCTATTACATCAACTTAGAAGCTTCATCTGTGTTCTACTATGGTGCTTTTAGTGTCTCCGCATACCGCAGCACGCGACATAGCTTTGCAGACGATAAGTACAACGGTTTCAGAGAGAAGAGCGGCCAATGTGACGATCTGGCTTTAAGTCGATTCGATAACAAATGACGAAAACGAACGGATTTCTCAGGTTTTTACTACATATGAACACTTTACACATTGTCCCGTGCAACTCGGCTGCTAGTCCTCCTGCATGTAAAATCTTAAGTTCCTAGCTCATGTCCAAGGCACCAAACAAGGGTAAAAAGTCAATAACCGATTCCTAAAACTTGAATTGTACTATTTCCTACTGGCTATTACATCATCTTAGAAGCTACATCTGTGTTCTACTATTGTGCTTTTAGTGTCTCCGAATACCGCAGTACGCGACATAGCTTTGCAGACGATAAATACAACCGTTTCAGAGAGCAGAGCGGCCAATGTGACGATTTGGCTTTAAGTCGATTCGATAACAAATGACGAAAACGGACGGATTTCTCAGGTTATTACTACATATGAACAGTTTTCACATTCTCCCGTGCAACTCGGCTGCTACTCCTCCTTTCATCCAGAATCTTAAGGTCCTACCTCATCTCCAAGGCACCAAAGCCAGCTAAAAAGTCAATAATCGGTACCTAAAACTAGAATTGTACTACTTCTTACTGGCTATTACATCAACTTAGAAGCTTCATCTGTGTTCTACTATGGTGCTTTTAGTGTCTCCGCATACCGCAGCACGCGACATTGCTTTGCAGACGATAAGTACAACCGTTTCAGAGAGAAGAGCGGCCAATGTGACGATCTGGCTTTAAGTCGATTCGATAACAAATGTCGAAAACGGACGGATTTCTCAGGTTTTTACTAGATATGAACACTTTTCACATTCTCCCGTGCAACTCGGCAGCTACTCCTCCTTTCATCCAGAATCATAAGGTCCAAGCTCATCTCCAAGGCACCAAAGCCAGCTACAAAGTCAATAATCGATACCTAAAACTTGAACTGTCCTACTTCTTACTGGCTATTACATCATCTTAGAAGCTTCATATGTGTTCTACTATGGTGCTTTTAGTTTCTCCGAATACCGCAGCACGCGACACAGCTTTGCAGACGATAATTACAACCGTTTCAGAGAGAAGCGGGGCCAATGTGACAATCAGGCTTTAAGTCGATTCGATAACAAATGACGAAAACGGACGGATTTCTCAGGTTTTTACTACATATGAACACTTTTCACATTCTCCCGTGCAACTCGGCTGCTACTCCTCCTTTCATCCAGAATCTTAAGGTCCTACCTCATCTCCAAGGCACCAAAGCCAGCTAAAAAGTCAATAATCGATTCCTAAAACTTGAATTGGACTACTTCTTACTGGCTATTACATCAACTTAGAAGCTTCATCTGTGTTCCACTAGGGTGATTTTAGTGTCCCCGCATGCCGCAGCACGCGACATAGCTTTGCAGACGATAAGTACAATCGTTTCAGAGAGAAGAGCGGCCAATGTGACGATCTGGCTTTAAGTCGATTCGATAACAAATGACGAAAACGAACGGATTTCTCAGGTTTTTACTACATATGAACACTTTACACATTGTCCCGTGCAACTCGGCTGCTAGTCCTCCTGCATGTAAAATCTTAAGTTCCTAGCTCATGTCCAAGGCACCAAACAAGGGTAAAAAGTCAATAACCGATTCCTAAAACTTGAATTGTACTATTTCTTACTGGCTATTACATCATCTTAGAAGCTACATCTGTGTTCTACTATTGTGCTTTTAGTGTCTCCGAATACCGCAGTACGCGACATAGCTTTGCAGACGATAAATACAACCGTTTCAGAGAGCAGAGCGGCCAATGTGACGATTTGGCTTTAAGTCGATTCGATAACAAATGACGAAAACGGACGGATTTCTCAGGTTTTTACAACATATGAACACTTTTCAAATTCTCCCGTCCAACTCGGCTGCTAGTCCTCCTTTCATGCAGAATCTTAAGGTCCTAGCTCATGTCCAAGGCATCAAAGCCAGCAAAAAAGTCAATAATCGATACCTAAAACTTGAATTTGACTACTCCTTACTGGCTATTACATCAACTTAGAAGCTTCATCTGTGTTCCACTAGGGTGATTTTAGTGTCCCCGCATGCCGCAGCACGCGACATAGCTTTGCAGACGATAAGTACAATCGTTTCAGAGAGAAGAGCGGCCAATGTGACGATCTGGCTTTAAGTCGATTCGATAACAAATGACGAAAACGGACGGATTTCTCAGGTTATGACTACATATAAACACTTATCACATTCTCCTGTGTAACTCGGTTGCTAGTCCTCCTTTCATGCAGAATCTTAAGGTCCTAGCTCATGTCGAAGGCTCCAAGGCCAGCTAAAAAGTCAATAATCAGTAGTTAAAACTTGAATTGTACTACATCTTACTGGCTATTACATCAACTTAGAAGCTCCATCTGTGTTCTACTATGGTGCTTTTAGTGTCTCCGCATACCGCAGCATGCGTCATAGCTTTGCAGACGATAAGTACAACCGTTTCGGAGGGAAGAGCAGCCAATGTGACGATCTGGCTTTAAGTCCATTCGATAACAAATGACGAAAACGGATGGATTTCTCAGGTTTTTACTACATATAAACACTTTTCACATTCTCCTGTGTAACTCGGCTGCTAGTCCTCCTTTCATGCAGAATCTTAAGGTCCCAGCTCATGTCCAAGGCACCAAAGACAGCTAAAAAGTCAATATTCAGTAACTAAAACTTGAATTGTACTACTTCTTACTGGCTATTACATCAACTTGGAAGTGTCATCTGTGTTCTACTATGGTGCTTTTACTGTCTCTGCATACCGCAGCACGCGACATAGCTCTGCACACGATAAGTACAACCGTTTCAGAGAGGAGAGTGGCCAAGGTGACGATCTGGCTTTAAGTCTTTTCGATAACAAATAACGAAAACGGACGGATTTCTCAGGTTTTTACTACATATGAACACTTTTCGCATTCTCCCGTGCAACTCGGCAGCTAGTCCTCCTTTCATGCAGAATCTTAAGGTCCTAGCTTATGTCCAAGGCACCAAAGCCAGCTAAAAAGTCAATAATCGATACCTAAAACTTGAATTGTACTACTTCTTACTGGCTATTACATCATCATAGAAGCTTCATCTGTGTTCTACTATGGTGCTTTTAGTGTCTCCGCATACCGCAGCACGCGACATAGCTTTGTAGACGATAATTACAACCATTTCAGAGAGAAGAGCGGCCAATGTGACGATCTGGCGTGTCGATAGCAAATGACGAAAACGGACGGATTTCTCAGGTTTTTACTACATATGAACACTTTTCAAATTCTCCCGTCCAACTCGGCTGCAAGTCCTCCTTTCATGCAGAATCTCAAGGTCGTAGCTCATGTCTAAGGCATCAAAGCCAGCAAAAAAGTCAATAATCGTTACCTAAAACTTGAATTGGACTACTTCTTACTGGCTATTACATCAACTTAGAAGCTTCATCTGTGTTCCACTAGGGTGATTTTAGTGTCCCCGCATGCCGCAGCACGCGACATAGCTTTGCAGACGATAAGTACAATCGTTTCAGACAGAAGAGCGGCCAATGTGACGATCTGGCTTTAAGTCGATTCGATAACAAATGACGAAAACGGACGGATTTCTCAGGTTATTACTACATATAAACACTTTTCACATTCTCCTGTGTAACTCGGCTGCTAGTCCTCCTTTCATGCAGAATCTTAAGGTCCTAGCTCATGTCCAAGGCTCCAAGGCCATCTAAAAAGTCAATAATCAGTAGCTAAAACTTGAATTGTACTACATCTTACTGGCTATTACATCAACTTAGAAGCTCCATCTGTGTTCTACTATGGTGCTTTTAGTGTCTCCGCATACCGCAGCATGCGTCATAGCTTTGCAGACGATAAGTACAACCGTTTCGGAGGGAAGAGCAGCCAATGTGACGATCTGGCTTTAAGTCGATTTGATAACAAATGACGAAAACGGACGGATTTCTCAGGTTTTTACTACATATAAACACTTTTCACATTCTCCTGTGTAACTCGGCTGCTAGTCCTCCTTTCATGCAGAATCTTAAGGTCCTAGCTCATGTCCAAGGCACCAAAGCCAGCTAAAAAGTCAATAATCGATACCTAAAACTTGAATTGTACTACTTCTTACTGGCTATTACATCAACTTAGAAGCTTCATCTGTGTTCTACAATGGTGCTATTAGTGTCTCCGCATACCGCATCACGCGACATAGCTTTGCAGACGATAAGTACAACCGTTTCAGAGAGAAGAGCAGGCAATGTGACGATCTGGCTTTAAGTCGACTCGATAACAAATGACGAAAACGGACGGATTTCTCAGGTTTTTACTACATATGAACACTTTTCACATTCTCCCGTGCAACTCGGCTGCTAGTCCTCCTTTCATGCAGAATCTTAAGATCCTAGCTTATGTCCAAGGCACCAAAGCCAGCTAAAAAGTCAATAATCGATACCTAAAACTTGAATTGTACTACTTCTTACTGGCTATTACATCATCATAGAAGCTTCATCTGTGTTCTACTATGGTGCTTTTAGTGTCTCCGCATACCGCAGCACGCGACATAGCTTTGTAGACGATAATTACAACCGTTTCAGAGAGAAGAGCGGCCAATGTGACGATCTGGCGAGTCGATAACAAATGACGAAAACGAACGGATTTCTCAGGTTTTTACTACATATGAACACTTTTCACATTCTCCCGTGCAACTCGGCTGCTAGTCCTCCTTTCATGCAGAATCTTAAGGTCCTAGCTCATGTCCAAGGCACCAAATCCATCTAAGAAGTCAATAATCGATACCTTAAACTTGAATTGTACTACTTCTTACTGGCTATTACATCAACTTAGAAGCTTCATCTGTGTTCTACTATGGTGCTTTTAGTGTTTCCTCATACCGCAGCACGCGACATAGCTTTGAAGACGATAAGTACAACCGTTTCCGAGAGAAGAGCGGCCAATGTGACGATCTGGCTTTATGTCGATTCGATAACAAATGACGAAAACGGACGGATTTCTCAAGTTTGTACTACGTATGAACACTTTTCACATTCTCCCGTGCAACTCAGCTGCTACTCCTCCTTTCATGCAGAATCTTATGGTCCAAGCTCATCTCCAAGGCACCAAAGCCAGCTAAAAAGTCAATAATCGATACCTAAAACTTGAATTGTACTACTTCTTACTGGCTATTACATCTTCTTAGAAGCTTAGTATGTGTTCTACTATGGTGCTTTTAGTGGCTCCGCATACCGCAGCACGCGACATAGCTTTGCAGACGATAAGTACAACCGTTTCAGAGAGAAGAGCGGCCAATGTGACGATCTGGCTTTAAGTCGATTCGATAACAAATGACGAAAACGGACGGATTTCTCAGGTTTTTACTACATATAAACACTTTTCACATTCTCCTGTGTAACTCGGCTGCTAGTCCTCCTTTCATGCAGAATCTTAAGGTCCTAGCTCATGTCCAAGGCTCCAAAGCCAGCTAAAGAGTCAATAATCAGTAGCTAAAACTTGAATTGTACTACATCTTACTGGCTATTACATCAACTTAGAAGCTTCATCTGTGTTCTACTATGGTGCTTTTAGTGTCTCCGCATACCGCAGCATGCGACATAGCTTTGCAGACGATAAGTACAACCGTTTCGGAGGGAAGAGCGGCCAATGTTTCGATCTGGCTTTAAGTCGATTCGATAACAAATGACGAAAACGGACGGATTTCTCACGTTTTTACTACATATGAACACTTTTCACATTCTCCTGGGCAACTCGGCTGCTAGTCCTCCATTCATGCAGAATCTTAAGGTCCTAGCTCATGTCCAAGGCACCAAATCCATCTAAGAAGTCAATAATCGATACCTTAAACTTGAAGTGTACTACTTCTTACTGGCTATTACATCAACTTAGAAGCTTCATCAGTGTTCCAATATGGTGCTTTTAGTGTCTCTGCATACCGCAGCACGCGATATAGCTTTGCAGACGATAAGTACAACCGTTTCAGAGAGAAGAGCGGCCAATGTGACAATCAGGCTTTAAGTCGATTCGATAACAAATGACGAAAACGAACGGAGTTCTCAGGTTTTTACTACATATGAACACTTTACACATTCTCCCGTGCAACTCGGCTGCTAGTCCTCATGCATGTAAAATCTTAAGGTCCTAGCTCATGTCCAAGGTACCAAAGCCAGCTAAAAAGTCAATAATCAATACCTAAAACTTGAATTGTACTACTTCTTACTGGCTATTACATCAAATTAGAAGCTTCATCTGTGTTCTACTGTGGTGGTTTTAGTGTCTCCGCCTACCGCAGCATACGACATAGCTTTGCAGACGATAAGTACAACCGTTTCAGAGAGAAGAGCGGCCAATGTGACGATCTGGCTTAAAGTCGATTCGATAACAAATGACGAAAATGGACGGATTTATCAGGTTTTTACTACATATGAACACTTTTCACATTCTCCCGTGCAACTCGGCTGCTAGTCCTCTTTTCATGCAGAATCTTAAGGTCCTAGCTCATGTCCAAGGCACCAAATCCATCTAAAAAGTCAATAATCGATACCTTAAACTTGAAGTGTACTACTTCTTACTGGCTATTACATCAACTTAGAAGCTTCATCTGTGTTCTACTATGGTGCTTTTAGTTTCTCCGCATACCGCAGCACGCGACACAGCTTTGCAGACGATAAGTACAACCGTTTCAGAGAGAAGAGCGGCCAATGTGACAATCAGGCTTTAAGTCGATTCGATAACAAATGACGAAAGCGGACGGATTTCTCAGGTTTTTACTACATATGAACACTTTTCAAATTCTCCCGTGCAACTCGGCTGCTAGTCCTCCTTTCATGCAGAATCTTAAGGTCCTAGCTCATGTCCAAGGCATCAAAGCAAGCTAAAAAGTCAATAATCGATACCTAAAACTTGAATTGTACTAGTTCTTACTGGCTATTACATCAAATTAGAAGCTTCATCTGTGTTCTAGTATGGTGATTTTAATGTCCCCGCATACCGCAGCACGCGACATAGTTTTGCAGACGATAAGTACAACCGTTTCAGAGAGAAGAGCGGCCAATGTGACGATTTGGCTTTAAGTCGATTCGATAACAAATGACCAAAACGGACGGATTTCTCAGGTTTTTACTACATATGAACACTTATCAAATTCTCCCGTGCAACTTGGCTGCTAGTCCTCCTTTCATGCCGAATATTAAGGTCCTAGCTCATGTCCAAGGCATCAAAGCCAGCTAAAAAGTCAATAATCGATACCTAAAACTTGAATTGTACTACTTCTTACTGGCTATTACATCAACTTAGAAGCTTCATCTGTGTTCTACAATGGTGCTATTAGTGTCTCCGCATACCGCATCACGCGACATAGCTTTGCAGACGATAAGTACAACCGTTTCAGAGAGAAGAGCAGGCAATGTGACGATCTGGCTTTAAGTCGACTCGATAACAAATGACGAAAACGGACGGATTTCTCAGGTTTTTACTACATATGAACACTTTTCACATTCTCCCGTGCAACTCGGCTGCTAGTCCTCCTTTCATGCAGAATCTTAAGGTCCTAGCTTATGTCCAAGGCACCAAAGCCATCTAAAAAGTCAATAATCGATACCTAAAACTTGAATTGTACTACTTCTTACTGGCTATTACATCATCATAGAAGCTTCATCTGTGTTCTACTATGGTGCTTTTAGTGCCTCCGCATACCGCAGCACGCGACATAGCTTTGTAGACGATAATTACAACCGTTTCAGAGAGAAGAGCGGCCAATGTGACGATCTGGAGAGTCGATAACAAATGACGAAAACGGACGGATTTCTCAGGTTTTTACGACATATGAACACTTTTCACATTCTCCCGTGCAACTCGGCTGCTAGTCCTCCTTTCATGCAGAATCGTAAGGTCCTAGCTCATGTCCAAGGCACCAAATCCATCTAAGAAGTCAATAATCGATACCTTAAACTTGAATTGTACTACTTCTTACTGGCTATTACATCAACTTAGAAGCTTCATCTGTGTTCTACTATGGTGCTTTTAGTGTTTCCTCATACCGCAGCACGCGACATAGCTTTGAAGACGATAAGTACAACCGTTTCCGAGAGAAGAGCGGCCAATGTGACGATCTGGCTTTATGTCGATTCGATAACAAATGACGAAAACGGACGGATTTCTCAAGTTTGTACTACGTATGAACACTTTTCACATTCTCCCGTGCAACTCAGCTGCTACTCCTCCTTTCATGCAGAATCTTATGGTCCAAGCTCATCTCCAAGGCACCAAAGCCAGCTAAAAAGTCAATAATCGATACCTAAAACTTGAATTGTACTACTTCTTACTGGCTATTACATCTTCTTAGAAGCTTAATATGTGTTCTACTATGGTGCTTTTAGTGTCTCCGCATACCGCAGCACGCGACATAGCTTTGCAGACGATAAGTAACCGTTTCAGAGAGAAGAGCGGCCAATGTGACGATCTGGCTTTAAGTCGATTCGATAACAAATGACGAAAACGGACGGATTTCTCAGGTTTTTACTACATATAAACACTTTTCACATTCTCCTGTGTAACTCGGCTGCTAGTCCTCCTTTCATGCAGAATCTTAAGGTCCTAGCTCATGTCCAAGGCTCCAAAGCCAGCTAAAAAGTCAATAATCAGTAGCTAAAACTTGAATTGTACTACATCTTACTGGCTATTACATCAACTTAGAAGCTTCATCTGTGTTCTACTATGGTGCTTTTAGTGTCTCCGCATACCGCAGCATGCGACATAGCTTTGCAGACGATAAGTACAACCGTTTCGGAGGGAAGAGCGGCCAATGTGACGATCTGGCTTTAAGTCGATTCGATAACAAATGACGAAAACGGACGGATTTCTCACGTTTTTACTACATATGAACACTTTTCACATTCTCCTGGGCAACTCGGCTGCTAGTCCTCCATTCATGCAGAATCTTAAGGTCCTAGCTCATGTCCAAGGCACCAAATCCATCTAAGAAGTCAATAATCGATACCTTAAACTTGAAGTGTACTACTTCTTACTGGCTATTACATCAACTTAGAAGCTTCATCAGTGTTCCAATATGGTGCTTTTAGTGTCTCTGCATACCGCAGCACGCGATATAGCTTTGCAGACGATAAGTACAACCGTTTCAGAGTGAAGAGCGGCCAATGTGACAATCAGGCTTTAAGTCGATTCGATAACAAATGACGAAAACGAACGGAGTTCTCAGGTTTTTACTACATATGAACACTTTACACATTCTCCCGTGCAACTCGGCTGCTAGTCCTCATGCATGTAAAATCTTAAGGTCCTAGCTCATGTCCAAGGTACCAAAGCCAGCTAAAAATTCAATAATCAATACCTAAAACTTGAATTGTACTACTTCTTACTGGCTATTACATCAAATTAGAAGCTTCATCTGTGTTCTACTGTGGTGGTTTTAGTGTCTCCGCCTACCGCAGCATACGACATAGCTTTGCAGACGATAAGTACAACCGTTTCAGAGAGAAGAGCGGCCAATGTGACGATCTGGCTTTAAGTCGATTCGATAACAAATGACGAAAATGGACGGATTTATCAGGTTTTTACTACATATGAACACTTTTCACATTCTCCCTTGCAACTCGGCTGCTAGTCCTCTTTTCATGCGGAATCTTAAGGTCCTAGCTCATGTCCAAGGCACCAAATCCATCTAAGAAGTCAATAATCGATACCTTAAACTTGAAGTGTACTACTTCTTACTGGCTATTACATCAACTTAGAAGCTTCATCTGTGTTCTACTATGGTGCTTTTAGTTTCTCCGCATACCGCAGCACGCGACACAGCTTTGCAGACGATAAGTACAACCGTTTCAGAGAGAAGAGCGGCCAATGTGACAATCAGGCTTTAAGTCGATTCGATAACAAATGAAGAAAACGGACGGATTTCTCAGGTTTTTACTACATATGAACACTTTTCAAATTCTCCCGTGCAACTCGGCTGCTAGTCCTCGTTTCATGCAGAATCTTAAGGTCCTAGCTCATGTCCAAGGCATCAAAGCCAGCTAAAAATTCAATAATCAATACCTAAAACTTGAATTGTACTACTTCTTACTGGCTATTACATCAAATTAGAAGCTTCATCTGTGTTCTACTATGGTGCTTTTAGTTTCTCCGCATACCGCAGCACGCGACACAGCTTTGCAGACGATAAGTACAACCGTTTCAGAGAGAAGAGCGGCCAATTTGACGATTTGGCTTTAAGTCGACTCGATAACAAATGACCAAAACGGACGGATTTCTCAGGTTTTTACTACATATGAACACTTTTCACATTCTCCTGTGCAACTCGGCTGCTAGTCCTCCTTTCATGCAGAATCTTAAGGTCCTAGCCCATGTCCAAGACTCCAAAGCCAGCTAAAAAGTCAATAATCAGTAGCTAAAATTTGAATTGTACTACATCTTACTGGCTATTACATCAACTTAGAAGCTTCATCTGTGTTCTACTATGGTGCTTTTAGTTTCTCCGCATACCGCAGCACGCGACACAGCTTTGCAGACGATAAGTACAACCGTTTCAGAGAGAAGAGCGGCCAATGGGACAATCAGGCTTTAAGTCGATTCGATAACAAATGACGAAAATGGACGGATTTCTCAGGTTTTTACTACATATGAACACTTTTCACATTCTCCCGTGCAACTAGGCTGCTAGTCCTCCTTTCATGCAGAATCTTAAGGTCCTAGCCCATGTCCAAGGCTCAAAAGCCAGCTAAAAATTCAATAATCAATAGCTAAAACTTGAATTGTACTACATCTTACTGGCTATTACATCAACTTAGAAGCTTCATCGGTGTTTTACTATGGTGATTTTACTGTCTCCGCATACCGCAGCATGCGACATAGCTTTGCAGACGATAAGTACAACCGTTTCAGAGAGAAGAGTGGCCAGTGTGACGATCTGGCTTTAAGTCGATACGATAACAAATGACAAAAACGGACGGATTTCTCACGATTTTACTACATATGAACACTTTTCACATTCTCCCGTGCAACTCGGCTATTAGTCCTCCTTTAATGCAGAATCTTAAGGTCCTAGCTCATGTCCAAGGCACCAAAGCCAGCTAAAAAGTCAATAATCGATACCTAAAACTTGAATTGTACTACTTCTTACTGGCTATTACATCAACTTAGAAGCTTCATCTGTGTTCTACTATGGTGCTTTTAGTTTCTCCGCATACCGCAGCACGCGACACAGCTTTGCAGATGATAAATACAACCGTTTCAGAGAGAAGAGCGGCCAATGTGAGAATCAGGATTTAAGTCGATTCGATAACAAATGACGTAAACGGACGGATTTCTCAGGTTTTTACTACATATGAACAGTTTTCAAATTCTCCCGTGCAACTCGGATGCTAGTCCTCCTTTCATGCAGAATCTTAAGGTCCTAGCTTATGTCCAAGACGTCAAAGCCAGCTAAAAAGTCAATAATCGATACCTAAAACTTGAATTGTACTACTTCTTCCTGGCTATTACATCAACTTAGAAGCTTCATCTGTGTTCCACTATGGTGCTTTTAGTGTCTCCGCATACCGCAGCACGCGACATAGCTTTGCAGACGATAAGTACAACCGTTTCAGAGAGGAGAGCGGCCAATGTGACGATCTGGCTTTAAGTCGATTCGATAACAATTGACGAAAACGGACGGATTTCTCAGGTTTTTACTACATATGAACACTTATCAAATTCTCCCGTGCAACTTGGCTGCTAGTCCTCCTTTCATGCCGAATATTAAGGTCCTAGCTCATGTCCAAGGCATCAAAGCCAGCTAAAAAGTCAATAATCGATAACTAAAACTTGAATTGTACTACTTCTTACTGGCTATTACATCTAATTAGAGGCTTCATCTGTGTTCTACTGTGGTGGTTTTAGTGTCTCCGCCTACCGCAGCATACGACATAGCTTTGCAGACGATAAGTACAACCGTTTCAGAGAGAAGAGCGGCCAATGTGACGATCTGGCTTTAAGTCGATTCGATAACAAATGACGAAAATGGACGGATTTCTCAGGTTTTTACTACATATGAACACTTTTCACATTCTCCCGTGCAACTCGGCTGCTAGTCCTCCTTTCATGCAGAATCTTAAGGTCCTAGCTCATGTCCAAGGCACCAAATCCATCTAAGAAGTCAATAATCGATACCTTAAACTTGAAGTGTACTACTTCTTACTGGCTATTACATCAACTTAGAAGCTTAATCTGTGTTCTACTATGGTGCTTTTAGTTTCTCCGCATACCGCAGCACGCGACACAGCTTTGCAGACGATAAGTACAACCGTTTCAGAGAGAAGAGCGGCCAATGTGACAATCAGGCTTTAAGTCGATTCGATAACAAATGACGAAAACGGACGGATTTCTCAGGTTTTTACTACATATGAACACTTTTCAAATTCTCCCGTGCAACTCGGCTGCTAGTCCTCCTTTCATGCAGAATCTTAAGGTAATAGCTCATGTCCAAGGCATCAAAGCCAGCTAAAAAGTGAATAATCGATACCTAAAACTTGAATTGTACTAGTTCTTACTGGCTATTACATCAAATTAGAAGCTTCATCTGTGTTCTAGTATGGTGATTTTAGTGTCCCCGCATACCGCAGCACGCGACATAGTTTAGCAGACGATAAGTACAACCGTTTCAGAGAGAAGAGCGGCCAATATGACGATTTGGCTTTAAGTCGATTCGATAACAAATGACCAAAACGGACGGATTTCTCAGGTTTTTACTACATATGAACACTTTTCACATTCTCCTGTGCAACTCGGCTGCTAGTCCTCCTTTCATGCAGAATCTTAAGGTCCTAGCCCATGTCCAAGACTCCAAAGCCAGCTAAAAAGTCAATAATCAGTAGCTAAAATTTGAATTGTACTACATCTTACTGGCTATTACATCTACTTAGAAGCTTCATCTGTGTTCTACTATGGTGCTTTTAGTTTCTCCGCATACCGCAGCACGCGACACAGCTTTGCAGACGATAAGTACAACCGTTTCAGAGAGAAGAGCGGCCAATGGGACAATCAGGCTTTAAGTCGATTCGATAACAAATGACGAAAATGGACGGATTTCTCAGGTTTTTACTACATATGAACACTTTTCACATTCTCCCGTGCAACTAGGCTGCTAGTCCTCCTTTCATGCAGAATCTTAAGGTAATAGCTCATGTCCATGGCACCAAAGCCAGCTAAAAAGTCAATAATCAGAAGCTAAAACTTGAAATGTACTACATCTTACTGGCTATTACATCAACTTAGAAGCTTCATCGGTGTTCTACTATGGTGATTTTAGTGTCCCCGCATACCGCAGCACGCGACATAGCTTTGCAGACGATAAGTACAACCGTTTCAGAGAGAAGAGCGGCCAATGTGACGATTTGGCTTTAAGTCGATTCGATAACAAATGACCAAATCGGACGGATTTCTCAGGTTTTTACTACATATGAACACTTTTCACATTCTCCTGTGCAACTCGGCTGCTAGTCCTCCTTTCATGCAGAATCTTAAGGTCCTAGCCCATGTCCAAGGCTCAAAAGCCAGCTAAAAATTCAATAATCAATAGCTAAAACTTGAATTGTACTACATCTTACTGGCTATTACATCAACTTAGAAGCTTCATCGGTGTTTTACTATGGTGATTTTACTGTCTCCGCATACCGCAGCATGCGACATAGCTGTGCAGACGATAAGTACAACCGTTTCAGAGAGAAGAGTGGCCAGTGTGACGATCTGGCTTTAAGTCGATACGATAACAAATGACAAAAACGGACGGATTTCTCACGATTTTACTACATATGAACACTTTTCACATTCTCCCGTGCAACTCGGCTATTAGTCCTCCTTTAATGCAGAATCTTAAGGTCCTAGCTCATGTCCAAGGCACCAAAGCCAGCTAAAAAGTCAATAATCGATACCTAAAACTTGAATTGTACTACTTCTTACTGGCTATTACATCAACTTAGAAGCTTCATCTGTGTTCTACTATGGTGCTTTTAGTTTCTCCGCATACCGCAGCACGCGACACAGCTTTGCAGACGATAAGTACAACCGTTTCAGAGAGAAGAGCGGCCAATGTGAGAATCAGGCTTTAAGTCGATTCGATAACAAATGACGTAAACGGACGGATTTCTCAGGTTTTTACTACATATGAACAGTTTTCAAATTCTCCCGTGCAACTCGGATGCTAGTCCTCCTTTCATGCAGAATCTTAAGGTCCTAGCTTATGTCCAAGACGTCAAAGCCAGCTAAAAAGTCAATAATCGATACCTAAAACTTGAATTGTACTACTTCTTCCTGGCTATTACATCAACTTAGAAGCTTCATCTGTGTTCCACTATGGTGCTTTTAGTGTCTCCGCATACCGCAGCACGCGACATAGCTTTGCAGACGATAAGTACAACCGTTTCAGGGAGGAGAGCGGCCAATGTGACGATCTGGCTTTAAGTCGATTCGATAACAATTGACGAAAACGGACGGATTTCTCAGGTTTTTACTACATATGAACACTTATCAAATTCTCCCGTGCAACTTGGCTGCTAGTCCTCCTTTCATGCAGAATATTAAGGTCCTAGCTCATGTCCAAGGCATCAAAGCCAGCTAAAAAGTCAATAATCGATAAATAAAACTTGAATTGTACTACTTCTTACTGGCTATCACATCAACTTAGAAGCTTCATCTGTGTTCCACTATGGTGATTTTAGTGTCCCCGCATGCCGCAGCACACGACATAGCTTTGCAGACGATAAGTACAACCGTTTCAGAGAGAAGAGCGGCCAATGTGACGATCTGGCTTTAAGTCGATTCGATAACAAATGACGAAAACGAACGGATTTCTCAGGTTTTTACTACATATGAACACTTTACACATTCTCCCGTGCAACTCGTCTGCTAGTCCTCCTGCATGTAAAATCTTAAGTTCCTAGCTCATGTCCAAGGCACCAAACAAGGGTAAAAAGTCAATAACCGATTCCTAAAACTTGAATGGTACTATTTCTTACTGGCTATTACATCATCTTAGAAGCTACATCTGTGTTCTACTATGGTGCTTTTAGTGTCTCCGAATACCGCAGTACGCGACATAGCTTTGCAGACGATAAGTACAACCGTTTCAGACAGAAGAGCAGCCAATGTGGCGATCTGGCTTTAAGTCGATTCGATAACAAATGACGAAAACGGACGGATTTCTCAGGTTATTACTACATATAAACACTTTTCACATTCTCCTGTGTAACTCGGCTGCTAGTCCTCCTTTCATGCAGAATCTTAAGGTCCTAGTTCATGTCCAAGGCTCCAAGGCCAGCTAAAAAGTCAATAATCAGTAGCTAAAACTTGAATTGTACTACTTCTTACTGGCTATTACATCAAATTTGAAGCTTCATCTGTGTTCTACTGTGGTGGTTTTAGTGTCTCCGCCTACCGCAGCATACGACATAGCTTTGCAGACGATAAGTACAACCGTTTCAGAGAGAAGAGCGGCCAATGTGACGATCTGGCTTTAAGTCGATTCGATAACAAATGACGAAAATGGACGGATTTCTCAGGTTTTTACTACATATGAACACTTTTCACATTCTCCCGTGCAACTCGGCTGCTAGTCCTCCTTTCATGCAGAATCTTAAGGTCCTAGCTCATGTCCAAGGCACCAAATCCATCTAAGAAGTCAATAATCGATACCTTAAACTTGAAGTGTACTACTTCTTACTGGCTATTACATCAACTTAGAAGCTTAATCTGTGTTCTACTATGGTGCTTTTAGTTTCTCCGCATACCGCAGCACGCGACACAGCTTTGCAGACGATAAGTACAACCGTTTCAGAGAGAAGAGCGGCCAATGTGACAATCAGGCTTTAAGTCGATTCGATAACAAATGACGAATACGGACGGATTTCTCAGGTTTTTACTACATATGAACACTTTTCAAATTCTCCCGTGCAACTCGGCTGCTAGTCCTCCTTTCATGCAGAATCTTAAGGTCCTAGCTCATGTCCAAGGCATCAAAGCCAGCTAAAAAGTCAATAATCGATACCTAAAACTCGAATTGTACTAGTTCTTACTGGCTATTACATCAAATTAGAAGCTTCATCTGTGTTCTAGTATGGTGATTTTAGTGTCCCCGCATACCGCAGCACGCGACATAGTTTAGCAGACGATAAGTACAACCGTTTCAGAGAGAAGAGCGGCCAATATGACGATTTGGCTTTAAGTCGATTCGATAACAAATGACCAAAACGGACGGATTTCTCAGGTTTTTACTACATATGAACACTTTTCACATTCTCCTGTGCAACTCGGCTGCTAGTCCTCCTTTCATGCAGAATCTTAAGGTCCTAGCCCATGTCCAAGACTCCAAAGCCAGCTAAAAAGTCAATAATCAGTAGCTAAAATTTGAATTGTACTACATCTTACTGGCTATTACATCAACTTAGAAGCTTCATCTGTGTTCTACTATGGTGCCTTTAGTTTCTCCGCATACCGCAGCACGCGACACAGCTTTGCAGACGATAAGTACAACCGTTTCAGAGAGAAGAGCGGCCAATGGGACAATCAGGCTTTAAGTCGATTCGATAACAAATGACGAAAATGGACGGATTTCTCAGGTTTTTACTACATATGAACACTTTTCACATTCTCCCGTGCAACTAGGCTGCTAGTCCTCCTTTCATGCAGAATCTTAAGGTAATAGCTCATGTCCATGGCACCAAAGCCAGCTAAAAAGTCAATAATCAGAAGCTAAAACTTGAATTGTACTACATCTTACTGGCTATTACATCAACTTAGAAGCTTCATCGGTGTTCTACTATGGTGATTTTAGTGTCCCCGCATACCGCAGCACGCGACATAGCTGTGCAGACGATAAGTACAACCGTTTCAGAGAGAAGAGTGGCCAGTGTGACGATCTGGCTTTAAGTCGATACGATAACAAATGACAAAAACGGACGGATTTCTCACGATTTTACTACATATGAACACTTTTCACATTCTCCCGTGCAACTCGGCTATTAGTCCTCCTTTAATGCAGAATCTTAAGGTCCTAGCTCATGTCCAAGGCACCAAAGCCAGCTAAAAAGTCAATAATCGATACCTAAAACTTGAATTGTACTACTTCTTACTGGCTATTACATCAACTTAGAAGCTTCATCTGTGTTCTACTATGGTGCTTTTAGTTTCTCCGCATACCGCAGCACGCGACACAGCTTTGCAGACGATAAGTACAACCGTTTCAGAGAGAAGAGCGGCCAATGTGAGAATCAGGCTTTAAGTCGATTCGATAACAAATGACGTAAACGGACGGATTTCTCAGGTTTTTACTACATATGAACAGTTTTCAAATTCTCCCGTGCAACTCGGATGCTAGTCCTCCTTTCATGCAGAATCTTAAGGTCCTAGCTTATGTCCAAGACGTCAAAGCCAGCTAAAAAGTCAATAATCGATACCTAAAACTTGAATTGTACTACTTCTTCCTGGCTATTACATCAACTTAGAAGCTTCATCTGTGTTCCACTATGGTGCTTTTAGTGTCTCCGCATACCGCAGCACGCGACATAGCTTTGCAGACGATAAGTACAACCGTTTCAGGGAGGAGAGCGGCCAATGTGACGATCTGGCTTTAAGTCGATTCGATAACAATTGACGAAAACGGACGGATTTCTCAGGTTTTTACTACATATGAACACTTATCAAATTCTCCCGTGCAACTTGGCTGCTAGTCCTCCTTTCATGCAGAATATTAAGGTCCTAGCTCATGTCCAAGGCATCAAAGCCAGCTAAAAAGTCAATAATCGATAACTAAAACTTGAATTGTACTACTTCTTACTGGCTATCACATCAACTTAGAAGCTTCATCTGTGTTCCACTATGGTGATTTTAGTGTCCCCGCATGCCGCAGCACACGACATAGCTTTGCAGACGATAAGTACAACCGTTTCAGAGAGAAGAGCGGCCAATGTGACGATCTGGCTTTAAGTCGATTCGATAACAAATGACGAAAACGAACGGATTTCTCAGGTTTTTACTACATATGAACACTTTACACATTCTCCCGTGCAACTCGTCTGCTAGTCCTCCTGCATGTAAAATCTTAAGTTCCTAGCTCATGTCCAAGGCACCAAACAAGGGTAAAAAGTCAATAACCGATTCCTAAAACTTGAATGGTACTATTTCTTACTGGCTATTACATCATCTTAGAAGCTACATCTGTGTTCTACTATGGTGCTTTTAGTGTCTCCGAATACCGCAGTACGCGACATAGCTTTGCAGACGATAAGTACAACCGTTTCAGACAGAAGAGCAGCCAATGTGGCGATCTGGCTTTAAGTCGATTCGATAACAAATGACGAAAACGGACGGATTTCTCAGGTTATTACTACATATAAACACTTTTCACATTCTCCTGTGTAACTCGGCTGCTAGTCCTCCTTTCATGCAGAATCTTAAGGTCCTAGTTCATGTCCAAGGCTCCAAGGCCAGCTAAAAAGTCAATAATCAGTAGCTAAAACTTGAATTGTACTACATCTTACTGGCTATTACATCAACTTAGAAGCTCCATCTGTGTTCTACTATGGTGCTTTTAGTGTCTCCGCATACCGCAGCATGCGTCATAGCTTTGCAGACGATAAGTACAACCGTTTCGGAGGGAAGAGCAGCCAATGTGACGATCTAGCTTTAAGTCGATTCGATAACAAATGACGAAAACGGACGGATTTCTCAGGTTTTTACTACATATAAACACTTTTCACATTCTCCTGTGTAACTCGGCTGCTAGTCCTCCTTTCATGCAGAATCTTAAGGTCCTAGCTCATGTCCAAGGCACCAAAGCCAGCTAAAAAGTCAATAATCAGTAACTAAAACTTGAATTGTACTACTTCTTACTGGCTATTACATCAACTTGGAAGTGTCATCTGTGTTCTACTATGGTGCTTTTACTGTCTCTGCATACCGCAGCACGCGACATAGCTCTGCACACGATAAGTACAACCGTTTCAGAGAGGAGAGTGGCCAATGTGACGATCTGGCTTTAAGTCTTTTCGATAACAAATGACGAAAACGGACGGATTTCTCAGGTTTTTACTACATATGAACACTTTTCGCATTCTGCCGTGCAACTCGGCAGCTAGTCCTCCTTTCATGCAGAATCTTAAGGTCCTAGCTTATGTCCAAGGCACCAAAGCCAGCTAAAAAGTCAATAATCGATACCTAAAACTTGAATTGTACTACTTCTTACTGGCTATTACAGCATCATAGAAGCTTCATCTGTGTTCTACTATGGTGCTTTTAGTGTCTCCGCATACCGCAGCACGCGACATAGCTTTATAGACGATAATTACAACCGTTTCAGAGAGAAGAGCGGCCAATGTGACGATCTGGCGAGTCGATAACAAATGACGAAAACGGACGGATTTCTCAGGTTTTTACTACATATGAACACTTTTCAAATTCTCCCGTCCAACTCGGCTGCAAGTCCTCCTTTCATGCAGAATCTTAAGGTCCTAGCTCATGTCCAAGGCATCAAAGCCAGCAATAAAGTCAATAATCGATACCTAAAACTTGAATTGGACTACTTCTTACTGGCTATTACATCAACTTAGAAGCTTCATCTGTGTTCCACTAGGGTGATTTTAGTGTCCCCGCATGCCGCAGCACGCGACATAGCTTTGCAGACGATAAGTGCAATCGTTTCAGAGAGAAGAGCGGCCAATGTGACGATCTGGCTTTAAGTCGATTCGATAACAAATGACGAAAACGGACGGATTTCTCAGGTTATTACTACATATAAACACTTTTCACATTCTCCTGTGTAACTCGGCTGCTAGTCCTCCTTTCATGCACTATCTTAAGGTCCTAGCTCATGTCCAAGGCTCCAAGGCCAGCTAAAAAGTCAATAATCAGTAGCTAAAACTTGAATTGTACTACATCTTACTGGCTATTACATCAACTTAGAAGCTCCATCTGTGTTCTACTATGGTGCTTTTAGTGTCTCCGCATACCGCAGCATGCGTCATAGCTTTGCAGACGATACGTACAACCGTTTCGGAGGGAAGAGCAGCCAATGTGACGATCTGGCTTTAAGTCGATTCGATAACAAATGACGAAAACGGACAGATTTCTCAGGTTTTTACTACATATAAACACTTTTCACATTCTCCTGTGTAACTCGGCTGCTAGTCCTCCTCTCATGCAGAATCTTAAGGTCCTAGCTCATGTCCAAGGCACCAAAGCCAGCTAAAAAGTCAATAATCGATACCTAAAACTTGAATTGTACTACTTCTTACTGGCCATTACATCAACTTAGAAGCTTCATCTGTGTTCTACAATGGTGCTTTTAGTGTCTCCGCATACCGCATCACGCGACATAGCTTTGCAGACGATAAGTACAACCGTTTCAGAGAGAAGAGCAGCCAATGTGACGATCTGGCTTTAAGTCGATTCGATAACAAATGACGAAAACGGACGGATTTCTCAGGTTTTTACTACATATGGACACTTTTCACATTCTCCCGTGCAACTCGGCAGCTAGTCCTCCTTTCATGCAGAATCTTAAGGTCCTAGCTTATGTCCAAGGCACCAAAGCCAGCTAAAAAGTCAATAATCGATACCTAAAACTTGAATTGTACTACTTCTTATTGGCTATTACATCATCATAGAAGCTTCATCTGTGTTCTACTATGGTGCTTTTAGTGTCTCCGCATACCGCAGCACGCGACATAGCTTTGTAGACGATAATTACAACCGTTTCAGAGAGAAGAGCGGTCAATGTGACGATCTGGCGAGTCGATAACAAATGACGAAAACGGACGGATTTCTCAGGTTTTTACTACATATGAACACTTTTCACATTCTCCCGTGCAACTCGGCTGCTAGTCCTCCTTTCATGCAGAATCTTAAGGTCCTAGCTCCTGTCCAAGGCACCAAATCCATCTAAGAAGTCAATAATCGATACCTTAAACTTGAATTGTACTACTTCTTACTGGCTATTACATCAACTTAGAAGCTTCATCTGTGTTCTACTATGGTGCTTTTAGTGTTTCCTCATACCGCAGCACGCGACATAGCTTTGAAGACGATAAGTACAACCGTTTCCGAGAGAAGAGCGGCCAATGTGACGATCTGGCTTTATGTCGATTCGATAACAAGTGACGAAAACGGACGGATTTCTCAAGTTTGTACTACGTATGAACACTTTTCACATTCTCCCGTGCAACTCGGCTGCTACTCCTCCTTTCATGCAGAATCTTATGGTCCAAGCTCATGTCCAAGGCACCAAAGCCAGCTAAAAAGTCAATAATCGATACCTAAAACTTGAATTGTACTACTTCTTACTGGCTTTTACATCTTCTTAGAAGCTTCATATGTGTTCTACTATGGTGCTTTTAGTGTCTCCGCATACCGCAGCATGCGACATAGCTTTGCAGACGATAAGTACAACCGTTTCGGAGGGAAGAGCGGCCAATGTGACGATCTGGCTTGAAGTCGATTCGATAACAAATGACGAAAACGGACGGATTTCTCAGGTTTTTACTACATATGAACACTTTTCACATTCTCCTGGGCAACTCGGCTGCTAGTCCTCCTTTCATGCAGAATCTTAAGGTCCTAGCTCATGTCCAAGGCACCAAATCCATCTAAGAAGTCAATAATCGATACCTTAAACTTGAAGTGTACTACTTCTTACTGGCTATTACATCAACTTAGAAGCTTCATCAGTGTTCCAATATGGTGCTTTTAGTGTCTCTGCATACCGCAGCACGCGATATAGCTTTGCAGACGATAAGTACAACCGTTTCAGAGAGAAGAGCGGCCAATGTGACAATCAGGCTTTAAGTCGATTCGATAACAAATGACGAAAACGAACGGAGTTCTCAGGTTTTTACTACATATGAACACTTTACACATTCTCCCGTGCAACTCGGCTGCTATTCCTCATGCATGTAAAATCTTAAGGTCCTAGCTCATGTCCAAGGCACCAAAGCCAGCTAAAAAGTCAAAAATCAATACCTAAAACTTGAATTGTACTACTTCTTACTGGCTATTACATCAAATTTGAAGCTTCATCTGTGTTCTACTGTGGTGGTTTTAGTGTCTCCGCCTACCGCAGCATACGACATAGCTTTGCAGACGATAAGTACAACCGTTTCAGAGAGAAGAGCGGCCAATGTGACGATCTGGCTTTAAGTCGATTCGATAACAAATGACGAAAATGGACGGATTTCTCAGGTTTTTACTACATATGAACACTTTTCACATTCTCCCGTGCAACTCGGCTGCTAGTCCTCCTTTCATGCAGAATCTTAAGGTCCTAGTTCATGTCCAAGGCACCAAATCCATCTAAGAAGTCAATAATCGATACCTTAAACTTGAAGTGTACTACTTCTTACTGGCTATTACATCAACTTAGAAGCTTCATCTGTGTTCTACTATGGTGCTTTTAGTTTCTCCGCATACCGCAGCACGCGACACAGCTTTGCAGACGATAAGTTCAACCGTTTCAGAGAGAAGAGCGGCCAATGTGACAATCAGGCTTTAAGTCGATTCGATAACAAATGACGAAAACGGACGGATTTCTCAGGTTTTTACTACATATGAACACTTTACACATTCTCCCGTGCAACTCGGCTGCTAGTCCTCCTTTCATGCAGAATCTTAAGGTCCTAGCTCATGTCCAAGGCATCAAAGCCAGCTAAAAAGTCAATAATCGATACCTAAAACTTGAATTGTACTAGTTCTTACTGGCTATTACATCAAATTAGAACTTTCATCTGTGTTCTAGTATGGTGATTTTAATGTCCCCGCATACCGCAGCACGCGACATAGTTTTGCAGACGATAAGTACAACCGTTTCAGAGAGAAGAGCGGAAAATGTGACGATTTGGCTTTAAGTCGATTCGATAACAAATGACCAAAACGGACGGATTTCTCAGGTTTTTACTACATATGAACACTTTTCACATTCTCCTGTGCAACTCGGCTGCTAGTCCTCCTTTCATGCAGAATCTTAAGGTCCTAGCCCATGTCCAAGGCTCCAAAGCCAGCTAAAAAGTCAATAATCAGTAGCTAAAATTTGAATTGTACTACATCTTACTGGCTATTACATCAACTTAGAAGCTTCATCTGTGTTCTACTATGGTGCTTTTAGTTTCTCCGCATACCGCAGCACGCGACACAGCTTTGCAGACGATAAGTACAACCGTTTCAGAGAGAAGAGCGGCCAATGGGACAATCAGGCTTTAAGTCGATTCGATAACAAATGACGAAAATGGACGGATTTCTCAGGTTTTTACTACATATGAACACTTTTCACATTCTCCCGTGCAACTCGGCAGCTAGTCCTCCTTTCATGCAGAATCTTAAGGTCCTAGCTTATGTCCAAGGCACCAAAGCCAGCTAAAAAGTCAATAATCGATACCTAAAACTTGAATTGTACTACTTCTTATTGGCTATTACATCATCATAGAAGCTTCATCTGTGTTCTACTATGGTGCTTTTAGTGTCTCCGCATACCGCAGCACGCGACATAGCTTTGTAGACGATAATTACAACCGTTTCAGAGAGAAGAGCGGTCAATGTGACGATCTGGCGAGTCGATAACAAATGACGAAAACGGACGGATTTCTCAGGTTTTTACTACATATGAACACTTTTCACATTCTCCCGTGCAACTCGGCTGCTAGTCCTCCTTTCATGCAGAATCTTAAGGTCCTAGCTCCTGTCCAAGGCACCAAATAGATCTAAGAAGTCAATAATCGATACCTTAAACTTGAATTGTACTACTTCTTACTGGCTATTACATCAACTTAGAAGCTTCATCTGTGTTCTACTATGGTGCTTTTAGTGTTTCCTCATACCGCAGCACGCGACATAGCTTTGAAGACGATAAGTACAACCGTTTCCGAGAGAAGAGCGGCCAATGTGACGATCTGGCTTTATGTCGATTCGATAACAAGTGACGAAAACGGACGGATTTCTCAAGTTTGTACTACGTATGAACACTTTTCACATTCTCCCGTGCAACTCGGCTGCTACTCCTCCTTTCATGCAGAATCTTATGGTCCAAGCTCATGTCCAAGGCACCAAAGCCAGCTAAAAAGTCAATAATCGATACTTAAAACTTGAATTGTACTACTTCTTACTGGCTTTTACATCTTCTTAGAAGCTTCATATGTGTTCTACTATGGTGCTTTTAGTGTCTCCGCATACCGCAGCACGCGACATAGGTTTGCAGACGATAAGTACAACCGTCTCAGAGAGAAGAGCGGCCAATGTGACGATCTGGCTTTAAGTCGATTCGATAACAAATGACGAAAACGGACGGATTTCTCAGGTTTTTACTACATATCAACACTTTTCACATTCTCCTGTGTAACTCGGCTGCTAGTCCTCCTTTCATGCAGAATCTTAAGGTCCTAGCTCATGTCCAAGGCTCCAAAGCCAGCTAAAAAGTCAATAATCAGTAGCTAAAACTTGAATTGTACTACATCTTACTGGCTATTACATCAACTTAGAAGCTTCATCTGTGTTCTACTATGGTGCTTTTAGTGTCTCCGCATACCGCAGCATGCGACATAGCTTTGCAGACGATAAGTACAACCGTTTCGGAGGGAAGAGCGGCCAATGTGACGATCTGGCTTGAAGTCGATTCGATAACAAATGACGAAAACGGACGGATTTCTCAGGTTTTTACTACATATGAACACTTTTCACATTCTCCTGGGCAACTCGGCTGCTAGTCCTCCTTTCATGCAGAATCTTAAGGTCCTAGCTCATGTCCAAGGCACCAAATCCATCTAAGAAGTCAATAATCGATACCTTAAACTTGAAGTGTACTACTTCTTACTGGCTATTACATCAACTTAGAAGCTTCATCAGTGTTCCAATATGGCGCTTTTAGTTTCTCTGCATACCGCAGCACGCGATATAGCTTTGCAGACGATAAGTACAACCGTTTCAGAGAGAAGAGCGGCCAATGTGACAATCAGGCTTTAAGTCGATTCGATAACAAATGACGAAAACGAACGGAGTTCTCAGGTTTTTACTACATATGAACACTTTACACATTCTCCCGTGCAACTCGGCTGCTAGTCCTCATGCATGTAAAATCTTAAGGTCCTAGCTCATGTCCAAGGCACCAAAGCCAGCTAAAAAGTCAAAAATCAATACCTAAAACTTGAATTGTACTACTTCTTACTGGCTATTACATCAAATTTGAAGCTTCATCTGTATTCTACTGTGGTGGTTTTAGTGTCTCCGCCTACCGCAGCATACGACATAGCTTTGCAGACGATAAGTACAACCGTTTCAGAGAGAAGAGCGGCCAATGTGACGATCTGGCTTTAAGTCGATTCGATAACAAATGACGAAAATGGACGGATTTCTCAGGTTTTTACTACATATGAACACTTTTCACATTCTCCCGTGCAACTCGGCTGCTAGTCCTCCTTTCATGCAGAATCTTAAGGTCCTAGTTCATGTCCAAGGCACCAAATCCATCTAAGAAGTCAATAATCGATACCTTAAACTTGAAGTGTACTACTTCTTACTGGCTATTACATCAACTTAGAAGCTTCATCTGTGTTCTACTATGGTGCTTTTAGTTTCTCCGCATACCGCAGCACGCGACACAGCTTTGCAGACGATAAGTTCAACCGTTTCAGAGAGAAGAGCGGCCAATGTGACAATCAGGCTTTAAGTCGATTCGATAACAAATGACGAAAACGGACGGATTTCTCAGGTTTTTACTACATATGAACACTTTTCAAATTCTCCCGTGCAACTCGGCTGCTAGTCCTACTTTCATGCAGAATCTTAAGGTCCTAGCTCATGTCCAAGGCATCAAAGCCAGCTAAAAAGTCAATAATCGATACCTAAAACTTGAATTGTACTAGTTCTTACTGGCTATTACATCAAATTAGAACTTTCATCTGTGTTCTAGTATGGTGATTTTAATGTCCCCGCATACCGCAGCACGCGACATAGTTTTGCAGACGATAAGTACAACCGTTTCAGAGAGAAGAGCGGAAAATGTGACGATTTGGCTTTAAGTCGATTCGATAACAAATGACCAAAACGGACGGATTTCTCAGGTTTTTACTACATATGAACACTTTTCACATTCTCCTGTGCAACTCGGCTGCTAGTCCTCCTTTCATGCAGAATCTTAAGGTCCTAGCCCATGTCCAAGGCTCCAAAGCCAGCTAAAAAGTCAATAATCAGTAGCTAAAATTTGAATTGTACTACATCTTACTGGCTATTACATCAACTTAGAAGCTTCATCTGTGTTCTACTATGGTGCTTTTAGTTTCTCCGCATACCGCAGCACGCGACACAGCTTTTCAGACGATAAGTACAACCGTTTCAGAGAGAAGAGTGGCCAGTGTGACGATCTGGCTTTAAGTCGATACGATAACAAATGACAAAAACGGACGGATTTCTCACGATTTTACTACATATGAACACTTTTCACATCCTCCCGTGCAACTCGGCTGTTAGTCCTCCTTTCATGCAGAATCTTAAGGTCCTAGCTCATGTCCAAGGCTCCAAAGCCAGCTAAAAAGTCAATAATCAGTAGCTAAAACTTGAATTGTACTACATCTTACTGGCTATTACATCAACTTAGAAGCTTCATCGGTGTTTTACTATGGTGCTTTTACTGTCTCCGCATATCGCAGCATGCGACATAGCTTTGCAGACGATAAGTACAACCGTTTCAGAGAGAAGAGTGGCCAGTGTGACGATCTGGCTTTAAGTCGATACGATAACAAATGACAAAAACGGACGGATTTCTCACGATTTTACTACATATGAACACTTTTCACATTCTCCCGTGCAACTCGGCTGTTAGTCCTCCTTTCATGCAGAATCTTAAGGTCCTAGCTCATGTCCAAGGCACCAAAGCCAGCTAAAAAGTCAATAATCGATACCTAAAACTTGAATTGTACTACTTCTTACTGGCTATTACATCAACTTAGAAGCTTCATCTGTGTTCCACTATGGTGATTTTAGTGTCCCCGCATGCCGCAGCACGCAACATAGCTTTGCAGACGATAAGTACAACCGTTTCAGAGAGAAGAGCGGCCAATGTGACGATCTGGCTTTAAGTCGATTCGATAACAAATGACGAAAACGAACGGATTTCTCAGGTTTTTACTACATATGAACACTTTACACATTCTCCCGTGCAACTCGTCTGCTAGTCCTCCTGCATGTAAAATCTTAAGTTCCTAGCTCATGTCCAAGGCACCAAACAAGGGTAAAAAGTCAATAACCGATTCCTAAAACTTGAATGGTACTATTTCTTACTGGCTATTACATCATCTTAGAAGCTACATCTGTGTTCTACTATGGTGCTTTTAGTGTCTCCGAATACCGCAGTACGCGACATAGCTTTGCAGACGATAAGTACAACCGTTTCAGACAGAAGAGCAGCCAATGTGACGATCTGGCTTTAAGTCGATTCGATAACAAATGACGAAAACGGACGGATTTCTCAGGTTTTTACTACATATAAACACTTTTCACATTCTCCTGTGTAACTCGGCTGCTAGTCCTCCTTTCATACAGAATCTTAAGGTCCTAGCTCATGTCCAAGGCTCCAAAGCCAGCTAAAAAGCAAATAATCAGAAGCTAAAGCTTCAATTGTACTACATCTTACTGGCTATTACATCAACTTAGAAGCTTCATCTGTGTTCTACTATGGTGCTTTTAGTGTCTCCGCATACCGCAGCACGCGACATAGCTTTGCAGATGATAAGTACAACCGTTTCGGAGGGAACAGCGGCCAATGTGACGATCTGGCTTTAAGTCGATTCGATAACAAATGACGAAAACGGACGGATTTCTCAGGTTTTTACTACATATGAACACTTTTCACATTCTCCTGGGCAACTCGGCTGCTAGTCCTCCTTTCATGCAGAATCTTAATGTCCTAGCTCATGTCCAAGGCACCAAAGCCAGCTAAAAAGTCAATAATCAGTAACTAAAACTTGAATTGTACTACTTCTTACTGGCTATTACATCAACTTGGAAGTGTCATCTGTGTTCTACTATGGTGCTTTTAGTGTCCCTGCATACCGCAGCACCCGACATAGCTCTGCACACGATAAGTACAACCGTTTCAGAGAGAAGAGTGGCCAATGTGACGATCTGGCTTTAAGTCGATTCGATAACAAATGACGAAAACGGACGGATTTCGCAGGTTTTTACTACATATGAACACTTTTCACATTCTCCCGTGCAACTCGGCTGCTAGTCCTCCTTTCATGCAGAATCTTAAGGTCCTAGCTCATGTCCAAGGCACCAAAGCCAGCTAAAAAGTCAATAATCGATACCTAAAACTTGAATTGTACTACTTCTTACTGGCTATTACATCAACTTAGAAGCTTCATCTGTGTTCTACTATGGTGCTTTTAGTGTCTCCGCATACCGCATCACACGACATAGCTTTGCAGACGATAAGTACAACCGTTTCAGACAGAAGAGCAGCCAATGTGACAATCTGGCTTTAAGTCGATTCGATAACAAATGACGAAAACGGACGGATTTCTCAGGTTTTTACTACATATGAACACTTTTCACATTCTCCCGTGCAACTCGGCTGCTAGTCCTCCTTTCATGCAGAATCTTAAGGTAACAGCTCATGTCCAAGGCACCAAAGCCAGCTAAAAAGTCAATAATCGATACCTAAAACTTGAAATGTACTACTTCTTACTGGCTATTACATCATCATAGAAGCTTCATCTGTGTTCGACTATGGTGCTTTTAGTGTCTCCGCATACCGCAGCACTCGATATAGCTTTGCAGACGATAAGTACAACCGTTTCAGAGAGAAGAGCGGCCAATGTGACGATCTGGCGAGTCGATAACAAATGACGAAAACGGACGGATTTTTCAGGTTTTTACTACATATGAACACTTTTCACATTCTCCCGTGCAACTCGGCTGCTAGTCCTCCTTTCATGCAAAATCTTAAGGTCCTAGCTCATGTCCAAGGCACCAAATCCATCTAAGAAGTCAATAATCGATACCTTAAACTTGAATTGTACTACTTCTTACTGGCTATTACATCAACTTAGAAGCTTCATCTGTGTTCTACTATGGTGCTTTTAGTGTCTCCGCATACCGCAGCACGCGACATAGCTTTGAAGACGATAAGTACAACCGTTTCCGAGAGAAGAGCGGCCAATGTGACGATCTGGCTTTAAGTCGATTCGATAACAAATGACGAAAACGGACGGATTTCTCAAGTTTGTACTACATATGAACACTTTTCACATTCTCCCGTGCAACTCGGCTGCTACTCCTCCTTTCAAGCAGAATCTTATGGTACAAGCTCATCTCCAAGGCACCAAAGCCAGCTAAAAAGTTAATAATCGATACCTAAAACTTGAATTGTACTACTTCTTACTGGCTATTACATCTTCTTAGAAGCTTAATATGTGTTCTACTATGGTGCTTTTAGTGTCTCCGCATACCGCAGCACGCGACATAGCTTTGCAGACGATAAGTACAACCGTTTCAGAGAGAAGAGCGGCCAATGTGACGATCGGGCTTTAAGTCGACTCGATAACAAATGACGAAAACGGACGGATTTCTCAGGTTTTTACTACATATAAACACTTTTCACTTTCTCCTGTGTAACTCGGCTGCTAGTCCTCCTTTCATGCAGAATCTTAAGGTCCTAGCTCATGTCCAAGGCACCAAATCCATCTAAGAAGTCAATAATCGATACCTTAAACTTGAAGTGTACTAGTTCTTACTGGCTATTACATCAACTTAGAAGCTTCATCTGTGTTCTACTATGGTGCTTTTAGTGTCTCCGCATACCGGAGCAAGAGACATAGCTTTGCAGACGATAATTAGGACCATTTCAGAAAGAAGAGCGGCCAATGTGATGATCTGGCTTTAAGTCGAGTCGATAACAAATGACGAAAACGGACCGATTTCTCAGGTTTTTACTACATATGAACACTTTTCAAATTCTCCCATGCAACTCGGCTGCTAGTCCTCCTTTCATGCAGAATCTTAAGATCCTAGCTCATGTCCAAGGCATCAAAGCCAGCTAAAAAGGCAATAATCGATACCTAAAACTTGAATTGTACTAGTTCTTACTGGCTATTACATCTACTTAGAAGCTTCATCTGTGTTCCATAATGGTGCTTTTAGTGTCTCCGCATACCGCAACACGCGACATAGCTTTGCAGACGATAAGTACAACCGTTTCAGAGAGGAGAGAGGCCAATGTGACGATCCTGCTTTAAGTCGATTCGATAACAAATGACGAAAACGGACGGATTTCTCAGGTTTTTACTACATATGAACACTTTTCACATTCTCCCGTGCAACTCGGCTGCTAGTCCTCCTTTCATGCAGAATCTTAAGGTAATAGCTCATGTCCAAGGCACCAAAGCCAGCTAAAAAGTCAATAATCAGATGCTAAAACTTGAATTGGACTACATCTTACTGGCTATTACATCAACTTAGAAGCTTCATCGGTGTTCTACTATGGTGCTTTTAGTGTCTCCGCATACCGCAGCATGCGACATAGCTTTGCAGACGATAAGTACAACCGTTTCAGAGAGAAGAGTGGCCAGTGTCACGATCTGGCTTTAAGTCGATACGATAACAAATGACAAAAACGGACGGATTTCTCACGTTTTTACTACATATGAACACTCTTCACATTCTCCCGTGCAACTCGGCTGTTAGTCCTCCTTTCATGCAGAATCTTAAGGTCCTAGCTCATGTCCAAGACACCAAAGCCAGCTAAAAAGTCAATAATCGATACCTAAAACGTGAATTGTACTACTTCTTTCTGGCTATTACATCAACTTAGAAGCTTCATCTATGTTCTTCTATGGTGCTTTTAGTCTCTCCGCATACCGCAGCACGCGACACAGCTTTGCAGACGATAAGTACAACCGTTTCAGAGAGAAGAGCGGCCAATGTGACAATCAGGCTTTAAGACGATTCGATAACAAATGACGTAAACGGACGGATTTCTCAGGTTTTTACTACATATGAACACTTTTCAAATTCTCCCGTGCAACTCGGCTGCTAGTCCTCCTTTCATGCAGAATATTAAGGTCCTAGCTCATGTCCAAGGCATCAAAACCAGCTAAAAAGTCAATTATCGATAACTAAAACTTGAATAGTACTACTTCTTACTGGCTATTACATCAACTTAGAGGCTTCATCTGTGTTCCACTATGGTGATTTTAGTGTCCCCGCATGCCGCAGCACGCGACATAGCTTTGCAGACGATCAGTACAACCGTTTCAGAGAGAAGAGCGGCCAATGTGACGATCTGGCTTTAAGTCGATTCGATAACAAATGACGAAAACGAACGGATTTCTCAGGTTTTTACTACATATGAACACTTTACACATTCTCCCGTGCAACTCGTCTGCTAGTCCTCCTGCATGTAAAATCTTAAGTTCCTAGCTCATGTCCAAGGCACCAAACATGGGTAAAAAGTCAATAACCGATTCCTAAAACTTGAATGGTACTATTTCTTACTGGCTATTACATCATCTTAGAAGCTACATCTGTGTTCTACTATGGTGCTTTTAGTGTCTCCGAATACCGCAGTACGCGACATAGCTTTCCAGACGATAAGTACAACCGTTTCAGAGAGCAGAGCGGCCAATGTGACGATTTGGCTTTAAGTCGATTCGATAAAAATGACGAAAACGGACGGATTTCTCAGGTTTTTACTCTATTTGAACACTTTTCACATTCTCCCGTGCAACGCGGATGCTAGTCCTCCATTCATGCAGAATCTTAAGGTCCTAGCTCATGTCCAAGGCACCAAAGCCAGCTAAAAAGTCAATAATCGACACCTAAAACTTGAATTGTACTACTTCTTACTGGCTATTACATCAACTTAGAAGCTTCATCTGTGTTCTACTATGGTGCTTTTAGTGTCTCCGCATAGCGCAGCACGCGACATAGCATTGCAGACGATAAGTACAACCGTTTCAGAGAGTAGAGCGGCCAATGTGACAATCTGGCTTTAAGTCGATATCGATAACAAATGACGAAAACGGACGGATTTCTCAGGTTTTTACTACATATGAACACTTTTCAAATTCTCCCGTGCAACTCGGCTGCTAGTCCTCCTTTCATGGAGAATCTTAAGGTCCTAGCTCATGTCCAAGGCATCAAAGCCAGCAAAAAAGTCAATAATCGATACCTAAAACTTGAATTATACTACTTCTTACTGGCTATTACATCAACTTAGAAGCTTCATCTGTGTTCCACTATGGTGATTTTAGTGTCCCCGCATGCCGCAGCACGCGGCATAGCTTTGCAGACGATAAGTACAACTGTTTCAGAGAGAAGAGCGAACAATGTGACGATCTGGCTTTAAGTCAATTCGATAACAAATGACGAAAACGGACGGATTTCTCAGGTTTTTACTACATATGAACACTTTACACATTCTCCCGTGCAACTCGGCTGCTAGTCCTCCTGCATGTAAAATCTTAAGTTCCTAGCTCATGTCCAAGGCACCAAACAAGGGTAAAAAGTCAATAACCGATTAATAAAACTAGAATTGTACTATTTCTTACTGGCTATTACATCATCTTAGAAGCTACATCTGTGTTCTATTATGGGGATTTTAGTGTCTCCGAATACCGCCGTACACGACATTGCTTTGCAGACGATAAGTACAACCGTTTCAGAGAGCAGAGCGGCCAATGTGACGATTTGGCTTTTAGTCGATTCGATAAAAATGACTAAAACGGACGGATTTCTCAGGTTTTTACTCTATTTGACCACTTTTCACATTCTCCCGTGCAACTCGGCTGCTAGTCCTCCTTTAATGCAGATTCTTAAGGTCCTAGCTCATGTCCAAGGCACCAAAGCCAGCTAAAAAGTCAATAATCGATACCTAAAACTTGAATTGTACTACTACTTAATGGCTATTACATCAACTTAGAAGCTTTATCTGTGTTCTACTATGGTGCTTTTAGAGTCTCCGCATACCGCAGCACGCGACATAGCTTTGCAGACGATAAGTACAACCGTTTCAGAGAGAAGAGCGGCCAATGTGACGATCTGGCTTAAAGGAGATTCGATAACAAATGACGAAGACGGACGGAATTCTCAGGTTTTTACTACATATGAAAACTTTTCACATTCTCCCGTGCAACTCGGCTGCTAGTCCTCCTTCTATGCAGAATCTTAAGGTCCTATCTCATGTCCAAGGCATCAAAGCCAGCTAAAAAGTCAATAATCAATACCTAAAACTTGAATTGTACTACTTCTTACTGGCTATTACATCAAATTAGAAGCTTCATCTGTGTTCTACTGTGGTGGTTTTATTGTCTCCGCCTACCGCAGCATACGACATAGCTTTGCAGACGATAAGTACAACCGTTTCAGAGAGAAGAGCGGCCAATGTGACGATCTGGCTTTAAGTCGATTCGATAACAAATGACGAAAACGGACGGATTTCTCAGGTTTTTACTACATATGAACACTTTTCACATTCTGTCGTGCAACTCGGCTGCTAGTCCTCCTTTCATGCAGAATCTTAAGGTCCTAGCTCATGTCCAAGGCACCAAAGCCAGCTAAAAAGTCAATAATCGATACCTAAAACGTGAATTGTACTACTTCTTACTGGCTACTACATCAACTTAGAAGCTTCATCTGTGTTCTACAATGGTGCTTTTAGTTTCTCCGCATACCGCAGCACGCGACACAGCTTTGCAGACGATAAGTACAACCGTTTCAGAGAGAAGAGCGGCCAATGTGACAATCAGGCTTTAAGACGATTCTATAACAAATGACGTAAACGGACGGATTTCTCAGGTTTTTACTACATATGAACACTTTTCAAATTCTCCCGTGCAACTCGGATGCTAGTCCTCCTTTCATGCTGAATCTTAAGGTCCTAGCTGATGTCCAAGGCGTCAAAGCCAGCTAAAAAGTCAATAATCGATACCTAAAACTTGAATTGTACTACTTCTTACTGGCTATTACATCAACTTAGAAGCTTCATCTGTGTTCCACTATGGTGCTTTTAGTGTCTCCGCATAGCGCAGCACGCGACATAGCATTGCAGACGATAAGTACAACCGTTTCTGAGAGAAGAGCGGCCAATGTGACAATCTGGCTTTAAGTCGATTCGATAACAAATGACGAAAACGGACGGATTTCTCAGGTTTTTGCTACATATGAACACTTTTCAAATTATCCCGTGCAACTTGGCTGCTAGTCCTCCTTTCATGCAGAATATTAAGGTCCTAGCTCATGTCCAAGGCATCAATGCCAGCTAAAAAGTCTATAATCGATACCTAAAACGTGAATTGTACTACTTCTTACTGGCTATTACATCAACTTAGAAGCTTCATCTATGTTCTACTATGGTGCTTTTAGTCTCTCCGCATACCGCAGCACGCGACACAGCTTTGCAGGCGATAAGTACAACCGTTTCAGAGAGAAGAGCGGCCAATGTGACAATCAGGCTTTAAGACGATTCGATAACAAATGACGTAAACGGACGGATTTCTCAGGTTTTTACTACATATGAACACTTTTCAAATTCTCCCGTGCAACTCGGCTGCTAGTCCTCCTTTCATGCAGAATATTAAGGTCCTAGCTCATGTCCAAGGCATCAAAACCAGCTAAAAAGTCAATTATCGATAACTACAACTTGAATTGTACTACTTCTTACTGGCTATTACATCAACTTAGAAGCTTCATCTGTGTTCCACTATGGTGATTTTAGTGTCCCCGCATGCCGCAGCACGCGACATAGCTTTGCAGACGATAAGTACAACCGTTTCAGAGAGAAGAGCGGCCAATGTGACGATCTGGCTTTAAGTCGATTCGATAACAAATGACGAAAACGAACGGATTTCTCAGGTTTTTACTACATATGAACACTTTTCACATTCTCCCGTGCAACTCGTCTGCTAGTCCTCCTGCATGTAAAATCTTAAGTTCCTAGCTCATGTCCAAGGCACCAAACAAGTGTAAAAAGTCAATAACCGATTCCTAAAACTTGAATGGTACTATTTCTTACTGGCTATTACATCATCTTAGAAGCTACATCTGTGTTCTACTATGGTGCTTTTAGTGTCTCCGAATACCGCAGTACACGACATAGCTTTGCAGACGATAAGTACAACCGTTTCAGAGAGCAGAGCGGCCAATGTGACGATTTGGCTTTAAGTCGATTCGATAAAAATGACGAAAACGGACGGATTTCTCAGGTTTTTACTCTATTTGAACACTTTTCACATTCTCCCGTGCAACTCGGCTGCTAGTCCTCCTTTCATGCAGAATCTTAAGGTCCTAGCTCATGTCCAAGGCACCAAAGCCAGCTAAAAAGTCAATAATCGATACCTAAAACTTGAATTGTACTACTTCTTACTGGCTATTACATCAACTTAGAAGCTTCATCTGTGTTCTACTATGGTGCTTTTAGTGTCTCCGCATACCGCAGCACGCGACACAGCTTTGCAGACGATAAGTACAACCGTTTCAGAGAGAAGAGCGGCCAATGTGACAATCAGGCTTTAAGACGATTCGATAACAAATGACGTAAACGGACGGATTTCTCAGGTTTTTACTACATATGAACACTTTTCAAATTCTCCCGTGCAACTCGGCTGCTAGTCCTCCTTTCATGCAGAATATTAAGGTCCTAGCTCATGTCCAAGGCATCAAAACCAGCTAAAAAGTCAATTATCGATAACTAAAACTTGAATAGTACTACTTCTTACTGGCTATTACATCAACTTAGAAGCTTCATCTGTGTTCCACTATGGTGATTTTAGTGTCTCCGAATACCGCAGCACGCGACATAGCTTTGCAGACGATAAGTACAACCGTTTCAGAGAGAAGAGCGGCCAATGTGACGATCTGGCTTTAAGTCGATTCGATAACAAATGACGAAAACGAACGGATTTCTCAGGTTTTTACTCTATTTGAACACTTTTCACATTCTCCCGTGCAACTCGGCTGCTAGTCCTCCTTTCATGCAGAATCTTAAGGTCCTAGCTCATGTCCAAGGCACCAAAGCCAGCTAAAAAGTCAATAATCGATACCTAAAACTTGAATTGTACTACTTCTTACTGGCTATTACATCAACTTAGAAGCTTCATCTGTGTTCTACTATGGTGCTTTTAGTGTCTCCGCATACCGCAGCACGCGACACAGCTTTGCAGACGATAAGTACAACCGTTTCAGAGAGAAGAGCGGCCAATGTGACAATCAGGCTTTAAGACGATTCGATAACAAATGACGTAAACGGACGGATTTCTCAGGTTTTTACTACATATGAACACTTTTCAAATTCTCCCGTGCAACTCGGCTGCTAGTCCTCCTTTCATGCAGAATATTAAGGTCCTAGCTCATGTCCAAGGCATCAAAACCAGCTAAAAAGTCAATTATCGATAACTAAAACTTGAATAGTACTACTTCTTACTGGCTATTACATCAACTTAGAAGCTTCATCTGTGTTCCACTATGGTGATTTTAGTGTCTCCGAATACCGCAGTACACGACATAGCTTTGCAGACGATAAGTACAACCGTTTCAGAGAGCAGAGCGGCCAATGTGACGATTTGGCTTTAAGTCGATTCGATAAAAATGACGAAAACGGACGGATTTCTCAGGTTTTTACTCTATTTGAACACTTTTCACATTCTCCCGTGCAACTCGGCTGCTAGTCCTCCTTTCATGCAGAATCTTAAGGTCCTAGCTCATGTCCAAGGCACCAAAGCCAGCTAAAAAGTCAATAATCGATACCTAAAACTTGAATTGTACTACTTCTTACTGGCTATTACATCAACTTAGAAGCTTCATCTGTGTTCTACTATGGTGCTTTTAGTGTCTCCGCATACCGCAGCACGCGACACAGCTTTGCAGGCGATAAGTACAACCGTTTCAGAGAGAAGAGCGGCCAATGTGACAATCAGGCTTTAAGACGATTCGATAACAAATGACGTAAACGGACGGATTTCTCAGGTTTTTACTACATATGAACACTTTTCAAATTCTCCCGTGCAACTCGGCTGCTAGTCCTCCTTTCATGCAGAATATTAAGGTCCTAGCTCATGTCCAAGGCATCAAAACCAGCTAAAAAGTCAATTATCGATAACTACAACTTGAATTGTACTACTTCTTACTGGCTATTACATCAACTTAGAAGCTTCATCTGTGTTCCACTATGGTGATTTTAGTGTCCCCGCATGCCGCAGCACGCGACATAGCTTTGCAGACGATAAGTACAACCGTTTCAGAGAGAAGAGCGGCCAATGTGACGATCTGGCTTTAAGTCGATTCGATAACAAATGACGAAAACGAACGGATTTCTCAGGTTTTTACTACATATGAACACTTTTCACATTCTCCCGTGCAACTCGTCTGCTAGTCCTCCTGCATGTAAAATCTTAAGTTCCTAGCTCATGTCCAAGGCACCAAACAAGTGTAAAAAGTCAATAACCGATTCCTAAAACTTGAATGGTACTATTTCTTACTGGCTATTACATCATCTTAGAAGCTACATCTGTGTTCTACTATGGTGCTTTTAGTGTCTCCGAATACCGCAGTACACGACATAGCTTTGCAGACGATAAGTACAACCGTTTCAGAGAGCAGAGCGGCCAATGTGACGATTTGGCTTTAAGTCGATTCGATAAAAATGACGAAAACGGACGGATTTCTCAGGTTTTTACTCTATTTGAACACTTTTCACATTCTCCCGTGCAACTCGGCTGCTAGTCCTCCTTTCATGCAGAATCTTAAGGTCCTAGCTCATGTCCAAGGCACCAAAGCCAGCTAAAAAGTCAATAATCGATACCTAAAACTTGAATTGTACTACTTCTTACTGGCTATTACATCAACTTAGAAGCTTCATCTGTGTTCTACTATGGTGCTTTTAGTGTCTCCGCATACCGCAGCACGCGACACAGCTTTGCAGACGATAAGTACAACCGTTTCAGAGAGAAGAGCGGCCAATGTGACAATCAGGCTTTAAGACGATTCGATAACAAATGACGTAAACGGACGGATTTCTCAGGTTTTTACTACATATGAACACTTTTCAAATTCTCCCGTGCAACTCGGCTGCTAGTCCTCCTTTCATGCAGAATCTTAAGGTCCTAGCTCATGTCCAAGGCACCAAAGCCAGCTAAAAAGTCAATAATCGATACCTAAAACTTGAATTGTACTACTTCTTACTGGCTATTACATCAACTTAGAAGCTTCATCTGTGTTCTACTATGGTGCTTTTAGTGTCTCCGAATACCGCAGCACGCGACATAGCTTTGCAGACGATAAGTACAACCGTTTCAGAGAGAAGAGCGGCCAATGTGACGATCTGGCTTTAAGTCGATTCGATAACAAATGACGAAAACGAACGGATTTCTCAGGTTTTTACTACATATGAACACTTTACACATTCTCCCGTGCAACTCGTCTGCTAGTCCTCCTGCATGTAAAATCTTAAGTTCCTAGCTCATGTCCAAGGCACCAAACAAGGGTAAAAAGTCAATAACCGATTCCTAAAACTTGAATGGTACTATTTCTTACTGGCTATTACATCATCTTAGAAGCTACATCTGTGTTCTACTATGGTGCTTTTAGTGTCTCCGAATACCGCAGTACGCGACATAGCTTTCCAGACGATAAGTACAACCGTTTCAGAGAGCTGAGCGGCCAATGTGACGATTTGGCTTTAAGTCGATTCGATAAAAATGACGAAAACGTACGGATTTCTCAGGTTTTTACTCTATTTGAACACTTTTCACATTCTCCCGTGCAACCCGGATGCTAGTCCTCCATTCATGCAGAATCTTAAGGTCCTAGCTCATGTCCAAGGCACCAAAGCCAGCTAAAAAGTCAATAATCGATACCTAAAACTTGAATTGTACTACTTCTTACTGGCTATTACATCAACTTAGAAGCTTCATCTGTGTTCTACTATGGTGCTTTTAGTGTCTCCGCATAGCGCAGCACGCGACATAGCATTGCAGACGATAAGTACAACCGTTTCAGAGAGAAGAGCGGCCAATGTGACAATCTGGCTTTAAGTCGATATCGATAACAAATGACGAAAACGGACGGATTTCTCAGGTTTTTACTACATATGAACACTTTTCAAATTCTCCCGTGCAACTCGGCTGCTAGTCCTCCTTTCATGGAGAATCTTAAGGTCCTAGCTCATGTCCAAGGCATCAAAGCCAGCAAAAAAGTCAATAATCGATACCTAAAACTTGAATTATACTACTTCTTACTGGCTATTACATCAACTTAGAAGCTTCATCTGTGTTCCACTATGGTGATTTTAGTGTCCCCGCATGCCGCAGCACGCGACATAGCTTTGCAGACGATAAGTACAACTGTTTCAGAGAGAAGAGCGAACAATGTGACGATCTGGCTTTAAGTCAATTCGATAACAAATGACGAAAACGGACGGATTTCTCAGGTTTTTACTACATATGAACACTTTACACATTCTCCCGTGCAACTCGGCTGCTAGTCCTCCTGCATGTAAAATCTTAAGTTCCTAGCTCATGTCCAAGGCACCAAACTAGGGTAAAAAGTCAATAACCGATTAATAAAACTAGAATTGTACTATTTCTTACTGGCTATTACATCATCTTAGAAGCTACATCTGTGTTCTATTATGGGGATTTTAGTGTCTCCGAATACCGCCGTACGCCACATTGCTTTGCAGACGATAAGTACAACCGTTTCAGAGAGCAGAGCGGCCAATGTGACGATTTGGCTTTAAGTCGATTCGATAAAAATGACTAAAACGGACGGATTTCTCAGGTTTTTACTCTATTTGAACACTTTTCACATTCTCCCGTGCAACTCGGCTGCTAGTCCTCCTTTAATGCAGATTCTTAAGGTCCTAGCTCATGTCCAAGGCACCAAAGCCAGCTAAAAAGTCAATAATCGATACCTAAAACTTGAATTGTACTACTACTTAATGGCTATTACATCAACTTAGAAGCTTTATCTGTGTTCTACTATGGTGCTTTTAGAGTCTCCGCATACCGCAGCACGCGACATAGCTTTGCAGACGATAAGTACAACAGTTTCAGAGAGAAGAGCGGCCAATGTGACGATCTGGCTTAAAGGAGATTCGATAACAAATGACGAAGACGGACGGAATTCTCAGGTTTTTACTACATATGAAAACTTTTCACATTCTCCCGTGCAACTCGGCTGCTAGTCCTCCTTCTATGCAGAATCTTAAGGTCCTATCTCATGTCCAAGGCATCAAAGCCAGCTAAAAAGTCAATAATCAATACCTAAAACTTGAATTGTACTACTTCTTACTGGCTATTACATCAAATTAGAAGCTTCATCTGTGTTCTACTGTGGTGGTTTTATTGTCTCCGCCTACCGCAGCATACGACATAGCTTTGCAGACGATAAGTACAACCGTTTCAGAGAGAAGAGCTGCCAATGTGACGATCTGGCTTTAAGTCGATTCGATAACAAATGACGAAAACGGACGGATTTCTCAGGTTTTTACTACATATGAACACTTTTCACATTCTGTCGTGCAACTCGGCTGCTAGTCCTCCTTTCATGCAGAATCTTAAGGTCCTAGCTCATGTCCAAGGCACCAAAGCCAGCTAAAAAGTCAATAATCGATACCTAAAACTTGAATTGGACTACTTCTTACTGGCTATTACATCAACTTAGAAGCTTCATCTGTGTTCCACTATGGTGCTTTTAGTGTCTCCGCATAGCGCAGCACGCGACATAGCATTGCAGACGATAAGTACAACCGTTTCTGAGAGAAGAGCGGCCAATGTGACAATCTGGCTTTAAGTCGATTCGATAACAAATGACGAAAACGGACGGATTTCTCAGGTTTTTACTACATATGAACACTTTTCAAATTATCCCGTGCAACTTGGCTGCCAGTCCTCCTTTCGTGCAGAATATTAAGGTCCTAGCTCATGTCCAAGGCATCAATGCCAGCTAAAAAGTCTATAATCGATACCTAAAACGTGAATTGTACTACTTCTTACTGGCTATTACATCAACTTAGAAGCTTCATCTATGTTCTACTATGGTGCTTTTAGTCTCTCCGCATACCGCAGCACGCGACACAGCTTTGCAGGCGATAAGTACAACCGTTTCAGAGAGAAGAGCGGCCAATGTGACAATCAGGCTTTCAGACGATTCGATAACAAATGACGTAAACGGACGGATTTCTCAGGTTTTTACTACATATGAACACTTTTCAAATTCTCCCGTGCAACTCGGCTGCTAGTCCTCCTTTCATGCAGAATATTAAGGTCCTAGCTCATGTCCAAGGCATCAAAACCAGCTAAAAAGTCAATTATCGATAACTAAAACTTGAATTGTACTACTTCTTACTGGCTATTACATCAACTTAGAAGCTTCATCTCTGTTCCACTATGGTGATTTTAGTGCCCCCGCATGAGGCAGCACGCGACATAGCTTTGCAGACGATAAGTACAACCGTTTCAGAGAGCAGAGCGGCCAATGTGACGATTTGGCTTTAAGTCGATTCGATAACAAATGACGAAAACGAACGGATTTCTCAGGTTTTTACTCTATTTGAACACTTTTCACATTCTCCCGTGCAACTCGGCTGCTAGTCCTCCTTTCATGCAGAATCTTAAGGTCCTAGCTCATGTCCAAGGCACCAAAGCCAGCTAAAAAGTCAATAATCGATACCTAAAACTTGAATTGTACTACTTCTTACTGGCTATTACATCAACTTAGAAGCTTCATCTGTGTTCTACTGTGGTGGTTTTAGTGTCTCCGCCTACCGCAGCATACGACATAGCTTTGCAGACGATAAGTACAACCGTTTCAGAGAGAAGAGCGGCCAATGTGACGATCTGGCTTTAAGTCGATTCGATAACAAATGACGAAAACGGACGGATTTCTCAGGTTTTTACTACATATGAACACTTTTCACATTCTGTCGTGCAACTCGGCTGCTAGTCCTCCTTTCATGCAGAATCTTAAGGTCCTAGCTGATGTCCAAGGCGTCAAAGCCAGCTAAAAAGTGAATAATCGATACCTAAAACTTGAATTGTACTACTTCTTACTGGCTATTACATCAACTTAGAAGCTTCATCTGTGTTCCACTATGGTGCTTTTAGTGTCTCCGCATACCGCAGCTCGCGACATAGCTTTGCAGACGATAAGTACAACCGTTTCAGAGAGAAGAGCGGCCAATGTGACGATCTGGCTTTAAGTCGATTCGATAACAAATGATGAAAACGGACGGATTTCTCAGCTTGGTTTTTACTACATTTGAACACTTTTCACATTCTCCCGTGCAACGCGGCTGCTAGTCCTCCTTTCATGCAGAATCTTAAGGTCCTAGCTCATGTCCAAGGCACCAGAGCCAGCTAAAAGGCAATAATCGATACTTAAAACTTGAATTGTACTACTTCTTACTGGCTATTACATCAACTTAGAAGCTTCATCTGTGTTCCACTATGGTGCTTTTAGTGTCTCCGCATACCGCAGCACGCGACATAGCTTTGCAGACGATAAGTACAACCGTTTCAGAGAGGAGAGCGGCAAATGTGACGATCTGGCTTTAAGTCGATTCGATAACAAATGACGAAAACGAACGGATTTCTCAGGTTTTTACTACATATGAACACTTTTCACATTCTCCCGTGCAACTCGGCTGCTAGTCCTCCTTTCATGCAGAATCTTAAGGTAATAGCTCATGTCCAAGGCACCAAAGCCAGCAAAAATGTCAATAATCGATACCTAAAACTTGAATTGTACTACTTCTTACTGGCTATTACATCAACTTAGAAGCTTCATCTGTGTTCTACTATGGTGCTTTTAGTGTCTCCGCCTACCGCAGCATACGACATAGCTTTGCAGACGATAAGTACAACCGTTTCAGAGAGAAGAGCGGCCAATGTGACGATCTGGCTTTAAGTCGATTCGATAACAAATGACGAAAACGGACGGATTTCTCAGGTTTTTACTACATATGAACACTTTTCACATTCTGTCGTGCAACTCGGCTGCTAGTCCTCCTTTCATGCAGAATCTTAAGGTCTTAGCTCATGTCCAAGGCACCAAAGCCAGCTAAAAAGTCAATAATCGATACCTAAAACGTGAATTGTACTACTTCTTACTGGCTATTACATCAACTTAGAAGCTTCATCTGTGTTCTAATATGGCGCTTTTAGTTTCTCCGCATACCGCAGCACGCGACACAGCTTTGCAGACGATAAGTACAACCGTTACAGAGAGAAGAGCGGCCAATGTGACAATCAGGCTTTAAGACGATTCTATAACAAATGACGTAAACGGACGGATTTCTCAGGTTTTTACTACATATGAACACTTTTCAAATTCTCCCGTGCAACTCGAATGCTGGTCCTCCTTTCATGCAGAATCTTAAGGTCCTAGCTGATGTCCAAGGCGTCAAAGCCAGCTAAAAAGTCAATAATCGATACCTAAAACTTGAATTGTACTACTTCTTACTGGCTATTACATCAACTTAGAAGCTTCATCTGTGTTCCACTATGGTGCTTTTAGTGTCTCCGCATAGCGCAGCACGCGACATAGCATTGCAGACGATAAGTACAACCGTTTCTGAGAGAAGAGCGGCCAATGTGACAATCTGGCTTTAAGTCGATTCGATAACAAATGACGTAAACGGACGGATTTCTCAGGTTTTTACTACATATGAACACTTTTCAAATTCTCCCGTGCAACTTGGCTGCTAGTCCTCCTTTCATGCAGAATATTAAGGTCCTAGCTCATGTCCAAGGCATCAATGCCAGCTAAAAAGTCAATAATAGATAACTAATACTTGAATTGTACTACTTCTTACTGGCTATTACATCAACTTAGAATCTTCATCTGTGTTCTACTATGGTGCTTATGGTGTCTCCGCATACCAGAGCACGCGACATAGCTTTGAAGACGATAAGTACAACCGTTTTCGAGAGACGAGCGGCCAATGTGACGATCTGGCTTTAAGTCGATTCGATAACAAATGCCGAAAACGGACGGATTTCTCAGGTTTTTACTACATATGAACACTTTTCACATTCTCCCGTGCAACTCGGCTGCTAGTCCTCCTTTAATGCAGAATCTTAAGGCCCTAGCTCATCTCCAAGGCACCAAAGCCAGCTAAAAAGTAAATAATCGGTACCTAAAACTTGAATTGTACTACTTCTTACTAACTATTACATCAACTTAGAAGCTTCATCTGTGTTCCACTATGGTGCTTTTAGTGTCTCCGCATACCGCAGCACGCGACATAGCTTTGCAGACGATAAGTACAACCGTTTCAGAGAGGAGAGCGGCCAATGTGACGATCTGGCTTTAAGTCGATTCGATAACAAATGACGAAAACGAACGGATTTCTCAGGTTTTTACTACATATGAACACTTTTCACATTCTCCCGTGCAACTCGGCTGCTAGTCCTCCTTTCATGCAGAATCTTAAGGTAATAGCTCATGTCCAAGGCACCAAAGCCAGCTAAAAAGTCAATAATCGATACCTAAAACTTGAATTGTACTACTTCTTACTGGCTATTACATCAACTTAGAAGCTTCATCTGTGTTCTACTATGGTGCTTTTAGTGTCTCCGCATAGCGCAGCACGCGACATAGCATTGCAGACGATAAGTACAACCGTTTCAGAGAGAAGAGCGGCCAATAAGACAATCTGGCTTTAAGTCGATTCGATAACAAATGACGAAAACGGACGGATTTCTCAGGTTTTTACTACATATGAACACTTTTCAAATTCTCCAGTGCAACTCGGCTGCTAGTCCACCTTTCATGCAGAATCATAAGGTCGTAGCTCATGTCCAAGGCATCAAAGCCAGCTAAAAAGTCAATAATCGATACCTAAAACTGGAATTGTACTACTTCTTACTGGCTATTACGTCAACTTGGAAGCTTCATCTGTGTTCCACTATGGTGATTTTAGTGTCCCCGCATGCCGCAGCACGCGACATAGCTTTGCAGACGTTAAGTACAACCGTTTCGGAGAGAAGAGCGGCCAATGTGACGATCTGGCTTTAAGTCCATTCGATAACAAATGACGAAAACGGTCGGATTTCTCAGGTTTTTACTACATATGAACACTTTTCACATTCTCCTGGGCAACTCGGCTGCTACTCCCCCTTTCATGCAGAATCTTAAGGTCCTACCTCATGTCCAAGGCACCAAAGCCAGCTAAAAAGTCAATAATCAGTAACTAAAACTTGAATTGTACTACTTCTTACTGGCTATTACATCAACTTGGAAGTGTCATCTGTGTTCTACTATGGTGCGTTTAGTGTCTCTGCATACCGCAGCACGCGACGTAGCTCTGCAGACGATAAGTACAACCGTTTCAGAGAGAAGAGCGGCCAATGTGACGATTTGGCTTTAAGTCGATTCGATAACAAATGACCAAAACGGACGGATTTCTCAGGTTTTTACTCTATTTGAACACTTTTCACATTCTCCCGTGCAACTCGGCTGCTAGTCCTCCTTTCATGCAGAATCTTAAGGTCCTAGCTCATGTCCAAGGCACCAAAGCCACATAAAAAATCAATAATCGATACCTAAAACTTGAATTGGACTACTTCTTACTGGCTATTACATCAACTTAGAAGCTTCATCTGTGTTCTACTATGGAGATTTTAGTGTCTCCGCATACCGCAGCACGCGACATAGCATTGCAGACGATAAGTACAACCGTTTCAGAGAGAAGAGCGGCCAATGTGACGATCGGGCTTTAAGTCGATTCGATAACAAATGACGAAAACGGACGGATTTCTCAGGTTTTTACTACATATGAACACTTTTCACATTCTCCCATGCAACTCGGCTGCTAGTCCTCCTTTCATGCAGAATCTTAAGGTAATAGCTCATGTCCAAGGCACCAAAGCCAACTAAGAAGTCAATAATCGATACCTAAAACGTGAATTGTACTACTTCTTACTGGCTATTACATCAACTTAGAAGCTTCATATGTGTTCTACTATGGTGATTTTAGTGTCCCCGCATACCGCAGCACGCGACATAGCTTAACAGACGATAAGTACAACCGTTTCAGAGAGAAGAGCGGCCAATGTGACGATTTGGCTTTAAGTCGATTCGATAACAAATGACGAAAACGGACGGATTTCTCAGGTTTTTACTACATATGAACGCATTTCACATTCTCCTGTGCAACTCGGCTGCTAGTCCTCCTTTCATGCAGAATCTGAAGGTCCTAGCTCAAGTCCAAGGCTCCAAAGCAAGCTAAAAAGTCAATAATCAGTAGCTAAAACTTGAATTGTACTACATCTTACTGGCTATTACATCAACTTAGAAGCTTCATCGGTGTTTTACTATGGTGCTTTTAGTTTCTCCGCATACCGCAGCATGCGACATAGCTTTGCAGACGATAAGTACAACCGTTTCAGAGAGAAGAGTTGCCAGTGTGACGATCTGCCTTTAAGTCGATTCGATAACAAATGACAAAAACGGACGGATTTCTCACGTTTTTACTACACATGAACACTTTTCACATTCTCCCGTGCAACTCGGCTGCTAGTCCTCCTTTCATGCAGAATCTTAAGGTCCTAGCTCATGTTCAAGGTACCAAAGCCAACAAAAAAGTCAATAATCGATACCAAAAACTTGAATTCTACTACTTCTTACTTGCTATTACATCAAGTTAGAAGCTTCATCGGTGTTCTACTATGGTGCTTTTAGTGTCTCCGCATACCGCAGCATGCGACATAGCTTTGCAGACGATAAGTACAACCGTTTCGGAGAGAAGAGCGGCCAATGTGACGATCTGGCTTTAAGTCGATTCGATAACAAATGACGAAAACGGACGGATTTCTCAGGTTTTTACTACATATGAACACTTTTCACATTCTCCTGGGCAACTCGGCTGCTACTCCTCCTTTCATGCAGAATCTTAAGGTCCTACCTCATGTCCAAGGCACCAAAGCCAGCTAAAAAGTCAATAATAGAAACCTAAAACTGGAATTGTACTACTTCTTACTGGCTATTACGTCAACTTAGAAGCTTCATCTGTGTTCCACTATGGTGATTTTAGTGTCCCCGCATGCCGCAGCACGCGACATAGCTTTGCAGACGATAAGTACAACCGTTTCGGAGAGAAGAGCGGCCAATGTGACGATCTGGCTTTAAGTCCATTCGATAACAAATGACGAAAACGGACGGATTTCTCAGGTTTTTACTACATATGAACACTTTTCACATTCTCCTGGGCAACTCGGCTGCTACTCCTCCTTTCATGCAGAATCTTAAGGTCCTACCTCATGTCCAAGGCACCAAAGCCAGCTAAAAATTCAATAATCAGTAACTAAAACTTCAATTGTACTACTTCTTACTGGCTATTACATCAACTTAGAAGCTTCATATGTGTTCTACTATGGTGATTTTAGTGTCCCCGCATACCGCAGCACGCGACATAGCTTAACAGACGATAAGTACAACCGTTTCAGAGAGAAGAGCGGCCAATGTGACGATTTGGCTTTAAGTCGATTCGGTAACAAATGACGAAAACGGACGGATTTCTCAGGTTTTTACTACATATGAACACATTTCACATTCTCCTGTGCAACTCGGCTGCTAGTCCTCCTTTCATGTAGAATCTTAAGGTCCTAGCTCATGTCCAAGGCTCCAAAGCCAGCTAAAAAGTCAATAATCAGTAGCTAAAACTTGAATTGTACTACATCTTACTGGCTATTACATCAATTTAGAAGCTTCATCGGTGTTTTACTATGGTGCTTTTAGTGTCTCCGCATACCGCAGCATGCGACATAGCTTTGCAGACGATAAGTACAACCGTTTCGGAGAGAAGAGCGGCCAATGTGACGATCTGGCTTTAAGTCGATTCGATAACAAATGACGAAAACGGACGGATTTCTCAGGTTTTTACTACATATGAACACTTTTCACATTCTCCTGGGCAACTCGGCTGCTAGTCCTCCTTTCATGCAGAATCTTAAGGTCCTAGCTCATGTCCAAGGCACCAAAGCCAGCTAAAAAGTCAATAATCAGTAACTAAAACTTGAATTGTACTACTTCTTACTGGCTATTACATCAAGTTAGAAGCTTCATCGGTGTTCTACTATGGTGCTTTTAGTGTCTCCGCATACCGCAGCATGCGACATAGCTTTGCAGACGATAAGTACAACCGTTTCGGAGAGAAGAGCGGCCAATGTGACGATCTGGCTTTAAGTCGATTCGATAACAAATGACGAAAACGGACGGATTTCTCAGGTTTTTACTACATATGAACACTTTTCACATTCTCCTGGGCAACTCGGCTGCTAGTCCTCCTTTCATGCAGAATCTTAAGGTCCTAGCTCATGTCCAAGGCACCAAAGCCAGCTAAAAAGTCAATAATCAGTAACTAAAACTTGAATTGTACTACTTCTTACTGGCTATTACATCAATTTGGAAGTGTCATCTGTGTTCTACTATGGTGCTTTTAGTGTCTCTGTATACCGCAGCACGCGACGTAGCTCTGCAGATGATAAGTACAACCGTTTCAGAGAGAAGAGCGGCCAATGTGACGATTTGGCTTTAAGTCGATTCGATAAAAATGACGAAAACGGACGGATTTCTCAGGTTTTTACACTATTTGAACACTTTTCACATTCTCCCGTGCAACTCGGCTGCTAGTCCTCCTTTCATGCAGAATCTTAAGGTCCTAGCTCATGTCCAAGGCACCAATGCCAGCTAAAAATTCAATAATCAATACCTAAAACTTGAATTCTACTACTTCTTACTGGCTATTACATCAAGTTAGAAGCTTCATCGGTGTTCTACTATGGTGCTTTTAGTGTCTCCGCATACCGCAGCACGCGACATAGCATTGCAGACGATAAGTACAACCGTTTCAGAGAGAAGAGCGGCCAATGTGACGATTGGGCTTTAAGTCGATTCGATAACAAATGACGAAAACGGACGGATTTCTCAGGTTTTTACTACATATGAACACTTTTCACATTCTCCCGTGCAACTCGGCTGCTAGTCCTCCTTTCATGCAGAATCTTAAGGTAATAGCTCATGTCCAAGGCACCAAAGCCAACTAAGAAGTCAATAATCGATACCTAAAACTTGAATTGTACTACTTCTTACTGGCTATTACATCAACTTAGAAGCTTCGTCTGTGTTCTACTATGGAGATTTTAGTGTCTCCGCATACCGCAGCACGCGAAATAGCATTGCAGACGATAAGTACAACCGTTTCAGAGAGAAGAGCGGCCAATGTGACGATCGGGCTTTAATTCGATTCGATAACAAATGACGAAAACGGACGGATTTCTCAGGTTTTTACTACATATGAACACTTTTCACATTATCCCGTGCAACTTGGCTGCTAGTCCTCCTTTCATGCAGAATCTTAAGGTAATAGCTCATGTCCAAGGCTTCAAAGCCAACTAAGAAGTCAATAATCGATACATAAAACTTGAATTGTACTACTTCTTACTGGCTATTACATCAACTTAGAAGCTTCATCTGTGTTCTACTATGGAAATTTTAGTGTCTCCGCATACCGCAGCACGCGACATAGCACTGCAGACGATAAGTACAACCGTTTCAGAGAGAAGAGCGGCCAATGTGACGATCTGGCTTTAAGTCGATTCGATAACAAATGACGAAAACGAACGGATTTCTCAGGTTTTTACTACATATGAACACTTTTCACATTCTCCCGTGCAACTCGGCTGCTAGTCCTCCTTTCATGCAGAATCTTAAGGTAATAGCTCATGTCCAAGGCACCAAAGCCAGCTAAAAAGTCAATAATCGATACCTAAAACTTGAATTGTACTACTTCTTACTAGCTATTACATCAACTTAGAAGCTTCATCTGTGTTCTACTATGGTGCTTTTAGTGTCTCCGCATAGCGCAGCACGCGACATAGCATTGCAGACGATAAGTACAACCGTTTCAGAGAGAAGAGCGGCCAAAAAGACAATCTGGCTTTAAGTCGATTCGATAACAAATGACGAAAACGGACGGATTTCTCAGGTTTTTACTACATATGAACACATTTCACATTCTCCTGTGCAACTCGGCTGCTAGTCCTCCTTTCATGTAGAATCTTAAGGTCCTAGCTCATGTCCAAGGCTCCAAAGCCAGCTAAAAAGTCAATAATCAGTAGCTAAAACTTGAATTGTACTACATCTTACTGGCTATTACATCAATTTAGAAGCTTCATCGGTGTTTTACTATGGTGCTTTTAGTGTCTCCGCATACCGCAGCATGCGACATAGCTTTGCAGACGATAAGTACAACCGTTTCGGAGAGAAGAGCGGCCAATGTGACGATCTGGCTTTAAGTCGATTCGATAACAAATGACGAAAACGGACGGATTTCTCAGGTTTTTACTACATATGAACACTTTTCACATTCTCCTGGGCAACTCGGCTGCTAGTCCTCCTTTCATGCAGAATCTTAAGGTCCTAGCTCATGTCCAAGGCACCAAAGCCAGCTAAAAAGTCAATAATCAGTAACTAAAACTTGAATTGTACTACTTCTTACTGGCTATTACATCAACTTGGAAGTGTCATCTGTGTTCTACTATGGTGCTTTTAGTGTCTCTGCATACCGCAGCACGCGACATAGCTCTGCAGACGATAAGTTCAACCGTTTCAGAGAGAAGAGTGGCCAATGTGACGATCTGGCTTTAAGTCGATTCGATAACAAATGACGAAAACGAACGGATTTCTCAGGTTTTTACTACATATGAACACTTTTCACATTCTCCCGTGCAACTCGGCTGCTACTCCTCCTTTCATGCAGAATCTTAAGGTAATAGCTCATGTCCAAGGCACCAAAGCCAGCTAAAAAGTCAATAATCGATACCTAAAACTTGAATTGTACTACTTCTTACTAGCTATTACATCAACTTAGAAGCTTCATCTGTGTTCTACTATGGTGCTTTTAGTGTCTCCGCATAGCGCAGCACGCGACATAGCATTGCAGACGATAAGTACAACCGTTTCAGAGAGAAGAGCGGCCAAAAAGACAATCTGGCTTTAAGTCGATTCGATAACAAATGACGAAAACGGACGGATTTCTCAGGTTTTTACTACATATGAACACTTTTCAAATTCTCCCGTGCAACTCGACTGCTAGTCCTCCTTTCATGCAGAATCATAAGGTCCTAGCTCATGTCCAAGGCATCAAAGCCAGCTAAAAAGTCAATAATCGAAACCTAAAACTGGAATTGTACTACTTCTTACTGGCTATTACGTCAACTTGGAAGCTTCATCTGTGTTCCACTATGGTGATTTTAGTGTCCCCGCATGCCGCAGCACGCGACATAGCTTTGCAGACGATAAGTACAACCGTTTCGGAGAGAAGAGCGGCCAATGTGACGATCTGGCTTTAAGTCCATTCGATAACAAATGACGAAAACGGACGGATTTCTCAGGTTTTTACTACATATGAACACTTTTCACATTCTCCTGGGCAACTCGGCTGCTACTCCTCCTTTCATGCAGAATCTTAAGGTCCTAGCTCATGTCCAAGGCACCAAAGCCAGCTAAAAAGTCAATAATCAGTAGCTAAAACTTGAATTGTACTACATCTTACTGGCTATTACATCAACTTAGAAGCTTCATCGGTGTTTTACTATGGTGCTTTTAGTTTCCCCGCATACCGCAGCATGCGACATAGCTTTGCAGACGATAAGTACAACCGTTTCAGAGAGAAGAGTTGGCAGTGTGACGATCTGCCTTTAAGTCGATTCGATAACAAATGACAAAAACGGACGGATTTCTCACGTTTTTACTACATATGAACACTTTTCACATTCTCCCGTGCAACTCGGCTGCTAGTCCTCCTTTCATGCAGAATCTTAAGGTCCTAGCTCATGTACAAGGTACCAAAGCCAACAAAAAAGTCAATAATCGATACCAAAAACTTGAATTCTACTACTTCTTACTATCTATTACATCAAGTTAGAAGCTTCATCGGTGTTCTACTATGGTGCTTTTAGTGTCTCCGCATACCGCAGCATGCGACATAGCTTTGCAGACGATAAGTACAACCGTTTCGGAGAGAAGAGCGGCCAATGTGACGATCTGGCTTTAAGTCGATTCGATAACAAATGACGAAAACGGACGGATTTCTCAGGTTTTTACTACATATGGACACTTTTCACATTCTCCTGGGCAACTCGGCTGCTAGTCCTCCTTTCATGCAGAATCTTAAGGTCCTAGCTCATGTCCAAGGCACCAAAGCCAGCTAAAAAGTCAATAATCAGTAACTAAAACTTGATTTGTACTACTTCTTACTGGCTATTACATCAATTTGGAAGTGTCATCTGTGTTCTACTATGGTGCTTTTAGTGTCTCTGTATACCGCAGCACGCGACGTAGCTCTGCAGATGATAAGTACAACCGTTTCAGAGAGAAGAGCGGCCAATGTGACGATTTGGCTTTAAGTCGATTCGATAAAAATGACAAAAACGGACGGATTTCTCAGGTTTTTACACTATTTGAACACTTTTCACATTCTCCCGTGCAACTCGGCTGCTAGTCCTCCTTTCATGCAGAATCTTAAGGTCCTAGCTCATGTCCAAGGCACCAATGCCAGCTAAAAATTCAATAATCAATACCTAAAACTTGAATTCTACTACTTCTTACTGGCTATTACATCAAGTTAGAAGCTTCATCGGTGTTCTACTATGGTGCTTTTAGTGTCTCCGCATACCGCAGCACGCGACATAGCATTGCAGACGATAAGTACAACCGTTTCAGAGAGAAGAGCGGCCAATGTGACGATTGGGCTTTAAGTCGATTCGATAACAAATGACGAAAACGGACGGATTTCTCAGGTTTTTACTACATATGAACACTTTTCACATTCTCCCGTGCAACTCGGCTGCTAGTCCTCCTTTCATGCAGAATCTTAAGGTAATAGCTCATGTCCAAGGCACCAAAGCCAACTAAGAAGTCAATAATCGATACCTAAAACTTGAATTGTACTACTTCTTACTGGCTATTACATCAACTTAGAAGCTTCATCTGTGTTCTACTATGGAAATTTTAGTGTCTCCGCATACCGCAGCACGCGACATAGCACTGCAGACGATAAGTACAACCGTTTCAGAGAGAAGAGCGGCCAATGTGACGATTGGGCTTTAAGTCGATTCGATAACAAATGACAAAAACGGACGGATTTCTCACGTTTTTACTACATATGAACACTTTACACATTCTCCCGTGCAACTCGGCTGCTAGTCCTCCTTTCATGCAGAATCTTAAGGTCCTAGGTCATGTCCAAGGCTCCAAAGCCAGCTAAAAAGTCAATAATCAGTATATAAAAATTGAATTTTACTACTTCTTACTGGCTATTACATCAACTTGGAAGTATCATCTGTGTTCTACAATGGTGCTTTTAGTGTCTCTGCATACCGCAGCACGCGACATAGCTCTGCAGACGGTAAGTACAACCGTTTCAGAGAGAAGAGCGGCCAATGTGACCATCTGGCTTTAAGTCGATTCGATAACAAATGACGAAAACGAACGGATTTTTTTAGGTTTTTACTACATATGAACACTTTACACATTCTCCCGTGCAACTCGGCTGCTAGTCCTCCTTTCATGCAGAATCTTAAGGTGCTAGCTCATGTCCAAGTCACCAAACAAGGGTAATAAGTCAATAACCGATTCCTAAAACTTGAATTGTACTATTTCTTACTGCCTATTACATCATCTTAGAAGCTTCATCTGTGTTCTACTATGGTGCTTTTAGTGTCTCCGAATACCGCAGTACGCGACATAGCTTTGCAGACGATAAGTACAACCGTTTCAGAGAGAAGAGCGGCCAATGTGACGATTTGGCTTTAAGTCGATTCGATAACAAATGACGAAAACGAACGGATTTCTCAAGTTTTTACTCTATATGAACACTTTTCACATTCTCCCGTGCAATTAGGCTGCTAGTCCTCCTTTCATGCAGAATCTTAAGGTCCTAGCTCATGTCCAAGGCACCAAAGCCAGCTAAAAAGTCAATAATCAGTACCTAAAACTTGAATTTTACTACTTCTTACTGGCTATTACACCAACTTGGAAGTATCATCTGTGTTCTACTATGGTGCTTTTAGTGTCTCTGCATACCGCAGCATGCGACATAGCTCTGCAACCGGTAAGTACATCCGTTTCAGAGAGAAGAGCGGCCAATGTGACCATCTGGCTTTAAGTCGATTCGATAACAAATGACGAAAACGAACGGATTTCTCAGGTTTTTACTACATATGAACACTTTTCACATTCTCCCGCGCAACTCGGCTGCTAGTCCTCCTTTCATGCAGAATCTTGAGGTCCTAGCTCATGTCCAAGGCAATAAAGCCAGCTAAAAAGTCAATAATCGATACCTAAAACTTGAGTTGTTCTACTTCTTACTGGCTATTGCATCAACTTAGAAGCTTCATCTGTGTTCTACAATGGTGCTTTTACTGTTTCCGCCTACGGCAACACGCGACATAGCATTGCAGACGATAAGTACAACCGTTTCAGAGAGAAGAGCGGCCAATGTGACGATCGGGCTTTAAGTCGATTCGATAACAAATGACGAAAACGGACGGATTTCTCAGGTTTTTACTACATATGAACACTTTTCACATTCTCCCTTGCAACTCGGCTGCTAGTCCTCCTTTCATGCAGAATCTTAAGGTAATAGCTCATGTCCAAGGCACCAAAGCCAAATACGAAGTCAATAATCGATACCTAAAACTTGAATTGAACTACTTCTTACTGGCTATTACATTAACTTAGAAGCTTCATCTGTGTTCTAGTATGGTGATTTTAGTGTCCCCGCATACCGCAGCATGCGACATAACTTTGCAGACGATAAGTACAACCGTTTCAGAGAGAAGAGCGGCCAATGTGACGATTTGGCTTTAAGTCGATTCGATAACAAATGACGAAAACGGACGGATTTCTCAGGTTTTTACTACATATGAACACTTTTCACATTCTCCTGTGCAACTCGGCTGCTAGTCCTCCTTTCATGCAGAATCTTAAGGTCCTAGCTCGTGTCCAAGGCTCCAAAGCCAGCTAAAAAGACAATAATCAGTAGCTAAAACTTGAATTGTACTACATCTTACTGGCTATTACATCAACTTAGAAGCTTCATCTGTGTTCTACTATGGAGATTTTAGTGTCTCCGCATACCGCAGCACGCGACATACCATTGCAGACGATAAGTACAACCGTTTCAGAGAGAAGAGCGGCCAATGTGACGATCGGGCTTTAAGTTGATTCGATAACAAATGACGAAAACGGACGGATTTCTTAGGTTTTTACTACATATGAACACTTTTCACATTCTCCCGTGCAACTCAGCTGCTAGTCCTCCTTTCATGCAGAATCTTAAGGTAATAGCTCATGTCCAAGGCACCAAAGCCAACTAAGAAGTCAATAATCGATACCTAAAACTTGAATTGTACTACTTCTTACTGGCTATTACATCAACTTAGAAGCTTCATCTGTGTTCTAGTATGGTGATTTTAGTGTCCCCGCATACCGCAGCACGCGACATAGCTCTGCAGACGGTAAGTGCAACCGTTTCAGAGAGAAGAGCGGCCAATGTGACAATCTGGCTTTCAGTCGATTCGATAACAAATGACGAAAACAAACGGATTTCTCAGGTTTTTACTCTATATTAACACTTTTCACATTCTCCCGTGCAATTAGGCAGCTAGTCCTCCTTTCATGCAGAATCTTAAGGTCCTAGCTCATGTCCAAGGCACCAAAGCCAGCTAAAAAGTCAATAATCGATACCTAAAACTTGAATTGTACTAGTTCTTACTGGCTATTACATCAACTTAGAAGCTTCATCTGTGTTCTACTATGATGATTTTCGTGTCTCCGCATACCGCAGCACGCGACATAGTTTTGCAGACGATAAGTACAACCGTTTCAGAGAGAAGAGCGGCCAATGTGACGAACTGGCTTTAAGTCGATTCGATAACAAATGACGAAAACGGACGGATTTCTCAGGTTTTTACTACATATGAACACTTTTCACATTCTCCCGTGCAACTCGGCTGCTAGTCCTCCTTTCATGCAGAATCTTAAGGTCATAGCTCATGTCCAAGGCACCAAAGCCAGCTAACAAGTCAATAATCGATACCTAAACCTTGAATTGTACTGTTTCTTACTGGCTATTACATCAACTTAGAAGCTTCATCTGTGTTCTACTATGGTGCTTTTAGTGTCTCCGCATACCGCAGCACGCGACATAGCTCTGCAGACGATAAGTACAACCGTTTAAGAGAGAAGAGCGGCCAATGTGACGATCTGGCTCTAAGTCGATTCGATAACAAATGACGAAAACGAACGGATTTCTCAGGTTTTTACTACATATGAACACTTTACACATTCTCCCGTGCAACTCGGCTGCTAGTCCTCCTGCATGTAAAATCTTAAGTTCCTAGCTCATGTCCAAGGCACCAAACAAGGGTAAAAAGTCAACAACCGGTTCCTAAAACTTGAATTGTACTACTTCTTACTGGCTATTACATCAACTTGGAAGTGTCATCTGTGTTCTACTATGGTGCTTTTAGTGTCTCTGTATACCGCAGCACGTGACGTAGCTCTGCAGATGATAAGTACAACCGTTTCAGAGAGAAGAGCGGCCAATGTGACGATTTGGCTTTAAGTCGATTCGATAAAAATGACGAAAACGGACGGATTTCTCAGGTTTTTACTACATATGAACACTTTTCACATTCTCCCGTGCAACTCGGCTGCTAGTCCTCCTTTCATGCAGAATCTTAAGGTAATAGCTCATGTCCAAGGCACCAAAGCCAACTAAGAAGTCAATAATCGATACCTAAAACTTGAATTGTACTACTTCTTACTGGCTATTACATCAACTTAGAAGCTTCGTCTGTGTTCTACTATGGAGATTTTAGTGTCTCCGCATACCGCAGCACGCGATATAGCATTGCAGACGATAAGTACAACCGTTCCAGAGAGAGGAGCGGCCAATGTGACGATCGGGCTTTAATTCGATTCGATAACAAATGACGAAAACGGACGGATTTCTCAGGTTTTTACTACATATGAACACTTTTCACATTATCCCGTGCAACTTGGCTGCTAGTCCTCCTTTCATGCAGAATCTTAAGGTAATAGCTCATGTCCAAGGCTTCAAAGCCAACTAAGAAGTCAATAATCGATACATAAAACTTGAATTGTACTACTTCTTACTGGCTATTACATCAATTTGGAAGTGTCATCTGTGTTCTACTATGGTGCTTTTAGTGTCTCTGCATACCGCAACACGCGACATAGCTCTGCAGACGATAAGTACAACCGTTTCAGAGAGAAGAGCGGCCAATGTGACGATCTGGCTCTAAGTCGATTCGATAACAAATGACGAAAACGAACGGATTTCTCAGGTTTTTACTACATATGAACACTTTACACATTCTCCCGTGCAACTCGGCTGCTAGTCCTCCTGCATGTAAAATCTTAAGTTCCTAGCTCATGTCCAAGTCACCAAACAAGGGTAAAAAGTCAATAACCGGTTCCTAAAACTTGAATTGTACTACTTCTTACTGGCTATTACATCAACTTGGAAGTGTCATCTGTGTTCTACTATGGTGCTTTTAGTGTCTCTGTATACCGCAGCACGCGACGTAGCTCTGCAGATGATAAGTACAACCGTTTCAGAGAGAAGAGCGGCCAATGTGACGATTTGGCTTTAAGTCGATTCGATAAAAATGACGAAAACGGACGGATTTCTCAGGTTTTTACACTATTTGAACACTTTTCACATTCTCCCGTGCAACTCGGCTGATAGTCCTCCTTTCATGCAGAATCTTAAGGTCCTAGCTCATGTCCAAGGCACCAAAGCCAGCTAAAAATTCAATAATCAATACCTAAAACTTGAATTCTACTACTTCTTACTGGCTATTACATCAAGTTGGAAGCTTCATCGGTGTTCTACTATGGTGCTTTTAGTGTCTCCGCATACCGCAGCACGCGACATAGCATTGCAGACGATAAGTACAACCGTTTCAGAGAGAAGAGCGGCCAATGTGACGATTGGGCTTTAAGTCGATTCGATAACAAATGACGAAAACGGACGGATTTCTCAGGTTTTTACTACATATGAACACTTTTCACATTCTCCCGTGCAACTCGGCTGCTAGTCCTCCTTTCATGCAGAATCTTAAGGTCATAGCTCATGTCCAAGGCACCAAAGCCAGCTAACAAGTCAATAATCGATACCTAAAACTTGAATTGTACTATTTCTTACTGGCTATTACATCAACTTAGAAGCTTCATCTGTGTTCTACTATGGTGCTTTTAGTGTCTCCGCATACCGCAGCACGCGACATAGCTTTGCAGACGATAAGTACAACGGTTTCAGAGAGAATAGCGGCCAATGTGACGATCTGGCTTTAAGTCGATTCGATAACAAATGACGAAAAAGCACGGATGTCTCATGTTTTTACTACATATGAACACTTTTCATATTCTCCCGTGCAACTGGGCTGCTAGTCCTCCTTTTATGCAGAATCTTAAGGTCCTAGCTCATGTCCAAGGCACCAAAGCCAGCTAAAAAGTCAATAATCGATACCTAAAACTTGAATTGGACTACTTCTTACTGGCTATTACATCAACTTAGAAGCTTCATCTGTGTTCTACTATGATGATTTTCGTGTCTCCGCATACCGCAGCACGCGACATAGTTTTGCAGACGATAAGTACAACCGTTTCAGAGAGAAGAGCGGCCAATGTGACGAACTGGCTTTAAGTCGATTCGATAACAAATGACGAAAACGGACGGATTTCTCAGGTTTTTACTACATATGAACACTTTTCACATTCTCCCGTGCAACTCGGCTGCTAGTCCTCCTTTCATGCAGAATCTTAAGGTCATAGCTCATGTCCAAGGCACCAAAGCCAGCTAACAAGTCAATAATCGATACCTAAACCTTGAATTGTACTGTTTCTTACTGGCTATTACATCAACTTAGAAGCTTCATCTGTGTTCTACTATGGTGCTTTTAGTGTCTCCGCATACCGCAGCACGCGACATAGCTCTGCAGACGATAAGTACAACCGTTTCAGAGAGAAGAGCGGCCAATGTGACGATCTGGCTCTAAGTCGATTCGATAACAAATGACGAAAACGAACGGATTTCTCAGGTTTTTACTACATATGAACACTTTACACATTCTCCCGTGCAACTCGGCTGCTAGTCCTCCTGCATGTAAAATCTTAAGTTCCTAGCTCATGTCCAAGGCACCAAACAAGGGTAAAAAGTCAACAACCGGTTCCTAAAACTTGAATTGTACTACTTCTTACTGGCTATTACATCAACTTGGAAGTGTCATCTGTGTTCTACTATGGTGCTTTTAGTGTCTCTGTATACCGCAGCACGTGACGTAGCTCTGCAGATGATAAGTACAACCGTTTCAGAGAGAAGAGCGGCCAATGTGACGATTTGGCTTTAAGTCGATTCGATAAAAATGACGAAAACGGACGGATTTCTCAGGTTTTTACACTATTTGAACACTTTTCACATTCTCCCGTGCAACTCGGCTGCTAGTCCTCCTTTCATGCAGAATCTTAAGGTCCTAGCTCATGTCCAAGGCACCAAAGCGAGCTAAAAATTCAACAATCAATACCTAAAACTTGAATTCTACTACTTCTTACTGGCTATTACATCAAGTTAGAAGCTTCATCGGTGTTCTACTATGGTGCTTTTAGTGTCTCCGCATACCGCAGCACGCGACATAGCATTGCAGACGATAAGTACAACCGTTTCAGAGAGAAGAGCGGCCAATGTGACGATTGGGCTTTAAGTCGATTCGATAACAAATGACGAAAACGGACGGATTTCTCAGGTTTTTACTACATATGAACACTTTTCACATTCTCCCGTGCAACTCGGCTGCTAGTCCTCCTTTCATGCAGAATCTTAAGGTAATAGCTCATGTCCAAGGCACCAAAGCCAACTAAGAAGTCAATAATCGATACCTAAAACTTGAATTGTACTACTTCTTACTGGCTATTACATCAACTTAGAAGCTTCGTCTGTGTTCTACTATGGAGATTTTAGTGTCTCCGCATACCGCAGCACGCGATATAGCATTGCAGACGATAAGTACAACCGTTCCAGAGAGAAGAGCGGCCAATGTAACGATCGGGCTTTAATTCGATTCGATAACAAATGACGAAAACGGACGGATTTCTCAGGTTTTTACTACATATGAACACTTTTCACATTATCCCGTGCAACTTGGCTGCTAGTCCTCCTTTCATGCAGAATCTTAAGGTAATAGCTCATGTCCAAGGCTTCAAAGCCAACTAAGAAGTCAATAATCGATACATAAAACTTGAATTGTACTACTTCTTACTGGCTATTACATCAATTTGGAAGTGTCATCTGTGTTCTACTATGGTGCTTTTAGTGTCTCTGCATACCGCAACACGCGACATAGCTCTGCAGACGATAAGTACAACCGTTTCAAAGAGAAGAGCGGCCAATGTGACGATCTGGCTCTAAGTCGATTCGATAACAAATGACGAAAACGAACGGATTTCTCAGGTTTTTACTACATATGAACACTTTACACATTCTCCCGTGCAACTCGGCTGCTAGTCCTCCTGCATGTAAAATCTTAAGTTCCTAGCTCATGTCCAAGTCACCAAACAAGGGTAAAAAGTCAATAACCGGTTCCTAAAACTTGAATTGTACTACTTCTTACTGGCTATTACATCAACTTGGAAGTGTCATCTGTGTTCTACTATGGTGCTTTTAGTGTCTCTGTATACCGCAGCACGCGACGTAGCTCTGCAGATGATAAGTACAACCGTTTCAGAGAGAAGAGCGGCCAATGTGACGATTTGGCTTTAAGTCGATTCGATAAAAATGACGAAAACGGACGGATTTCTCAGGTTTTTACACTATTTGAACACTTTTCACATTCTCCCGTGCAACTCGGCTGATAGTCCTCCTTTCATGCAGAATCTTAAGGTCCTAGCTCATGTCCAAGGCACCAAAGCCAGCTAAAAATTCAATAATCAATACCTAAAACTTGAATTCTACTACTTCTTACTGGCTATTACATCAAGTTGGAAGCTTCATCGGTGTTCTACTATGGTGCTTTTAGTGTCTCCGCATACCGCAGCACGCGACATAGCATTGCAGACGATAAGTACAACCGTTTCAGAGAGAAGAGCGGCCAATGTGACGATTGGGCTTTAAGTCGATTCGATAACAAATGACGAAAACGGACGGATTTCTCAGGTTTTTACTACATATGAACACTTTTCACATTCTCCCGTGCAACTCGGCTGCTAGTCCTCCTTTCATGCAGAATCTTAAGGTCATAGCTCATGTCCAAGGCACCAAAGCCAGCTAACAAGTCAATAATCGATACCTAAAACTTGAATTGTACTATTTCTTACTGGCTATTACATCAACTTAGAAGCTTCATCTGTGTTCTACTATGGTGCTTTTAGTGTCTCCGCATACCGCAGCACGCGACATAGCTTTGCAGACGATAAGTACAACGGTTTCAGAGAGAAGAGCGGCCAATGTGACGATCTGGCTTTAAGTCGATTCGATAACAAATGACGAAAAAGCACGGATGTCTCATGTTTTTACTACATATGAACACTTTTCATATTCTCCCGTGCAACTGGGCTGCTAGTCCTCCTTTTATGCAGAATCTTAAGGTCCTAGCTCATGTCCAAGGCACCAAAGCCAGCTAAAAAGTCAATAATCGATACCTAAAACTTGAATTGGACTACTTCTTACTGGCTATTACATCAACTTAGAAGCTTCATCTGTGTTCTACTATGGTGCTTTTAGTGTCTCCGCATACCGCAGCACGCGACATAGCTTTGCAGACGATAAGTACAACCGTTTCCGAGAGAAGAGCGGACAATGTGACGATCTGGCTTTAAGTCGATTCGATAACAAATCACGAAAACGGACGGATTTCTCAGGTTTTTACTACATATGAACACTTTTCACATTCTCCCGTGCAACTCGGCTGCTACTCCTCCTTTCATGAAGAATCTTAAGGTCCTAGCTCGTGTCCAAGGCTCCAAAGCCAGCTAAAAAGTCAATAATCATTAGCTAAAACTTGAATTGTACTACATCTTACTGGCTATTACATCAACTTAGAAGCTTCATCTGTGTTCGACTATGGAGATTTTAGTGTCTCCGCATAACGCAGCACGCGACATAGCTTTGCAGGCGATAAGTACAACGGATTCAGAGAGAAGAACGGCAAATGTGACGATCTGGCTTTAAGTCGATTCGATAACAAATGACGAAAACGGACGGATTTCTGAGGTTTTTACTACATATGAACACTTTTCACATTCTCCCGTGCAACTCGAGTGCTAGTCCTCCTTTCATGCAGAATCTTAAGGTCATAGCTCATGTCCAAGGCACCAAAGCCAGCTAAAAAGTCAATAACTATACCTAAAACTTGAATTGTACTATTTCTTACTGGCTATTATATCATCTTAGAAGCTTCATCTGTGTTCTACTATGGTGCGTTTAGTGTCTCCGAATACCGCAGTACGCGACATAGCTTTGCAGACGATAAGTACAAACGTTTCAGAGAGCAGAGCGGCCAATGTGCCGATTTGGCTTTAAGTCGATTCGATAACAAATGACGAAAACGGACGGATTTCTCAGGTTTTTACTACATTTGAACACTTTTCACATTCTCCCGTGCAACTCAGCTGCTAGTCCTACTTTCATGCTGAATCTTAAGGTCCTAGCTCATGTCCAAGGCACCAAAGCCAGCTAAAAAGTCAATAACCGATACCTAAAAATTGAATTGTACTACTTCTTACTGGCTATTACATCATCTTAAAAGCTTCATCTGTGTTCTACTATGGTGTTTTTAGTGTCTCCGAATATCGCAGTACGCGTCATAGCTTTGCAGACGATAAGTACAACCATTTCAGAGAGAAGAGCGGCCAATGTGACGATCTGGCTTTAAGTCGATTCGATAACAAATGACGAAAACGGACGGATTTCTCAGGTTTTTACTACATATGAACACTTTTCACATTCTCCCGTGCAACTCGGCTGCTAGTCCTGCTTTCATGCCGAATCTCAAGGTCCTAGCTCATGTCCAAGGCACCAAAGCCAGCTAAAAAGTCAATAATCGATACCTAAAACTTGAATTGTACTATTTCTTACTGGCTATTACTCAACTTAGAAGCTTCATCTGTGTTCTACTATGGTGATTTTAGTGTCTCCACATACCGCAGCACGCGACATAGCTCTGCAGACGATAAGTACAACCGTTTAAGAGAGAAGAGCGGCCAATGTGTCCATCTGGCTTTAAGTCGATTCGATAACAAATGACGAAAACGGACGGATTTCTCAGGTTTTTACTACATATGAACACTTTTCACATTCTCCCGTGCAACTCGGCTGCTGGTCCTCCTCTCATGCAGAATCTTAAGGTCCTAGCTCATGTCCAAGGCGCCGAAGCCAGCTAAAAATCAATAATCGATACCTAAAACTTGAATTGTACTACTTCTTACTGGCTATTACATCAACTTAAAAGCTTCATCTGTGTTCTACTATGGTGATTTTAGTGTCTCCGCATACTGCAGCACGCGACATAGTTTCGCAGACGATAAGTACAGCCGTTTCAGAGAGAAGAGCTGCCAATGTGACGATCTGGCTTTAAGTCGATTGGATAACAAATGACGAAAACGGACGGATTTCTGAGGTTTTTACGAAATATGAACACTTTTCACATTCTCCCGTGCAACTCGGCTGCTAGTCCTTCTTTCATGCAGAATCCTAAGGTCCTAGATCATGTCCAAGGCCCCAAAGCCAGCTAAAGAGTCAATAATCAATATCTAAAACTTGAATTGTACTACTTCTTACTGGCTATTACATCAACTTAGAAGTTTCATCTGTGTTCTACTATGGTGCTTTTAGTGTCTCCGCATACCGCAGCACGCGACATAGCTTTGCAGACGATAAGTACAACGGATTCAGAAAAGAACGGCAAATGTGACGATCTGGCTTTAAGTCGATTCGATAACAAATGACGAAAACGGACGGATTTCTGACGTTTTTACTACATATGAACACTTTTCACATTCTCCCGTGCAACTCGAGTGCTAGTCCTCCTTTCATGCAGAATCTTAAGGTCATAGCTCATGTCCAAGGTACCAAAGCCAGCTAAAAAGTCAATAACTATACCTAAAACTTGAATTGTACTATTTCTTACTGGCTATTATATCATCTTACAAGCTTCATCTCTGTTCTACTATGATGCGTTTAGTGTCTCCGAATACCGCAGTACGCGACATAGCTTTGCAGACGATAAGTACAAACGTTTCAGAGAGCAGAGCGGCCAATGTGCCGATTTGGCTTTAAGACGATTCGATAACAAATGACGGAAACGGACGGATATCTCAGGTTTTTACTACATATGAACACTTTTCACATTCTCCCGTGCAACTCGGCTGCTAGTCCTACTTTCATGCTGAATCTTAAGGTCCTAGCTCATGTCCAAGGCACCAAAGCCAGCTAAAAAGTCAATAATCGATACCTAAAACTTGAATTGTACTACTTCTTACTGGCTATTACATCAACTTAGAAGCTTTATCTGTGTTCTACTCTGATGATTTTCGTGTCTCCACATACCGCAGCACGCGACATAGCTTTGCAGACGATAAGTACAAACGTTTCAGAGAGCAGAGCGGCCAATGTGCCGATTTGGCTTTAAGTCGATTCGATAACAAATGCCGAAAACGGACGGATTTCTCAGGTTTTTACTACATATGAACACTTTTCACATTCTCCCGTGCAACTCGGCTGCTAGTCCTCCTTCCATGCAGAATCTTAAGGTCCTAGCTCATGTCCAAGGCACCAAAGCCAGCTAAAAAGTCAATAATCAATACCTAAAACTTGAATTGTACTGCTTCTTACTGGCTATTACATCAACTTAGAAGCTTCATCTGTGTTCTACTACGGTGCTTTTAGTTTCTCCGCATACCGCAGCACGCGACATAACTTTGCAGACAATAATTACAACCGTTTCTGAGAGAAGAGTGGCCAATGTGACGATCTGGCTTTAAGTCGATTCGATAACAAATGACGAAAACGGACGGATTTCTCAGGTTTTTACTACATATGAACACTTTTCACATTCTCCCGTGCAACTCGAGTGCTAGCCCTCCTTTCATGCAGAATCTTAAGGTCATAGCTCATGTCCAAGGCACCAAAGCCAGCTACAAAGTCAATAATCGATTCCTAAAACTTGAATTGGACTACTTCTTACTGGCTATTACATCAACTTAGAAAATTCATCTGTGTTCTACTACGGTGCTTTTAGTTTCTCCGCATACCGCAGCACGCGACATAGTTTTGCAGACGATAAGTACAACCGTTTCAGAGAGAAGAGCGGCCAATGTGACGATCTGGCTTTAAGTCGATTGGATAACAAATGACGAAAACGGACGGATTTCTGAGGTTTTTACTACATATGAACACTTTTCACATTCTCCCGTGCAACTCGGCTGCTAGTCCTCCTTTCATGCAGAATCTTAAGGTCCTAGATCATGTCCAATGCACCAAAGCCAGCTAAAAAGTCAATAATCAATATCTAAAACTTGAATTGTACTACATCTTACTGGCTATTACATCAACTTAGAAGTTTCATCTGTGTTCTACTATGGTGCTTTTAGTGTCTCCGCACACCGCAGCACGCGACATAGCTTTGCAGGCGATAAGTACAACGGATTCAGAGAGAAGAACGGCAAATGTGACGATCTGGCTTTAAGTCGATTCGATAACAAATGACGAAAACGGACGGATTTCTCAGGTTTTTACTACATATGAACACTTTTCACATTCTCCCGTGCAACTCGAGTGTTAGTCCTCCTTTCATGCAGAGTCTTAAGGTCATAGCTCATGTCCAAGGCACCAAAGCCAGCTAAAAAGTCAATAACTATACCTAAAACTTGAATTGTACTATTTCTTACTGGCTATTATATCATCTTAGAAGCTTCATCTGTGTTCTACTATGGTGCGTTTAGTGTCTCCGAATACCGCAGTACGCGACATAGCTTTGCAGACGATAAGTACAAACGTTTCAGAGAGCAGAGCGGCCAATGTGCCGATTTGGCTTTAAGTCGATTCGATAACAAATGACGAAAACGGACGGATTTCTCAGGTTTTTACTACATTTGAACACTTTTCACATTCTCCCGTGCAACTCGGCTGCTAGTCCTACTTTCATGCTGAATCTTAAGGTCCTAGCTCATGTCCAAGGCACCAAAGCCCGCTAAAAAGTCCATAATCGATACCTAAAACTTGAATTGTACTACTTCTTACTGGCTATTACATCAACTTAGAAGCTTTATCTGTGTTCTACTCTGATGATTTTCGTGTCTCCACATACCGCAGCACGCGACATAACTTTGCAGACAATAAGTGCAACCGTTTCTGAGAGAAGAGTGGCCAATGTGACGATCTGGCTTTAAGTCGATTCGATAACAAATGACGAAAACGGACGGATTTCTCAGGTTTTTACTACATATGAACACTTTTCACATTCTTCCGTGCAACTCGGCTGCTAGTGCTCCTTTCATGCAGAATCTTAAGGTCCTGGCTCATGTCCAAGGCACCAAAGCCAGCTAAAAAGTCAATAACCGATACCTAAAAATTGAATTGTACTACTTCTTACTGGCTATTACATCATCTTAAAAGCTTCATATGTGTTCTACTATGGTGTTTTTAGTGTCTCCGAATATCGCAGTACGCGTCATAGCTTTGCAGACGATAAGTACAACCGTTTCAGAGAGAAGAGCGGCCAATGTGACGATCTGGCTTTAAGTCGATTCGATAACAAATGACGAAAACGGACGGATTTCTCAGGTTTTTACTACATATGAACACTTTTCACATTCTCCCGTGCAACTCGGCTGCTAGTCCTCCTTTCATGCCGAATCTCAAGGTCCTAGCTCATGTCCAAGGCACCAAATCCAGCTAAAAAGTCAATAATCGATACCTAAAACTTGAATTGTACTATTTCTTACTGGCTATTACATCAACTTAGAAGCTTCATCTGTGTACTACTATGGTGATTTTAGCGTCCCTGCATACCGCAGCACGCGACATAGCTTTGCAGACGATAAGTACAACCGTTTCAGAGAGAAGAGCGGCCAATGTGACGATCTGGCTATAAGTCGATTCGATAACAAATGACGAAAACGGACCGATTTCTCAGGTTTTTACTACATATGAACACCTTTCACATTCTCCCGTGCAACTCGGCCGCTAGTCCTAATTTCATGCAGAATCTTAATGTCCTAGCTCATGTCCAAGGCACCGAAGCCAGCTAAAATTCAATAATCGATAACTAAAACTTGAATTCTACTACTTCTTACTGGCTATTACATCAACTTAAAAGCTTCATCTGTGTTCTACTATGGTGATTTTAGTGTCTCCGCATACCGCAGCAGGCGACATAGCTTTGCAGACGATAAGTACAACCGTTTTAGAGAGAAGAGCGGCCAATGTGTCCACCTGGCTTTAAGTCGATTCGATAACAAATGACGAAAACGGACGGATGTCTCAGGTTTTTACTACATATGAACACTTTTCACATTCTCCCGTGCAACTCGGCTGCTAGTCCTCCTTTTATGCAGAATCTTAAGGTCCTAGCTCATGTCCAAGGCACCAAAGCCAGCTACAAAGTCAATAATCGATTCCTAAAACTTGAATTGGACTACTTCTTACTGGCTATTACATCAACTTAGAACCTTCATCTGTGTTCTACTATGGTGCTTTTAGTGTCTCCGCATATCGCAGCACGCGACATAGCTTTTCAGACGATAAGTACAACGGTTTCAGAGAGAAGAGCGGCCAATGTGACGATCTGGCTTTAAGTCGATTCGATAACAAATGACGCAAACGGACGGATTTCTCAGGTTTTTACTAGATATGAACACTTTTCACATTCTCCCGTGCAACTCGGCTGCTAGTCCTCCTTTCATGCAGAATCTTAAGGTCCTAGCTCATGTCCAAGGCACCAAAGCCAGCTAAAAAGTCAATAATCGATACCTAAAACTTGAATTGGACTACTTCTTACTGGCTATTACATCAACTTAGAACCTTCATCAATGTTCTTCTACGGTGCTTTTAGTTTCTCCGCATACCGCAGCACGCGACACAGCTTTGCAGACGATAAGTACAACCGTTTTAGAGAGAAGAGCGGCCAATGTTACGATCTGGCTTTAAGTCGATTCGATAACAAATGACGAAAACGGACGGATGTCTGAGGTTTTTACTACATATGAACACTTTTCACATTCTCCCGTGCAACTCGGCTGCTAGTCCTCCTTTTATGCAGAATCTTAAGGTCCTAGCTCATGTCCAAGGCACCAAAGCCAGCTAAAAAGTCAATAATCGATACCTAAAACTTGAATTGGACTACTTCTTACTGGCTATTACATCAACTTAGAAGCTTCATCTGTGTTCTACTATGGTGCGTTTAGTGTCTCCGAATACCGCAGAACGCGACATAGCTTTGCAGACGATAAGTACAACCGTTTCAGAGAGCAGAGCGGCCAATGTGACGATTTGGCTTTAAGTCGATTCGATAACAAATGACGAAAACGGACGGATTTCTCAGGTTTTTACTACATATAAACACTTTTCACATTCTCCCGTGCAACTCGGCTGCTAGTCCTCCTTTCATGCAGAATCGTAAGGTCCTAGCTCTTGTCCAAGGCACCAAAGCCAGCTAAAAAGTCAATAATCGATACCTAAAACTTGAATTGTACTACTTCTTACTGGCTATTACATCAACTTAGAAGCTTTATCTGTGTTTTACTATGGTGTTTTTAGTGTCTCCGAATACCGCAGTACGTGACATAGCTTTGCAGACGATAAGTACAACCGTTTCAGAGAGAAGAGCGGCCAATGTGACCATCTGGCTTTAAGTCGATTCGATAACAAATGACGAAAACGGACGGATTTCTCAGGTTTTTACTACATATGAACACTTTTCACATTCTCCCGTGCAACTCGGCTGCTAGTCCTCCTTTTAGGCAGAGTCTTAAGGTCCTAGCTCATCTCCAAGGCACCAAAGCCAGCTAAAAAGTCAATAATCGATACGTAAAACTTGAATTGTACTACTTCTTACTGGCTATTACATCAACTTAGAACCTTCATCTATGTTCTACTACGGTGCTTTTAGTTTCTCCGCATACCGCAGCACGCGACATAGTTTTGAAGACGATAAGTACAACCGTTTCAGAGAGAAGAGCGGCCAATGTGACGATCTGGCTTTAAATCGATTGGATAAAAAAATGACGAAAACGGACGGATTTCTAAGGTTTTTACTACATATGAACACTTTTCACATTCTCCCGGGCAACTCGGCTGTTAGTCCTTCTTTCATGCTGAATCTTAAGGTCCTAGATCATGTCCAAGGCACCAAAGCCAGCTAAAAAGTCAATAATCAATATCTAAAACTTGAATTGTACTACTTCTTACTGGCTATTACATCAACTTAGAAGCTTCATCTGTGTTCTACTATGGTGCGTTTAGTGTCTCCGAATACCGCAGTACGCGACATAGCTTTGCAGACGATAAGTACAACCGTTTCAGAGAGCAGAGCGGCCAATGTGACGATTTGGCTTTAAGTCGATTCGATAACAAATGACGAAAACGGACGGATTTCTCAGGTTTTTACTACATATAAACACTTTTCACATTCTCCCGTGCAACTCGGCTGCTAGTCCTCCTTTCATGCAGAATCGTAAGGTCCTAGCTCTTGTCCAAGGCACCAAAGCCAGCTAAAAAGTCAATAATCGATACCTAAAACTTGAATTGTACTAGTTCTTACTGGCTATTACATCAACTTTGAAACTTTATCTGTGTTCTACTATGGTGTTTTTAGTGTGTCCGAATACCGCAGTACGTGACATAGCTTTGCAGACGATTAGTACAACCGTTTCAGAGAGAAGAGCGGCCAATGTGACCATCTGGCTTTAAGTCGATTCGATAACAAATGACGAAAACGGACGGATTTCTCAGGTTTTTACTACATATGAACACTTTTCACATTCTCCCGTGCAACTCGGCTGCTAGTCCTCCTTTCATGCAGAATCTTAAGGTCCTAGCTCATGTCCAAGTCACCAAAGCCATCTAAAAAGTCAATAATCGATACCTAAAACTTGAATGGGACTACTTCTTACTGGCTATTACATAAAATTAGATGCTTCATCTATGTTCTACTACGGTGCTTTTAGTTTCTCCGCATACCGCAGCACGCGACACAGCTTTGCAGACGATAAGTACAACCGTTTTAGAGAGAAGGGCGGCTAATGTTACGATCTGGCTTTAAGTCGATTCGATAACAAATGACGAAAACGGACGGACGTCTCAGGTTTTTACTACATATGAACACTTTTCACATTCCCCCGTGCAACTCGGCTGCTAGTCCTCCTTTTATGCAGAATCTTAAGGTCCTAGCTCATGTCCAAGGCACCAAAGCCAGCTAAAAAGTCAATAATCGATATCTAAAACTTGAATTGTACTACTTCTTACTGGCTATTACATGAACTTAGAAGCTTCATCTGTGTTCTACTATGGTGCTTTTAGTGTCTCCGCATATCGCAGCACGCGACATAGCTTTGCAGACGATAAGTACAACGGTTTCAGAGAGAAGAGCGGCCAATGTGACGATCTGGCTTTAAGTCGATTCGATAACAAACGACGCAAACGGACGGATTTCTCAGGTTTTTACTAGATATGAGCACTTTTCACATTCTCCCGTGCAACTCGGCTGCTAGTCCTCCTTTCATGCAGAATCTTAAGGTCATAGCCCATGTCCAAGGCACCAAAGCCAGCTAAAAAGTCAATAACGATATCTAAAACTTGAATTGTACTATTTCTTACTGGCTATTACATCATCTTAGAAGCTTCATCTGTGTTCTACTATGGTGCGTTTAGTGTCTCCGAATACCGCAGTACGCGACATAGCTTTGCAGACGATAAGTACAACCGTTTCAGAGAGCAGAGCGGCCAATGTGACAATTTGGCTTTAAGTCGATTCGATAACAAATGACGAAAACGGACGGATTTCTCAGGTTTTTACTACATATAAACACTTTTCACATTCTCCCGTGGAACTCGGCTGCTAGTCCTCCTTTCATGCAGAATCGTAAGGTCCTAGCTCATGTCCAAGGGACCAAAGTGAGCCAAAAAGTCAATAACCGATACCTAAAAATTGAATTGTACAACTTCTTACTGGCTATTACATCATCTTAGAAGGATCATCTGTGTTCTACTATGGTGTTTTAAGTGTCTCCCAATACCGCAGTACGTGACATAGCTTTGCAGACGATAAGTACAACCGTTTCAGAGAGAAGAGCGGCCAATGTGACCATCTGGCTTTAAGTCGATTCGATAACAAATGACGAAAACGGACGGATTTCTCAGGTTTTTACTACGTATGAACACTTCTCACATTCACCCGTGCAACTCCTCTGCTAGTCCTCCTTTCATGCAGAATCTTAAGGTCCTAGCTCATGTCCAAGGCATCAGAGCCAGCTAAAAAGTCAATTATCGATGACTAAAACTTGAATTGTACTACTTCTTACTGGCTATTACATCAACTTAGAAGCTTCATCTGTGTTCTACTATGAAGATTTTCTTGTCTCCGCATACCGCAGCACGCGACATAGCTTTGCAGACGATATGTACAACCGTTCAGAGAGAAGAGCGGCCAATGTGACGATCTGGCTTTAAGTCGATTCGATAACAAATGACGAAAACGGACGGATTTCTCAGGTTTTTACTACATATGAACACTTTTCATATTCTCCCGTGCAACTCGGCTGCTAGTCCTCCTTTCATGCAGAATCTCAAGGTCCTAGCTCATGTCCAAGGCACCAAGGCAGCTAAAAGGTCAATAATCAATACTTAAAACTTGAATTGTACTACTTCTTACTGGCTATTACATCAACTTAGAAGCTTCATATGTGTTCTACTATGGTGCCTTTAGTGTCTCCGCATACCGCAGCACGCGACATAGCTTTGCAGACGATAAGTACAACCGTTTCAGAGAGAAGAGCGGTCAATGTGACGATCTGGCTTTAAGACGATTCGATAACAAATGACGAAAACGGACGGATTTCTTGGGTTTTTACTACATATGAACACTTTTCACATTCTACCGTGCAACTCGGTTGCTAGTCCTCCTTTCATATAGAACCTTAAGGTCCTAGCTCATGTCCAAGTCACCAAAGCCAGCTAAAAAGTCAATAATCGATACCTAAAACTTGAATTGGACTACTTTTTACTGGCTATTACATCAACTTACATGCTTCATCTGTGTTCTACTATGGTGATTTTAGTGTCTCCGCATACCGCAGCACGCGACATAGCTTTGCAGACGATAAGTACAACCGTTTCAGAGAGAAGAGCGGTCAATGTGACGATCTGGCTATAAGTCGATTCGATAACAAATGACGAAAACGGACGGATTTCTCAGGTTTTTACTACATGCGAACACTTTTCACATTCTCCCGTGCAACTCGGCTGCTAGTCCTCCTTTCATGCAGAATCTCAAGGTCCTAGCTCATGTCCAAGGCACCAAGGCAGCTAAAAGGTCAATAATCAATACTTAAAACTTGAATTGTACTACTTCTTACTGGCTATTACATCAACTTAGAAGCTTCATCTGTGTTCTACTATGGTGCTTTTAATGTCTCCGCATACCGCAGCACGCGACATAGCTTTGCAGACGATAAGTACAACCGTTTCAGAGAGAAGAGTGGTCAATGTGACGATCTGGCTTTAAGACGATTCGATAACAAATGACGAAAACGGACGGATTTCTTGGGTTTTTACTACATATAAACACTTTTCACATTCTCCCGTGCAACTCGGCAGCTAGTCCTCCTTTCATGCAGAATCTTAAGGTCCTAGCTCATGTCCAAGTCACCAAAGCCAGCTAAAAGGTCAATAATCGATACCTAAATTTGAATTGGACTACTTCTTACTGGCTATTACATCAACTTAGATGCTTCATCTGTGTTCTACTATGGTGATTTTAGTGTCTCCGCATACCGCAGCACGCGAAATAGCTTTGCAGACGATAAGTACAACCGTTTCAGAGAGAAGAGCGGCCAATGTGACGATCTGGCTTTAAGTCGATTCGATAACAAATGACGAAAACGGACGGATTTCTCAGGATTTTATTACATATGAACACTTTTCACATTCTCCCGTGCAACTCGGCTGCTAGTCCTCCTTTCATGCAGAATCTTAAGGTCCTAGCTCATGTCCACGGCACCAAAGCCAGCTAAAAAGTCAATAATCAATACCTAAAACTTGAATTCTACTACTTCTTACTGGCTATTACATCAAATTAGAAGCTTCATCTCTGTTCTACTATGGTGCTTTTAGTGTCTCCACATACCGCAGCACGCGACATAGCTTTGCAGAAGATAAGTACAACCGTTTCAGAGAGAAGAGCGGCCAATGTGACGATCTGGCTAAAAGTCGATTCGATAACAAATGACGAAAACGGACGGATTTCTCAGGTTTTTACTACATATGAACACTTTCCACATTCTCCCGTGCAACTCGGCTGCTAGTCCTCCTTTCATGCAGAATCTTAAGGTCCTAGCTCATGTCCAAGGCACCGAAGCCAGCTAAAAAGTCAATAATCGATATATAAAACTTGAATTGTACTACTTCGTGCTGGCTATTGCATCAACTTAGAAGCTTCATCTGTGTTCTACTATGGTGCTTTTAGTGTCTCCGCATACCGCAGCACGCGACATAGCTTTGCAGACGATAAGTACAACGGTTTCAGAGAGAAGAGCGGCCAATGTGACGATCTGGCTTTAAGTCGATTCGATAACAAATGACGTAAACGGACGGATTTCTCAGGTTTTTACTACGTATGAACACTTCTCATATTCACCCGTGCAACTCCTCCGCTAGTCCTCCTTTCATGCAGAATCTTAAGGTCCTAGCTCATGTCCAAGTCATCAAAGCCAGCTAAAAAGTCAATAATCGATAACTAAAACTTGAATTGTACTACTTCTTACTGGCTATTACATCAACTTAGAAACTTCATCTGTGTTCTACTATGAAGATTTTCTTGTCCCCGCTTACCGCAGCACGCGACATAGCTTTGCAGACGATATGTACAACCGCTCAGAGAGAAGAGCGGCCAATGTGACGATCTGGCTTTAAGTCGATTCGATAACAAATGACGAAAACGGACGGATTTCTCAGGTTTTTATTACATATGAACACTTTTCATATTCTCCCGTGCAACTCGGCTGCTAGTCCTCCTTTCATGCAGAATCTTAAGTTCCTAGCTCATGTCCAAGTCACCAAAGCCAGCTAAAATGTCAATAATCGATACCAAAAACTTCAATTGGACTACTTCTTACTGGCTATTACATCAACTTAGATGCTTCATCTGTGTTCTACTATGGTGATTTTAGTGTCTCCGCATACCGCAGCACGCGACATAGCTTTGCAGACGATAAGTACAACCGTTTCAGAGAGAAGAGCGGCCAATGTGACGATCTGGCTATAAGTCGATTCGATAACAAATGACGAAAACGCACGGATTTCTCAGGTTTTTACTACATGCGGACACTTTTCACATTCTCCCGTGCAACTCGGCTGCTAGTCCTCCTTTCATGCAGAATCTCAAGGTCCTAGCTCATGTCCAAGGCACCAAGGCAGCTAAAAGGTCAATAATCAATACTTAAAACTTGAATTGTACTACTTCTTACTGGCTATTACATCAACTTAGAAGCTTCATCTGTGTTCTACTACGGTGCCTTTAGTGTCTCCGCATACCGCAGCAGGCGACATAGCTTTGCAGACGATAAGTACAACCGTTTCAGAGAGAAGAGCGGTCAATGTGACGATCTGGCTTTAAGACGATTCGATAACAAATGACGAAAACGGACGGATTTCTTGGTTATTTACTACATATGAACACTTTTCACATTGTACCGTGCAACTCGGTTGCTAGTCCTCCTTTCATATAGAACCTTAAGGTCCTAGCTCATGTCCAAGTCACCAAAGCCAGCTAAAAAGTCAATAACCGATACCTAAAACTTGAATTGTACTACTTCTTACTGGCTATTACATCAACTTACATGCTTCATCTGTGTTCTACTATGGTGATTTTAGTGTCTCCGCATACCGCAGCACGCGACATAGCTTTGTAGACGATAAGTACAACCGTTTCAGAGAGAAGAGCGGCCAATGTGACGATCTGGCTTTAAGTCGATTCAATAACAAATGACGAAAACGGAATTATTTCTCAGGTTTTTATTACATATGAACACTTTTCACATTCTCCCGTGCAACTCGGTTGCTAGTCCTCCTTTCATGCAGAATCTTAAGGTCCTAGCTCATGTCCAAGTCACCAAAGCCAGCTAAAAAGTCAATAATCGATACCTAAATTTGAATTGGACTACTTCTTACTGGCTATTACATCAACTTAGATGCTTCATCTGTGTTCTACTATGGTGATTTTAGTGTCTCCGCATACCGCAGCACGCGAAATAGCTTTGCAGACGATAAGTACAACCGTTTCAGAGAGAAGAGCGGCCAATGTGACGATCTGGCTTTAAGTCGATTCGATAACAAATGACGCAAACGGACGGATTTCTCAGGTTTTTACTACATATGAACACTTTTCACATTCTCCCGTGCAACTCGGCTGCTAGTCCTCTTTGCATGCAGAATCGTTAGGTCCTAGCTCATGTTCAAGGCACCAAAGCCAGCTAAAAAGTCAATAATCGATACCTAAAACTTGAATTGTACTAGTTCTTACTGGCTATTACATCAACTTAGAAGCTTTATCTGTGTTCTACTATGATGATTTTCGTGTCTCCGCATACCGCAGCACGCGACATAGCTTTGCAGACAATAAGTACAACCGTTTCAGAGACAAGAGAGACCAATGTGACGATCTGGCTTTAAGTCGATTCGATAACAAATGACGAAAACGGACGGATTTCTCAGGTTTCTACTACATATGAACACTTTCCACATTCTCCCGTGCAACTCGGCTGCTAGTCCTCCTTTCATGCAGAATCTTAAGGTCCTAGCTCATGTCCAAGGCACCGAAGCCAGCTAAAAAGTCAATAATCGGTACCTAAAACTTGAATTGTACTACTTCTTACTGGCTATTACATCAACTTAGAAGCTTCATCTGTGTTCTACTATGAAGATTTTCTTGTCTCCGCTTACCGCAGCACGCGACATAGCTTTGCAGACGATATGTACAACCGCTCAGAGAGAAGAGCGGCCAATGTGACGATCTGGCTTTAAGTCGATTCGATAACAAATGACGAATACGGACGGATTTCTCAGGTTTTTACTACATATGAACACTTTTCATATTCTCCCGTGCAACTCGGCTGCTAGTCCTCCTTTCATGCAGAATCTTAAGGTCCTAGCTCATGTCCAAGTCACCAAAGCCAGCTAAAATGTCAATAATCGATACCAAAAACTTCAATTGGACTACTTCTTACTGGCTATTACATCAACTTAGATGCTTCATCTGTGTTCTACTATGGTGATTTTAGTGTCTCCGCAGACCGCAGCACGCGACATAGCTTTGCAGACGATAAGTACAACCGTTTCAGAGAGAAGAGCGGCCAATGTGACGATCTGGCTATAAGTCGATTCGATAACAAATGACGAAAACGCACGGATTTCTCAGGTTTTTACTACATGCGAACACTTTTCACATTCTCCCGTGCAACTCGGCTGCTAGTCCTCCTTTCATGCAGAATCTCAAGGTCCTACCTCATGTCCAAGGCACCAAGGCAGCTAAAAGGTCAATAATCAATACTTAAAACTTGAATTGTACTACTTCTTAATGGCTATTACATCAACTTAGAAGCTTCATCTGTGTTCTACTATGGTGCCTTTAGTGTCTCCGCATACCGCAGCAGGCGACATAGCTTTGCAGACGATAAGTACAACCGTTTCAGAGAGAAGAGCGGTCAATGTGACGATCTGGCTTTAAGACGATTCGATAACAAATGACGAAAACATACGGATTTCTTGGGTTTTTACTACATATGAACACTTTTCACATTCTACCGTGCAACTCGGTTGCTAGTCCTCCTTTCATATAGAACCTTAAGGTTAGGCTCATGTCCAAGTCACCAAAGCCAGCTAAAAAGTCAATAATCGATACCAAAAACTTGAATTGGACTACTTCTTACTGGCTATTACATCAACTTACATGCTTCATCTGTGTTCTACTATGGTGATTTTAGTGTCTCCGCATACCGCAGCACGCGACATAGCTTTGCAGACGATAAGTACAACCGTTTCAGAGAGAAGTGCGGCCAATGTGACGATCTGGCTATAAGTCGATTCGATAACAAATGACGAAAACGGACGGATTTCTCAGGTTTTTACTACATGCGAACACTTTTCACATTCTACCGTGCAACTCGGCTGCTAGTCCTCCTTTCATGCAGAATCTCAAGGTCCTAGCTCATGTCCAAGGCACCAAGGCAGCTAAAAGGTCAATAATCAATACTTAAAACTTGAATTGTACTACTTCTTACTGGCTATTACATCATCTTAGAAGCTTCATCTGTGTTCTACTATGGTGCTTTTAGTGTCTCCGCATAACGCAGCACGCGACATAGCTTTGCAGACGATAAGTACAACCGTTTCAGAGAGAAGAGCGGTCAATGTGATGATCTGGCTTTAAGACGATTCGATAACAAATGACGAAAACGGACGGATTTCTTGGGTTTTTACTACATATGAACACTTTTCACATTCTCCCGTGCAACTCGGCAGCTAGTCCTCCTTTCATGCAGAATCTTAAGGTCCTAGCTCATGTCCAAGTCACCAAAGCCAGCTAAAAAGTCAATAACCGATACCTAAAACTTGAATTGTACTACTTCTTACTGGCTATTACATCAACTTAGAAGCTTCATCTGTGTTCTACTATGGTGCTTTTAGTGTCTCCGCATACCGCAGCACGCGACATAGCTTTGTAGACGATAAGTACAACCGTTTCAGAGAGGAGAGCGGCCAATGTGACGATCTGGCTTTAAGTCGATTCGATAACAAATGACGAAAACGGACGGATTTCTAAGGTTTTTATTACATATGAACACTTTTCACATTCTCCCGTGCAACTCGGTTGCTAGTCTTCCTTTCATATAGAACCTTAAGGTCCTAGCTCATGTCCAAGTCACCAAAGCCAGCTAAAAAGTCAATAATCGATACCTAAAACTTGAATTGGACTACTTCTTACTGGCTATTACATCAACTTACATGCTTCATCTGTGTTCTACTATGGTGATTTTAGTGTCTCCGCATACCGCAGCACGCGACATAGCTTTGCAGACGATAAGTACAACCGTTTCAGAGAGAAGAGCGGCCAATGTGACCATCTGGCTTTAAGTCGATTCGATAACAAATGACGAAAACGGACGGATTTCTCAGGTTTTTACTACATATGAACACTTTCCACATTCTCCCGTGCAACTCGGCAGCTAGTCCTCCTTTCATGTAGAATCTTAAGGTCCTAGCTCATGTCCAAGGCACCAAAGCCAGCTAAAAAGTCAATAACCGATACCTAAAACTAGAATTTTACTACTTCTTACTGGCTATTACATCAACTTAGAGGCTTGATCTGTGTTGTACTATGGTGCTTTTAGTGTCTCAGCATACCGCAGCAGGCGACATAGCTTTGCAGACGATAAGTACAACCGTTTCAGAGAGAAGAGCGGTCAATGTGACGATCTGGCTTTAAGACGATTCGATAACAAATGACGAAAACGGACGGATTTCTTGGGTTTTTACTACATATGAACACTTTTCACATTCTCCCGTGCAACTCGGCTGCTAGTCCTCCTTTCATGCAGAATCTTAAGGTCCTAGCTCATGTCCAAGTCACCAAAGCCAGCTAAAAAGTCAATAACCGATACCTAAAACTTGAATTGTACTACTTCTTACTGGCTATTACATCAACTTAGAAGCTTCATCTGTGTTCTACTATGGTGCGTTTAGTGTCTCCGCATACCGCAGCACGCGACATAGCTTTGTAGACGATAAGTACAACCGTTTCAGAGAGGAGAGCGGCCAATGTGACGATCTGGCTTTAAGTCGATTCGATAACAAATGACGAAATCGGACGGATTTCTCAGGTTTTTACTACATATGAACACTTTCCACATTCTCCCGTGCAACTCGGCTGCTAGTCCTCCTTTCATGCAGAATCTTAAGGTCCTAGCTCATGTCCAAGGCACCGAAGCCAGCTAAAAAGTCGATTCGATAACAAATGACGAATACGGAAGGATTTCTCAGGTTTTTACTACATATGAACACTTTTCATATTCTCCCGTGCAACTCGGCTGCTAGTCCTCCTTTTATGCAGAATCTTAAGGTCCTAGCTCATGTCCAAGTCACCAAAGCCAGCTAAAATGTCAATAATCGATACCAAAAACTTCAATTGGACTACTTCTTACTAGCTATTACATCAACTTAGATGCTTCATCTGTGTTCTACTATGGTGATTTTAGTGTCTCCGCATACCGCAGCACGCGACATAGCTTTGCAGACGATAAGTACAACCGTTTCAGAGAGAAGAGCGGCCAATGTGACGATCTGGCTATAAGTCGATTCGATAACAAATGACGAAAACGCGCGGATTTCTCAGGTTTTTACTACATGCGAACACTTTTCACACTCTCCCGTGCAACTCGGCTGCTAGTCCTCCTTTCATGCAGAATCTCAAGGTCCTACCTCATGTCCAAGGCACCAAGGCAGCTAAAAGGTCAATAATCAATACTTAAAACTTGAATTGTACTACTTCTTACTGGCTATTACATCAACTTAGAAGCTTCATCTGTGTTCTACTATGGTGCCTTTAGTGTCTCCGCATACCGCAGCAGGCGACATAACTTTGCAAACGATAAGTACAACCGTTTCAGAGAGAAGAGCGGTCAATGTGACGATCTGGCTTTAAGACGATTCGGTAACAAATGACGAAAACGGACGGATTTCTTGGGTTTTTACTACATATGAACACTTTTCACATTCTACCGTGCAACTCGGTTGCTAGTCCTCCTTTCATATAGAACCTTAAGGTCCTAGCTCATGTCCAAGTCACCAAAGCCAGCTAAAAAGTCAATAACCGATACCTAAAACTTGAATTGTACTACCTCTTACTGGCTATTACATCAACTTACATGCTTCATCTGTGTTCTACTATGGTGATTTTAGTGTCTCCGCATACCGCAGCACGCGACATAGCTTTGTAGACGATAAGTACAACCGTTTCAGAGAGAAGAGCGGCCAATGTGACGATCTGGCTTTAAGTCGATTCGATAACAAATGACGAAAACGGAATTATTTCTCAGGTTTTTATTACATATGAACACTTTTCACATTCTCCCGTGCAACTCGGTTGCTAGTCCTCCTTTCATGCAGAATCTTAAGGTCCTAGCTCATGTCCAAGTCACCAAAGCCAGCTAAAAGGTCAATAATCGATACCTAAATTTGAATTGGACTACTTCTTACTAGCTATTACATCAACTTAGATGCTTCATCTGTGTTCTACTATGGTGATTTTAGTGTCTCCGCATACCGCAGCACGCGAAATAGCTTTGCAGACGATAAGTACAACCGTTTCAGAGAGAAGAGCGGCCAATGTGACGATCTCGCTTTAAGTCGATTCGATAACAAATGACGAAAACGGACGGATTTCTCAGGATTTTATTACATATGAACACTTTTCACATTCTCCCGTGCAACTCGGCTGCTAGTCCTCCTTTCATGCAGAATCTTAAGGTCCTAGCTCATGTCCAAGACACCAAAGCCAGCTAAAAAGTCAATAATCAATACCTAAAACTTGAATTCTACTACTTCTTACTGGCTATTACATCAACTTAGAAGCTTCATCTGTGTTCTACTATGGTGCTTTTAGTGTCTCCACATACCGCAGCACGCGACATAGCTTTGCAGAAGATAAGTACAACCGTTTCAGAGAGAAGAGCGGCCAATGTGACGATCTGGCTAAAAGTCGATTCGATAACAAATGACGAAAACGGACGGATTTCTCAGGTTTTTACTACATATGAACACTTTTCACATTCTCCCGGGCAACTCGGGTGCTAGTCCTTCTTTCATGCAGAATCTTAAGGTCCTAGATCATGTCCAAGGCACCAAAGCCAGCTAAAAAGTCAATAATCAATATCTAAAACTTGAATTGGACTACTTCTTACTGGCTATTACATCAACTTACATGCTTCATCTGTGTTCTACTATGGTGATTTTAGTGTCTCCGCTTAACGCAGCACGCGACATAGCTTTGCAGACGATAAGTACAACCGTTTCAGAGAGAAGAGCGGTCAATGTGACGATCTGGCTTTAAGACGATTCGATAACAAATGACGAAAACGGACGGATTTCTTGGGTTTTTACTACATATGAACACTTTTCACATTCTCCCGTGCAACTCGGCAGCTAGTCCTCCTTTCATGCAGAATCTTAAGGTCCTAGCTCATGTCCAAGGCACCAAAGCCAGCTAAAAAGTCAATAACCGATACCTAAAACTTGAATTGTACTACTTCTTACTGGCTATTACATCAACTTAGAAGCTTCATCTGTGTTCTACTATGGTGCTTTTAGTGTCTCCGCATACCGCAGCACGCGACATAGCTTTGTAGACGATAAGTACATCCGTTTCAGAGAGAAGAGCGGCCAATGTGACGATCTGGCTTTAAGTCGATTCGATAACAAATGACGAAAACGGACTTATTTCTCATGTTTTTATTACATATGAACACTTTTCACATTCTCCCGTGCAACTCGGTTGCTAGTCCTCCTTTCATGCAGAATCTTAAGGTCCTAGCTCATGTCCAAGTCACCAAAGCCAGCTAAAAAGTCAATAATCGATACCTAAATTTGAATTGGACTACTTCTTACTGGCTATTACATCAACTTAGATGCTTCATCTGTGTTCTACTATGGTGATTTTAGTGTCTTCGCATACCGCAGCACGCGAAATAGCTTCGCAGACGATAAGTACAACCGTTTCAGAGAGAAGAGCGGCCAATGTGACGATCTGGCTTTAAGTCGATTCGATAACAAATGACGAAAACGGACGGATTTCTCAGGATTTTATTACATATGAACACTATTCTCATTCTCCCGTGCAACTCGGCTGCTAGTCCTCCTTTCATGCAGAATCTTAAGGTCCTAGCTCATGTCCAAGGCACCAAAGCCAGCTAAAAAGTCAATAATCAATACCTAAAACTTGAATTCTACTACTTCTTACTGGCTATTACATTAACTTAGAAGCTTCATCTGTGTTCTACTATGGTGCTTTTAGTGTCTCCGCATATCGCAGCACGCGACATAGCTTTGCAGACAATAAGTACAACGGTTTCAGAGAGAAGAGCGGCAAATGTGACGATCTGGCTTTAAGTCGATTCGATAACACATGACGAAAACGGACGGATTTCTCAGGTTTTTACTACATATGAACACTTTTCACATTCTCCCGTGCAACTCGGCTGCTAGTCCTCCTTTCATGCAGAATCTTAAGGTCATAGCTCATGTCCAAGGCACCAAAGCCAGCTAAAAAGTCAATAACGATATCTAAAACTTGAATTGTACTATTTCTTACTGGCTATTACATCATCTTAGAAGCTTCATCTGTGTTCTACTATGATGCTTTTAGTGTCTCCGCATAACGCAGCACGCGACATAGCTTTGCAGACGATAAGTACAACGGTTTCAGAGAGAAGAGCGGCAAATGTGACGATCTGGCTTTAAGTCGATTCGATAACAAATGACGCAAACGGACGGATTTCTCAGGTTTTTACTACATATGAACACTTTTCACATTCTCCCGTGCAACTCGGCTGCTAGTCCTCCTTTCATGCAGAATCTTAAGGTCATAGCCCATGTCCAAGGCACCAAAGCCAGCTAAAAAGTCAATAATCGATACCTAAAACTTGAATTGGACTACTTCTTACTGGCTATTACATCAACTTACATGCTTCATCTGTGTTCTACTATGGTGATTTTAGTGTCTCTGCATACCGCAGCACGCGACATAGCTTTGCAGACGATAAGTACAACCGTTTCAGAGAGAAGAGCGGCCAATGTGACGATCTGGCTATAAGTCGATTCGATAACAAATGACGAAAACGGACGGATTTCTCAGGTTTTTACTACATGCGAACACTTTTCACATTCTCCCGTGCAACTCGGCTGCTAGTCCTCCATTCATGCAGAATCTCAAGGTCCTAGCTCATGTCCAAGGCACCAAGGCAGCTAAAAGGTCAATAATCAATACTTAAAACTTGAATTGTACTACTTCTTACTGGCTATTACATAAACTTAGAAGCTTCATCTGTGTTCTACTATGGTGCTTTTAATGTCTCCGCATACCGCAGCACGCGACATAGCTTTGCAGACGATAAGTACAACCGTTTCAGAGAGAAGAGCGGTCAATGTGACGATCTGGCTTTAAGACGATTCGATAACAAATGACGAAAACGGACGGATTTCTTGGGTTTTTACTACATATGAACACTTTTCACATTCTCCCGTGCAACTCGGCAGCTAGTCCTCCTTTCTTGCAGAATCTTAAGGTCCTAGCTCATGTCCAAGGCACCAATGCCAGCTAAAAAGTCAATAACCGATACCTAAAACTTGAATTGTACTACTTCTTACTGGCTATTACATCAACTTAGAAGCTTCATCTGTGTTCTACTATGGTGCTTTTAGTGTCTCCGCATACCGCAGCACGCGACATAGCTTTGTAGACGATAAGTACAACCGTTTCAGAGAGAAGAGCGGCCAATGTGACGATCTGGCTTTAAGTCGATTCGATAACAAATGACGAAAACGGACTTATTTCTCAGGTGTTTATTACATATGAACACTTTTCACATTCTCCCGTGCAACTCGG